>NC_034179.2:62001097-62304901 GCF_002021735.2 Oncorhynchus kisutch | reverse complement strand
GGTGACTCATTGTTATATTTATCCTGATACCAGATTCTAATTTACGCAATTCTAACACATGTTAAAAGGAACCACCAGCTTTCATATGTTCTCATGTTCTGAGCAAGGAACTTAAACATTAGCTTTCTTACATAGCACATATTGTACTTTTACTTTCTTCTCCAACACTTTATTTTTGCATTATTTAAACCAAATTGAACATGTTTCATTATTTATTTGTGTCACGGTTCATGAATCCACTGCCTCCCTCTCTCTTTCTCTCTCTCTCTCTCTCTCTCTCTCTCTCTCTCTCTCTCTCTCTCGTGTTTGTGTGGGCGTGGTTCCCAATCTCGGCCTGATTGTCTGTGCCAGCTGGAATCACTTATCTTCCCTTTATATGTTCTGTAACCAGTGTTTCTTGTTGTCAGATCGTTGTTACTTCTCTGAGTTTGTGTCGTGTGTCCGTACTCATCTCTCACCGCCCTTGTGTGGATTATCTGCTGTGCTCCCTCCTACACATCCGGACACACTCCCCTGGATTTCTCAGCACGCTATCATCGGAAGATGCGCCCTAGTCCCTGGGTCGGATTCCGTCTGAGTACAGTCAGTCTGTCCTGTTGCTGCTGTAAACTGTATTCATTAAACCATCGTTGCTTGCATCTTGCATCCGCCTCTGTATTGTCACAGAACGATCTGACCAGACCATGGATGCAGCGAGTTCAACGAGTCTGACCGAATTCATTTCCCGCAGTATCACGAGAATGGATCAACAAGAGGAGAACATCTCCAGCACAGGTCAGGCAGTACAAGCCCTTGTGACGCAGGTATCCCAGCTGACCCAACAATTACAACATCTGAGGGGTCTCGCTGCGCCACCTACACCGGCAGTTCAACCCGCCCCACCAGAGCCGGATTCCCAGCTAGAGCCACGGCTACCGACACCAGAGGGTTATTCAGGTGATCCTGACTATTGCAGAGCTTTTCTTACGAGATGTTCCATGCAATTCTCGTTGCAGCCACGGACCTTCAACCGTGAACAGTCTAAGGTAGCATTCATACTCACACTGCTATCAGGCAAAGCGGCTCTTTGGGGAACGGCGGTGTGGGCGAACCAGGACCCATGCTGCACCTCTTTCCAGACACTCTCCGAGGAGATGAGAAGGGTCTTCGATCGGGCCGTGGCGGGTAGGGAGGCGGCCAGACTACTCGCTGACCTTCGCCAAGGAGACCGTTCAGTATCGGAATACTCCATCCAATTCCGCACTCTGGCCGCAGAGTGTCAGTGGAACGAGGAGGCGCAGTGGGACATGTTCCTGCATGGGCTGGAGGACCGGATCCAGAAGGAGATTTATGTTCTGGACCTTCCCAGGAATTTAAATGGACTAGTGGAACTAGCCTTGAGGGTCGACGCTCGTCTGAGTCGTATTGGCCACCGAGCATGCCCTAACAGACCGTATAACGACACGGAGGGCTGGCATGCCAGCGGCGGGAACACGGCCAGTTCAGCCTCCGCTCACGAACCCATGCAGCTGGGGAGAGCTCGCCTCTCCCGGGAAGAGAGGGAGAGGCGGAGATCCCAAGGACTCTGTCTCTACTGTGGTAGAGCGGGCCACTTTATCCACTCCTGCCCGGTAAAAGATCAGGCCCGGTAGTAAGCATGAGGCTACTATCGGGTGGTGTCACCACAGAGAAGACCTCATCATCTACTCTCCTCCCGGTAAGACTAAGATGGGCCACCCACACGCACGACACCCAAGCCTTACTGGATTCAGGAGCAGAGGGTAATTTCATGGACTTCAAGCTCGCTCACAAACTCCAGATTCCTATCACCTCACTCTCGCACAAGATATCCGTCAACGCTCTCAATGGTCAAGAACTCCCTAACATTTCTCACACCACTGAACCTATCACACTCATCACTTCTGGCAATCACACTGAGACACTATCATTTCTACTCATGGACTCACCCCTTGCACCATTAGTTCTCGGCCACCCTTGGCTCACCCAACACAACCCCAGAGTTGACTGGGGTCATAACTCTATATCCATGTGGAGTAACAAGTGCCTTGAGTCCTGTTTGGTGTCTGCTTGTTCGTCTGTGTCTGATTCTGTGTTTCTAGAGGAGGCAGTGGATTTGTCTAACGTGCCCGTTGAATACCTCGACCTGAAGGAGGTGTTCAGTAAGTCCCGTGCTGCTTCTCTTCCTCCGCATCGTCCCTATGACTGTGCAATATAATTATTGCCAGGTGAGTCTCCGCCTAAAGGCAAGTTATATTCACTCTCTGTTCCTGAGAGGGAGGCTATGGAGAGATACATCTCTGATTCTCTGGCATCTGGATTCATTCGTCCTTTCTCTTCTCCAGCGGGGGCCGGGTTCTTCTTTGTGGGGAAGAAGGACGGTTCTCTGCGTCCTTGCATTGATTACCGTGGGTTGAATAACATCACAGTGAAGAATACCTATCCCTTACCGTTGATGTCCTCAGCCTTTGAAAGGTTACAGGGAGCATCCGTGTTCACTAAGTTGGATTTACGGAATGCATATCATTTGGTTCGCATAAGGGGGGGGGACGAATGGAAGACCGCGTTTAACACCCCCAGAGGGCACTTCGAATATTTGGTCATGCCTTTTGGGCTATCCAACTCCCCAGCGGTTTTCCAGGCACTCGTCAATGACGTGCTGAGAGATATGATTGATCAGTTCATATATGTTTACCTGGATGACATACTGATTTTTTCTTCTTCTCTCCAGGAACACGTTCAGCACGTCAGACGAGTGCTTCAGAGGTTGTTGGAGAATGGACTTTTTGTCAAGGCGGAGAAATGCATTTTTCATGCACAATCCGTTCCATTCCTAGGTTACATCGTCTCGACTGAAGGTATTCGCATGGATCCTGACAAGGTTAAGGCTGTGGTGGATTGGCCAAGCCCAGATTCCCGTAAGGCCCTACAGAGGTTTCTGGGATTCGCCAATTTCTACCGGCGTTTCGTTCGCAACTTTAGCCAGATAGTCGCTCCTCTTACCGCCTTAACCTCCCCCAGAGTGACGTTCAGGTGGTCCGATACAGCCGAGGCTGCATTCACCAAACTCAAGAGCCGCTTTGTTTCGGCTCCCATCCTCATAGCTCCCGATCCCTCGCGTCAGTTCGTGGTGGAGGTGGACGCTTCAGAGGTGGGGGTAGGTGCGGTACTTTCCCAACGTTCCTCTTCTGACGACAAGATGCACCCTTGCGCGTTCCTTTCCCATCGGTTATCACCTGCGGAACGCAACTACGACATTGGCAACAGAGAGTTGTTGGCAGTGAAGTTAGCACTGGAGGAGTGGCGCCATTGGTTAGAGGGTTCGGGGGTACCTTTTTATAGTTTGGACCGATCACAAGAATTTAGAATATATCAGAACCGCCAAGCGACTCAACTCCAGGCAGGCGCGGTGGGCACTCTTTTTCGGACGTTTTGACTTCTCTCTCTCGTATCGCCCGGGTTCCAAGAATGTCAAACCCGATTCCCTTTCTCGCATTTTTGACCATTCCGAACGCCCATCCACTCCCGAGTGCATCCTACCCGGGACCCTAGTGGTCTCCACACTCACATGGGAGGTTGAATCGAGGGTCAAAACGGCCTTAGAAGGGGTAACGCCTCCGCCCGGTTGCCCGCCTAATCGGTTGTTTGTGCCGGAGGGGTGTCGGTCCGATGTTATTCGGTGGGGACATTGCTCCAACGTAGCGTGTCATCCAGGAGTCAGCCGCACTAGCTTTTTGGTTAAGCAACGCTTTTGGTGGCCACTGATGGCTCGTGACATTCACAGTTTTGTCTTGGCTTGCTCGGTTTGTGCCACTGGGAAGACTTCTAATCGACCCCCAGATGGGTTACTCCAACCGCTGTCGGTCCCTTCGAGACCCTGGTCCCACATCGCGCTAGATTTTGTTACCGCCCTCCCGCCCTCCCAGGGCAAGACGGTTGTTTTGACCGTGGTGGACCGGTTCTCGAAGGCGGCTCATTTTATTCCCTTGCCTAAATTACCATCTGCCAAGGAGACAGCGGTAACTGTCGTGGATCAGGTCTTTCGCTTACATGGCCTGCCGATGGACGTAGTTTCTGACAGGGGGCCCCAATTTGTGTCCAAGTTTTGGCAAGAGTTTTGTAGGTTACTGGGAGCGAGTGTCAGCCTGTCTTCAGGGTTTCATCCCCAGAGCAACGGTCAAACGGAGAGGGCCAACCAAGATTTGGAGAGAGTGTTGCGATGTTTGGTTTCTAAGAATCCCTCTTCCTGGAGTCAACAACTCTCTATGGTTGAGTACGCTCACAATTCGTTGCCAGTGGCAGCCACGGGTCTCTCTCCGTTTGAGTGTAGTTTAGGTTACCAGCCACCTATCTTTCCCAGTACGGAGTCCGAGGTCACTGTTCCCTCCGCTCACGCTTTCATCCAGAGGTGCCGTCACGCATGGAGCAGAGCCCGTGAGACTCTTCTCCGGGTGGGGGAGCGCACCAAGGCTAAGGCCGATCGCCACCGGTCGAAGCCTCCGATATACGTCGTTGGCCAAAGAGTGTGGCTTTCTACTAAGAACATTCCACTCCGATCCGTTTCGAACAAGCTTGCCCCCAAATTTATCGGCCCGTTCAAAGTCACCAGGATCATTAGTCTGGTGGCGGTCCGGCTCAAGCTTCCTCCGGCGTATAGGAGAATTCATCCTACCTTTCATGTGTCTAAAATAAAACCTGTGTTTCTGGCACGCATTAACCCGCCGGTCCCGGTTCCCCCGCCGCCACGACTTGTTGATGGGGAACCCACCTTTTCTGTCAATCGTATTTTGGACTCTAGAAGGAGGGGACGCGGATTCCAGTACCTGGTGGACTGGGAGGGTTACGGCCCGGAGGAGAGAAGTTGGGTACCTGCTAGGGACATTCTGGATCACTCCCTTATCGATGATTTCAATCGACAGGTAAATTCGCCTGGGAACGCCAAGAGGCGTTCCTAGGGGGGGGGGGGTATTGTCACGGTTCATGAATCCACTGCCTCCCTCTCTCTTTCTCTCTCTCTCTTTCTCTCTCTCTTTCTCTCTCTCTTTCTCTCTCTCTTTCTCTCTCTCTCTCTTTCTCTCTCTCTCTCTTTCTCTCTCTCTCTCTCTCTCTCTCTCTCTCTCTCTCTCTCTCTCTCTCTCTCTCTCTCTCTCTCTCTCTCTCTCTCTCTCGTGTTTGTGTGGGCGTGGTTCCCAATCTCGGCCTGATTGTCTGTGCCAGCTGGAATCACTTATCTTCCCTTTATATGTTCTGTAACCAGTGTTTCTTGTTGTCAGATCGTTGTTACTTCTCTGAGTTTGTGTCGTGTGTCCGTACTCATCTCTCACCGCCCTTGTGTGGATTATCTGCTGTGCTCCCTCCTACACATCCGGACACACTCCCCTGGATTTCTCAGCACGCTATCATCGGAAGATGCGCCCTAGTCCCTGGGTCGGATTCCGTCTGAGTACAGTCAGTCTGTCCTGTTGCTGCTGTAAACTGTATTCATTAAACCATCGTTGCTTGCATCTTGCATCCGCCTCTGTATTGTCACAATTTGAGGCTAAATAGATTTTATTGATGTATTATATTAAGTTAAAATAAGTGTTCATTCAGTATTGTAATTGTCATTATTACAAATACATTTTAAAAATCGGCCGATTAATCGGTATAGGCTTTTTTTGGTCCTCAAATAATCGGTATCAGTGTTGAAAAATCATAATCGGTCGACCTCTAATCAGAAGCTTCTAAAGCCATGACATCATTTTCCTGGAATTTCCCAAGCTGTTTAAAGGCACAGTCAATTTAGTGTATGTAAACTTCTGACCCACTGTAATTGTGATACAGTGAAATAATCTGTCCGTAAACAACTGTTGGAAAAATTACTTGTGTCATGCAAAGTGGTTAAAAAAGTGGTTAAACGAGTTTTAATGACTCCAACCTAAGTGTATGTAAATTTCCGACTTCAACTGTAGATGTCTTGTAGATTGATCACTATGAAATGTTTGTATTTTTGAATATTTAAGTATTGTGTAATGTGGTACTTTTACATAATTATGTTTGTGTATTAGCCAGTTTTGTGTGTTATGGTGATTTATGGTACATTCCAGGATGGCCTTGTTTTAGGTGGCAATTCACTTCTGTTTTGGAAAACTGACTTGGCAGGCTGCTTGAGCCTGGTACACCCCAACCTGCCTAGCTAAGGTAGCAGCAGGGTAAGCCTGCATGAGGCTCAGTTCGTTTGTTTTCTATCACCCATAGGTATATTCGTCCAGTTTGGCATTGTAAATATTGTGAATATCTTTACAATTTACCACTATACTTGAAAACTGTAAATAAATATCAACACTTATGCACCCAAACCTTCTGCCTCCTTCTGAATATCTGAACGCATCTCAACACCCCCTATTTTACATGGTTTGTTTGTTTGTTTTTATTTGTAATGTGTGCTTTTTCTCAAACAAAGTGCCAACTCAAGTGTCTAAGAACTCCAACTAGTTGCTCAGTGTAGTTACCATTTCTTTTCACTAAATAGCAGCCTAAGTTAGATCTAAAACCGGGCCGGTGGTGCGCGTTCAAAGCAGTTTTATCTTCCAAGCTAGATTTTTCTGGCTACACTTGAACCTGTTGTTATAGTCGACAGATAATTTATACTATTTTTTAGAATCATTGTCTTAGAATTATAATATACCAAATGTATGGGAATGTGATGAATCATTTTAGCAAGTCAGATTGTATCATATATATGTTTTTGTTAAGGCGTTATTACATAAGGCGCTAATGTAATGTCTTGAACAATAATGAACTCAGACGCCTAGAACGAACTCCATGTATAGACATTTTATTAGGTAGCAGAGGCTATATCAAATTAACTACTTTTATTAACGCTCAAACCATATGTAGATGCCAATTGATTCTCGGTTTGCGCGCCTAATAGAAGACAACGCTTGTATGACGCGCCATACACCTCTTACATTCTCCCTCGTCCCATAGGGTGAACTGGTGGTAAGCAGCCAGCCTGTATGCTCTGCTAAGAAATAAACATATGTTTGATAGCCAAACATCAAATGTGTACTCTAATCCACCATCGAAAATAAATATCCATGTATTTATGACATTACATGTTGCTTTCTGCGATTCGAACCCCTGTCGTCCAATCAAAATGTAAGAACGTTACCATCACGCCAAACTGCGGTAGTACATTTTAATTACCGTCGCGTGTATTCTACTTCTTACATTTACCTCACCATTATTGGTTACCATTAACTGGTTTAGTGGCTACTGGTCGAGTAACCTCTTCTAAAGGTTTCTAGAAAAACAGTATAAAAAAGACTAACAGGAACCTCAGACTGGATGTAATACAGCCACTATCCACTGGGATGTTGTGCTGTATCAACACTACCGCTCTACAACACACACACTCATCCTCCCTGGCCAATATCTGGAAGCATCCACACGCCATCTGCCGGCTGTGTTACAGGCCGATATACTGTATGTTGCTATTCTTGCCAGGAGAACTAACTTTTCGACCTGGGGCGATAATTGACTCAACATGAAAGGGCTAAGGAGGTTTATTGGCTCAATAACTGTGTCCTCCTCTGCCATTAATTAATTGTCAAACACTGAGCTACTGCTTCTCACTTTTGGGAATTCCAAAACTTTCTCTCCTACAAATGGCAATATGGCGATGTACAGTTAGCTGGCATTCTAAAGCCTATCATTTCCGTGCCCCTTTAACACCAATGTTCCCTCTGAACTGCTCGTGTAGCCCCGAGACTGCCGCGCAGAAATATTAGCCCACAGACAGAAGTACTAGATTTAATTTCACTCAACCTTCTAGATCAGTGGTCACTAACTGGTCGATCTCCAAGGCATCGCTAGTCGATCACCAAACATTTCTGCAAAACGATAAACGATAAAGCCTTGTGTTCCGCTGTTGTCAGTTGATGCGCCCAATTCAGAAGCCCTGCGCGCCGGGTAGGCGACTGTTGCCATTTTGAACCATTTCAGGTGTCAATGTAAAACCTATAGGACTACCGCTGGCCAATCGGGTGGCTCAGATGACAGTGTCTGCAGTAACGTATCAGACATAAAAGAAAGCCACAGCAAGGTTGATACTGTGAGATTTCAACGAATACAAAGAGATGCTGTTTTTATGAGTGACTTCATGCTTAAGTTCTTACTCAGCTCTGTCAACTCTTAGTATTCAACACTTTCATAACCCATAAACTGCGCGTTCTTCCTGTTTCCACCTAGTGCTACAACAATCACTGCAGCAGTAATGAATAAGTAGGAAAGTGTATCTACATGCTTTAGTTGTTATTATTAGCGGCTTGGGTCTTTTTTAATGTGAAGGAATATTTGATTTTCTCTGTTCACAGGAGTAACATTTGTGCATGAGGCAGAAATAATGCGGTGCGACTTGAGTTTCGCCATCATCTGGAAGACGGTGTCCCTTTTTGGTAAAGGAGAGCAGACGGGATGTTGAGAGGCAGACCCCCAGTCTGCTGCTCTCTGCCTCCGCTGAGACTGACCATCAGATGCAGGCACCATCAGTCCAATAAAATGAAAATAAAAAGCAAATGATTTAAATGTATTCTCACTCGGCTGTGCTTCACAAGTAATACAACAATGGATCAATTACAGGTCTGATCATATATCCTACCTCAAATTTTGAAATATAATTTAAAGAATTGTCCTAACAACAATGCATTGACAGGGCAATTCAAGCAAAGCCAATATGCGGTGTTAATGTATTGGGCCTATAGCTTACTACACAAACCTCATTGCTCCAGTACTGTTTTTAATTGTTTAATGTTGTAAATGTTTTTAAGTTATGTTTAAAAAAAATCTGAGCGGTAGATCTCGGCTTGCATTTTGACTCGGCTTTCAGTTGGTGACCACTGTTCTAGAGTTTTTCCTGTTAACCCTATCAACATTTCCCTTTACTGTGGCAATTGCGATTGAATAAACTTTCAATGCAACATACCGAAACAAAACTAACTCTGCAAGGGATTTTGTTGTAGGCAGAACGCATCGGAGTAGGATTCTATTGCATTAACATGCACTACAGCCCGTACTCTACACAGACTGGTGTGGCACAAACAATCAGACCTGCAGTAGGCTTATATGCAAATAAACTATTGCCATATAGGGATCTGTGTCATTTACTTTAAACTGGACTGTGTTTACAGCATGAGCAGTGGTGAGTAGATGCACTTGTTTTGAGATCAAAGCGAAGGTGCATGTAGCCACATGTGCACATTTTGTTCATATCCTTTGCTAGATAGTGAGTTATTAGCCCAGTTTAATCCTACATACAAAGAACCATATGTGACATAAAAACTTTTTTTTCAAAGAGAGAGATATACATAAAATCATTATCATCTATAGTGAACCGGTTTCACAAGCTTTCCACGCACGAATTAACAATCATTTTAAATTTAAAGATAGGCTCTCGTGGAATAACCGTTTATGTGCACCCCTCAGAATGGACGGACAAGCGCACAACTTTTCTGTTGCTGATGAAAATAGACGAAATGTGGGAAAGAAACGTAAAATAAAACTAAAAGAATGGAAAGACAGGCAAAGGAAGATCTTACGGGATGCGGGAAAACCCTATACAAATCGTAAGGGTCAAGAAGAAACTGGGAAAAGCTGTCCAAAAGAGGTATGTGGAAGAACCGTATATCAAGCTAGCTAGCTATAGAGTACAGTAACTAACATGTATGTTTCTGGGTTGTCTAATTTGTAACTATAGAGAAAACATATTAGCTAAAGTTCGTTGGCTACTAACTTATACATTATCGTTACAAATGTTATTGCTAGATTACAGAAGAAACATAGCTAGCTACTTTTTCTCCATCCACCGGATGATTCGACATGGATACAGTAGCTAGCTAGTTATATGTAACGTTACACTGTATCCTGCAGGGATTGCACACCGAGGGTCCATTGAGGTGGCAAGCTGCATATTGAAGTGGGTGAAGACAAAATTCACACCACTCCGCAAACCAGAGGTGCGCAAGTTGATCATCTTCAGTGACAGATGCTGTGGGCAGAATGACAACTGACGGATGCTCAATCTGATGTCGATGCTCATCTCTATGGGTTACTTTACCCAAGTTGAGCAGAAGTTCTCTAGTCAATTATTTTCTTCCTTGTGATCGATCTTTTGCCACCATCGAGAAGAGGCGCAAGGTGTCAGTCCTTCATACACCTGATGATGTTTCAAAGATGATATTTGAAGCACAACCATTCAAGGTGATGAGGCACCTCCCAGATTATGTCCTCAAGCGACCAGCTGGACTACAGATGACCTCAGTGAGGTGGTTAAAAGTCACAGGTATTGTACAGAGAATAGTTTACGAACATCCCATCAACATGCAACATGTTGTTCTAACAATAAAATATCCTAATGCTTGACTGTGAAAGTTGTTTATTGATGTCAGGAACATAAAATGTTTGTTCCAAATTCATTTGAGAATCCTTAGAATCTGTACACCAGACAGAGCCACAGTCTATTTGAGGGATGGGAATCGTGGCTGATCTCCAAACCACAACAAGGAGCTACACCTCAACCTCCCGATTTTGCAAGCCACTACCCTAGAGCATATGAGAGTCCTCTGCCCATAAAAAAAAACAAGTACCAAGATCTGATGACCATGCTCAACTACTTGCCAGATGCTGCACACTCTTTTTATGAATCACTGCAGAGTGAATCATTTGATGTTAAACCAAGCTACATAATTAACCGTTTTTTTCTGTGAGTTTGTGATCCCCTGAACCTGTATAGTATGTTGAATCTGTATACATTTCAGAAGACATGTCACCCCTATTGTAGGAAATTAAATGTATAGTAGGTGTTTTCTATGTGAATCAATTTGTGTGTGATTGGAACCAGCACAATATATTGAATTCATTTAATTTTAAGATGTTGTTCCTAATGTAGAAAATGTTATGTACAATGTGTTCTGTTGAGAATTATTTTGTGTGTGATCATTTGACCCTTTTTTAATCTGAATGAATTAAAAACCAATAAGTCATCACATACAGTATGTGAGTGTTCATTTGATCTTGATTCCCTTTTTTTATTCATTACAATGTACAGTATTGTATATTGTCACCACATTTAGTATTAACACTAAGCAGTTAATACTTATTTACTGCTGTCACCTCAGTGCAGAAGGACATGTCTTGCCTTTAGCATGGGTTTAACGCAATTCAAAACCTAATTGCTGATCATAGTGTTAAACACAAAGAGAATGTTTTTTCTGAACGTTTTGTAATATTGACCTTGGGGACCTGCATAATGGACATGCATATTGGACCTGCATAATGGACATGCATATTGGACCTGCATATTGGACCTGCATAATGGACATGCATATTGGACCTGCATAATGGGCATGCATATTGGACCTGCATAATGGACATGCATATTGGACCTGCATAATGGACATGCATATTGGACCTGCATAATGGACATGCATATTGGCACATCACATTGATCCATATTTGATATGTACAAGTAGTGCTTGTTTTGATTGAATTAATTTAATTGTATTCTATTTTTGTAGTTATTTTATGGTATGTTCACATCGAGGGCTTCGTTTTAAATGAGACTAAGATTTCATGACTCAACTTTTAAGAAAAATCATCAGTGCTAAAGTTGATAGACCACCTTTAAATGAACCTCCATACAAATGAATTAACTACATATTGCGTTTAAGTTATTCAGTTGAAGGGCATCTGTACTTGAAAGTACTTAAAACATCGTATCAGATGTTAAAAAAGGACATCTTACAAAATGTCACATATACTGTTCTTCCACAAACTGAAATCATCACTGGAGATATACTGTTCTTCCACAAACTGAAATCATCACTGGAGATAAACTGTTCTTCCACAAACTGAAATCATCACTGGAGATAAACTGTTCTTTCACAAACTGAAATCATCACTGGAGATATACTGTTCTTCCACAAACTGAAATCATCACTGGAGATATACTGTTCTTCCACAAACTGAAATCATCACTGGAGATATACTGTTCTTCCACAAACTGAAATCATCACTGGAGATAAACTGTTCTTCCACAAACTGAAATCATCACTGGAGATATACTGTTCTTCCACAAACTGAAATCATCACTGGAGATAAACTGTTCTTCCACAAACTGAAATCATCACTGGAGATAAACTGTTCTTCCACAAACTGAAATCATCACCGGAGATATACTGTTCTTTCACAAACTGAAATCATCACTGGAGATATACTGTTCTTCCACAAACTGAAATCATCACTGGAGATGATAAACTGTTCTTCCACATTCTAAAAATTGAAACGGCAATATAAAAAAGTATTTTTTGAAATAACAAAAAAATATCAATCGTTGTTGGAAGATATGGGTATGGTGAATTATTTGTCAACCATAAAACACCTAATGTGGTACACACAATTAATAATATAAAAACAACTGGTTATCTTAAAATGGAAAAATTGTCACAGAAATGGTTCTTCGTCTGTAGGATTCAGTTATCGATCAGTTGTAGTCAGTAATAGGGCGCGATTGCTTCCTACAGAGCACAAAACATATACATTTCTAGACATCTTTGAAAAGCAAATCGGGTAAAGAGATATTCTTTATTTTCTTAAAAGGGCAGTGTTGTATTTTGAGACAGGCTTGAATAATCTAAGTAACCAATAGCGGGTAGCATTTGTCTGATTCTCTGTAATAATGGTATGGGAACAATAATTCATTTTATTTTGTAAAGTGGTTTCTTGCATTAAACAACACGTTCAGTCACCTTGTCTGAAGCACAAGTGGATAAACAGGTTAATGTCAAGCCCTGCATGTTTTTTTCTTCAAAAGTCTCATGGAATGTAGACCTACATTGAACACCACACATTGGGTGCTACTGTAGGCTGAATTATAGAACAGCTATTTCCATGTTAAAATGTTATGGGATGCATTTTCTCCATTGTTTTTGATGGTAGGCCACTTACCGTAGGCCTACATTATAATCAAATAGCCACAGTAGCCTACATGGCCACTGTTAAAACTGTAACTTAAACTGGGTACAGCCTCAGTGTTCACATTAAACACACGCTGGAAGTTGCACAGAATTTTCAATGTCCAAGTTTTCAAATATAGTGCCTTGCGAAAGTATTCGCCCCCCTTGAACTTTGCGACCTTTTGCCACATTTCAGGCTTCAAACATAAAGATATAAAACAGTATTTTTTTGTGAAGAATCAACAACAAGTGGGACACAATCATGAAGTGGAACGACATTTATTGGATATTTCAAACATTTTTAACAAATAAAAAACTGAAAAATTGGGCGTGCAAAATTATTCAGCCCCTTTACTTTCAGTGCAGCAAACTCTCTCCAGAAGTTCAGTGAGGATCTCTGAATGATCCAATGTTGACCTAAATGACTAATGATGATAAATACAATCCACCTGCGTGTAATCAAGTCTCCGTATAAATGCACCTGCACTGTGATAGTCTCAGAGGTCCGTTAAAAGCGCAGAGAGCATCATGAAGAACAAGGAACACACCAGGCAGGTCCGAGATACTGTTGTGAAGTAGTTTAAAGCCAGATTTGGATACAAAAAGATTTCCCAAGCTTTAAACATCCCAAGGAGCACTGTGCAAGCGATAATATTGAAATGGAAGGAGTATCAGACCACTGCAAATCTACCAAGACCTGGCCGTCCCTCTAAACTTTCAGCTCATACAAGGAGAAGACTGACCAGAGATGCAGCCAAGAGGCCCATGATCACTCTGGATGAACTGCAGAGATCTACAGCTGAGGTGGGAGACTCTGTCCATAGGACAACAATCAGTCGTATATTGCACAAATCTGGCCTTTATGGAAGAGTGGCAAGAAGAAAGCCATTTCTTAAAGATATCCATTAAAAGTGTTGTTTAAAGTTTGCCACAAGCCACCTGGGAGACACACCAAACATGTGGAAGAAGATGCTCTGGTCAGATGAAACCAAAATTGAACTTTTTGGCAACAATGCAAAACGTTATGTTTGGCGTAAAAGCAACACAGCTCATCACCCTGAACACACCATCCCCACTGTCAAACATGGTGGTGGCAGCATCATGGTTTGGGCCTGCTTTTCTTCAGCAGGGACAGGGGAGATGGTTAAAATTGATGGGAAGATGGATGGAGCCAAATAAAGGACCATTCTGGAAGAAAACCTGATGGAGTCTGCAAAAGACCTGAGACTGGGACGGAGATTTGTCTTCCAACAAGACAATGATCCAAAACATAAAGCAAAATCTACAATGGAATGGTTCAAAAATAAACATATGCAGGTGTTAGAATGGCCAAGTCAAAGTCCAGACCTGAATCCAATCGAGAATTTGTGGAAAAAACTGAAAACTGCTGTTCACAAATGCTCTCCATCCAACCTCACTGAGCTCGAGCTGTTTTGCAAGGAGGAATGGGAAAAAATTTCAGTCTCTCGATGTGCAAAACTCGAAACTGCAAAACTACCCCAAGCGACTTACAGCTGTAATCGCAGCAAAAGGTGGTGCTACAAAGTATTAACTTAAGGGGGGCTGAATCATTTTGCACGCCCAATTTTTCAGTTTTTGATTTGTTAAAAAAGTTTGAAATATCCAATAAATGTCGTTCCACTTCATGATTGTGTCCCACTTGTTGTTGATTCTTCACAAAAAAATACAGTTTTATATCTTTATGTTTGAAGCCTGAAATGTGGCAAAAGGTCGCAAAGTTCAAGGGGGCCGAATACTATCGCAAGGCACTGTATATACACTACCGTTCAAAAGTTTGGGGTCACTTAGAAATGTCCTCGTTTTTGAAAGGAAAGCACATTTCTTGTCCATTAAAATAACATCAAATTGATCAGAAATACAGTGTAGACATTGTTAATGTTGTAAATGACTATTGTAGCTGGAAACTGCTGATTTTTAATGGAATATCTACATAGGCGTACAGAGGCCCATTATCAGCAACCATCACTCCTGTATTCTAATGGCACGTTGTGTTAGCTAATCCAAGATTATCATTTTTAAAGGCTAATAGTATAAATAATATATATATAATATATCAAATAATATAATTTTCAATTTCTTTGAGCAAACAATACAGCTCAGAATTGTTGTTGTTTTTAAATAGCTTAGTATTTGTATTATTTCATTTGTAGTATTTATTTGCTCATCTTTATCAAGGGTGCCAATAATTTTGGATCTGTAAATGTATGAACTTAAATTTGAGTTGATGATTGGACATTTGGTTTTCCGCTGATAAATTTATGCATGTCATTCCTTTTATTTTAAGTATAATTATGTGATGTATTTTAGCTAAATATAGATGATATCACCTCTCTGGTTAAGTGAGTTTGTATGACCCAATCCAGGTAAGAGGGTTACCAATTGGGGTATATTCACGAGGAACCAAACAAACCAAACAGAAGCAAACAGAACGGAACGGGAGCTACCTGAATTTGTCCAATAGGAACTCTTGTTTCCGTTGCAAAACATTTCCCTTCAGAGTAAACATGGCCTGTGTGGTCCAGTGGCTACAACCCTGGAACACATGTATGCCAGAGTCGGCATGGGTTTGAATCATTCTCACTGTCTTACCAACACTGTTCGCTCTCTTTAATAAAAGCAAACAAATTAGTGGGACTGCCCCACTCCTTAAAAAGTACCAATTAAACAAAGAGTAAATGGTTTTGCAACGGTTTTGGTCTAAATGAATACACACTTGGTATTTATGGCAGTCTGATAGTTACCTGCCTGCCACTCCACCATTACATGATAGGAGATGCTTGTTGAGAGGCATTCTCAGCTCAATGATAAATAGCTGTAGTTCACTATAAAGAATGTATCTACAGTATTTGCAGATACAGTATACTCAAGATGGAAAAATATGCACAACTTGTAAAATAATTATAAAAATAGCTTTCCATTCAATCATCACGTGTGATGTCTATGTGTTACTCTCTTAACAATCATGAACTGAGCTCTGATGATCAACCAAATGTAATCCTATAGCATAACACAATTACATTTGCTCTCCAACTTAATTACTTACATCACAGGAAGAAAATATGAGTAGATTCAGTAGATTCATATTCATATTGAATGAAACCAATCACTTATTGTTGACAGTTTTAACATACTATTACAGTGCTTTTCACATACAATGAGAAGTGTAGTGGACATAGAATCCACTTTTAGTGTATGCCCTATAAGAAAAGATAAAAAGAAAGGAGAATGGGAGAGAGGGATAGGAGGAGGGAGAGGGAGAAGGAGAGGAGGTGTGTGGCCCCACCGGACAGTGCAGCACAGGTGACAGTGAGGTCAGAGTTATTCCCACTGGAGGAGAAGGTGACGAAGCCTGGTTGGTCCGTGCTGATCTGGCTCTTGATCCAGGCCTGGTACTGGGACACTCTGGCATACACTCCTGGAAAATTTGGTTGAGCACAGCTTACTCCGAAACTCACAACACCAGACTGGATCCAGACTAAGCCCGATTTGCTCACTAGCGGCCCCCCTGAGTCTCCCTGTACAGAGACAAATGTTACATCAGGGTCAGTGAACAATGCAATTACCAGCAGAAGTTCTCATGATTTTGGTTTGTGATCATCTCTAATTTGTCTTTAAAAAGTTCCTACACAGTCAAAATAATGTTTTTCTTGAAATTGGATGATATTTGGATGAAACCAGAACAAACTATTACTGCTGTTTCTACATTGATAAAGTTGGATCATAGAGTTACTGGTCCCCTCCTTCAAGGCAAAGATACTGATAGGTTTCCACTTTCATCTGTGTCTGGTGTTAGCTAGTAGCTGGCTACTAGCTAGGCCTTTGGCCCGCATGGAACAAAAGCAGGGGAAGGGTTGCCCAAAACGCTTATGCAGTTGTTATGTCATTACATCAAGAGACATTACAATTGGAAAATTCATACAAAGCAGGCTAAGGAAAATGGCGGAAGCAGATTTTATGTTTGAATCAGATGGTGTGTCTCGTGGAGATGAGAGTGAGAGGAATTGGATTACAGTGGCGAATGCAAAAGGAAATAAGAGAGGTGGTCGTGGAATCTAGTAAATCCAAGCCTAGTTCTGGTTCTCTTTTGGTCGGAGTAAAGGTTTTGAATTGATGTTGCTACCTGGGAGATCCGTTTGAAGTCTCTATAAAAATGGTGGATGCGTTGGATGAGGTGGCGTCGATGAGAGTAACGAGAAGTGGGCTTATTATGTCGTTTTGCGTATCTATGGAACAGAAGGAGCATGCTCTGCGCCTCAAGAAGATATTGGATTAGAATGCGTCCTGTGTGGATCTTTGAAGCAGGGCACCTATCAAGGGTGTTCTCTGGGGTGGCGCTAGAAGTAAATGCACTGTGTATACGTGAAGAATTGGATCAAGCGGTTGGTGCACAACGTCTGGCCCGCATGGCGGATGGAGTAAGGAGTAATCCCACCCCATCCGTTCTAGAGTTTTTCTTGTGAAGAGTCTCTGCCTTCTCACATGTATTTGGGTTTTATGAGATACCCTGCGATAGCCTACGTGACCCAAACCCGAGCAGTGTGATAAAGGCAAATGATTTGGTCATGTGTCATGTGTGTGTAGATGGGAGGGGTACCGTACGCCAGCTGAGCCTAAATGCTGCAATTGTGGTGGTGAAGATACACCCGGATTTCTGAAGTGTCCTGTTAGGCTGAAGAATGGCAAGAATAAGGGCTGTCCAGAATGTCTCCTATCTGGAGTCGTCGAGAAGAGTGGAAGAAAGGAGTGGAGTTGAAGAAGTAATGGTTGTAGGAGTAGAGACACAAGATGATGTTCCTTGTCAACAGAGGGATCCTGACATGTTTCATGTTAAGAAGGTGGACTTTGTAGCATTGATTATCAAGTCCACCGCACAAACGGAGAGGAAATCGGAGAAAATAGGCATCATTGTGAGTGCGCCAGCGTTTTTTGCTCTGTTTACACAGGCACCTGATGTGATTTGAACTACGACGGAAGGAGTGGGATGGTTTTTTAATGTATTTAATGCCCCCCCCCCCCCATAATATAATAGTTTTTGTTTCAATACCCCATACAGCAGGTGGCGGCAATACAGCAATAGTTGTAGTCTACCATAAAACCTTAAAGAAGAAGATATTCATGATATATGAAGATTGTCTGGTAGTCAATATATATATTTAATTAAATATACCCAGACAGCCCTCACCCTGTTTCAATCGAAATTGTCCAAAATGAGTTAGCTAGCTAGCTTGATAAACAGTGCTGACAATTCCATTTAGGTTAGCTAGATAAATGATTTAGCCAACATTTTGTCTATATTGATGCTGTTACAATAACAAAATAGTTGGACAAATCATTGGTGAAAGCATGATGTGATGTATGACTGGATTGGATGTTGCATGCAATTTCAATGTTGTTTGAGCTGCTTTGTGTGTAAGCAAATTTGCTTGCAACAATGCTCACCGCGACAATGCTCACTGCATCCCTGTTGCTTGACAAAGATATTTTCAAAGAACCGTCAGTCAAGGTGAGCTACCCGCCCACCCAGACTACTAGCTCCCCACCTGGTCTCTATTTTCAGACTTCCTGGTAGTTTGACACGAGAGTAAAAAGTAGTCATACAAAAATGTATTTGACCGGGGAATCAGAATGACTCTTCGGGACCTTTAAATAATAGCTCTGCAAACCACAGCTAAAATGCAGCTTTAGCTCTGCAAATACAGTATTTGGAATTCAACACAGCCACAGTGTCTCCTGACCCCTCCTGTCTCAGCCTCCAGTATTTATGCTGCAGTAGTTTATGTGTCGGGGGGCTGGGGTCAGTTTGTTATATCTGGAGTACTTCTCCTGTCCTATTCGGTGTCCTGTGTGAATCTAAGTGTGCGTTCTCTAATTCTCTCCTTCTCTCTTTCTTTCTCTCTCTCGGAGGACCTGAGCCCTAGGGCCATGCCCCAGGACTACCTGACATGATGACTCCTTGCTGTCCCCAGTCCACCTGGCCATGCTGCTGTTCCAGTTTCAACTGACCTGAGCCCTAGGACCATGCCCCAGGACTACCTGACATGATGACTCCTTGCTGTCCCCAGTCCACCTGGCCATGCTGCTGCTCCAGTTTCAACTTCCACCTGACTGTGCTGCTGCTCCAGTTTCAACTGTTCTGCCTTATTATTATTATTATTCGACCATGCTGGTCATTTATGAACATTTGAACATCTTGGCCATGTTCTGTTATAATCTCCACCCGGCACAGCCAGAAGAGGACTGGCCACCCCACATAGCCTGGTTCCTCTCTAGGTTTCTTCCTAGGTATTGGCCTTTCTAGGGAGTTTTTCCTAGCCACCGTGCTTCTACACCTGCATTGCTTGCTGTTTGGGGTTTTAGGCTGGGTTTCTGTACAGCACTTTGAGATATCAGCTGATGTACGAAGGGCTATATAAAAAAATTTGATTTGATTTGATTTGATGTATCACCTGACAGGAATCCTTTCCTCCTGCCAATAGACCAGCACAGATCATGTTGCCTGTGATTGAACCCACTCCAGCATAGAGACAGGTACACTTCCTGTTCCCCACTACTGGCAGCTCCACCTCCTGTAGGGTCTGGGGTGAGGGCAGGGACACTGAGGAGGAGAGGCCATGAGAGACAGGTCACCTTTTACCGATAAACCGTTGTATACATTTCTGATCTGCTCCAACTGTATTGATACAAACTGAACTTGACAAAAAAAGTGACATACAGTGCCTTGCGAAAGTATTCGGCCCCCTTGAACTTTGCAACCTTTTGCCACATTTCAGGCTTCAAACATAAAGATATAAAACTGTATTTTTTTGTGAAGAATCAACAAGTGGGACACAATCATGAAGTGGAACGACATTTATTGGATATTTCAAACTTTTTTAACAAATCAAAAACTGAAAAATTGGGTGTGCAAAATTATTCAGCCCCTTTACTTTCAGTGCAGCAAACTCTCTCCAGAAGTTCAGTGAGGATCTCTGAATGATCCAATGTTGACCTAAATGACTAATGATGATAAATACAATCCACCTGTGTGTAATCAAGTCTCCGTATAAATGCACCTGCACTGTGATAGTCTCAGAGGTCCGTTAAAAGCGCAGAGAACATCATGAAGAACAAGGAACACACCAGGCAGGTCCGAGATACTGTTGTGAAGAAGATTAAAGCCGGATTTGGATACAAAAAGATTTCCCAAGCTTTAAACATCCCAAGGAGCACTGTGCAAGCGATAATATTGAAATGGAAGGAGTATCAGACCACTGCAAATCTACCAAGACCTGGCCGTCCCTCTAAACTTTCAGCTCATACAAGGAGAAGACTGATCAGAGATGCAGCCAAGAGGCCCATGATCACTCTGGATGAACTGCAGAGATCTACAGCTGAGGTGGGAGACTCTGTCCATAGGACAACAATCAGTCGTATATTGCACAAATCTGGCCTTTATGGAAGAGTGGCAAGAAGAAAGCCATTTCTTAAAGATATCCATAAAAAGTGTCGTTTAAAGTTTGCCACAAGCCACCTGGGAGACACATCAAACATGTGGAAGAAGGTGCTCTGGTCAGATGAAACCAAAATTGAACTTTTTGGCAACAATGCAAAACGTTATGTTTGGCGTAAAAGCAACACAGCTCATCACCCTGAACACACCATCCCCACTGTCAAACATGGTGGTGGCAGCATCATGGTTTGGGCCTGCTTTTCTTCAGCAGGGACAGGGAAGATGGTTAAAATTGATGGGAAGATGGATGGAGCCAAATACAGGACCATTCTGGAAGAATGGTGTCTGCAAGAGACCTGAGACTGGGACGGAGATTTGTCTTCCAACAAGACAATGATCCAAAACATAAAGCAAAATCTACAATGGAATGGTTGAAAAATAAACATTTCCAGGTGTTAGAATGGCCAAGTCAAAGTCCAGACCTGAATCCAATCGAGAATCTGTGGAAAGAACTGAAAACTGCTCTCACAAATGCTCTCCATCCAACCTCACTGAGCTCGAGCTGTTTTGCAAGGAGGAATGGGAAAAAAATGTCAGTCTCTCGATGTGCAAAACTGATAGAGACATACCCCAAGCGACTTACAGCTGTAATCGCAGCAAAAGGTGTCGCTACAAAGTATTAACTTAAGGGGGCTGAATAATTTTGCACGCCCAATTTTTCAGTTTTTGATTTGTTAAAAAAGTTTGAAATATCCAATAAATGTCGTTCCACTTCATGATTGTGTCCCACTTGTTGTTGATTCTATACAAAAAAAATACAGTTTTATATCTTTATGTTTGAAGCCTGAAATGTGGCAAAAGGTCGCAAAGTTCAAGGGGGCCGAATACTTTCGCAAGGCACTGTATGTACAGGTAAAGGTCAGGTCCAGAATTATTGGCACCCATGGTGAAGATGAGAAACAAAATACTGTCAAATAATACAAATACTGAGCTATATTGAATAGAAAATGATGTTATACTAAAACAATTGCTCAGAGAACATGTAATAATAACATGTAATAACATGTAATAAAAAAAAGATCTGAAAAACATAGGGGTGAAAATGATTAGCTCCTCTTTTTTTCAATACCTTGCCGTGCAAAAGTAATGGCACTGAGCATTTTTCCTAATATGTTTTATGAGATTTGAGTACAGAGAGAAAGCTCTTTGGCCACAAACACCAGTGGTGTTTTCTGCATAAGCAGAAAAGAACCCCAAACCTACTGTCAAATATGATGGTGGATCTTTGATGTTATGGGGCTATTTTGCTTCCACTGGTCCCAGAGGCTCTTGTTAAGGTCAATAGCATCATAAACTTCACCCAGTACCAGGGTATTTTAGACAAAAACCTTACTACCTCTGTCAGGAGGCTGAAACTTTGCCACAAGTGGATCTTCCAGCAAGACAACAACCCCAAGCGCACATCAACATACACAAAGAAATTGTCAATTGACCACAAAATTAACCTTTTGCAGTCACCGGACATTAAACCCATTGATAACCTGTGGTTTGACAATGAAGGATATCAAGGATCTGGAAAGATTATGTACGGAGGAATGGTCTGAGATACCTCATATTAGGAAAAGGCTCAGCGCCGTTATCCTCGCAAGGTGAGGCATTGAAAGATTTAGGTTTTATTACATTGTTTCAAAAAATATATATCTTTATCAAGGGTGACAATAATTCTAGACCTGACTGTGGCTTGACAATGCAAAGTCGGCATTGGGACCATCAGTTCTAACCTCCACTATTGATATTGCCCCAGCCAGTGACCCAGCTAGTAGTGCCATTGTAGTATGTGCTGCCCCCTGCTGTCAGGCAGACCGGCCGAATGTAGTTAGTGAAGGTGACGGATGACGAGAGCTTCAGCAGACATATGTCATTGTCATTGGTTGCACTGTTGTAGTTGGGGTGGCGGATGATCTGAGAGACCGTTCGGGACACCTCGTTGGGGTTGACGCTTTTCTGATTTTGCCGGCCCAGGTAGACATGCAGGTCAGACGTGCTGGTGCTGAGAATGAAGGGAGGGAGGGAGTTGAGGCTAAAGATTATAAGTGTGATTGTTAGTGTGCTTTCTGACACAATTGACCTAATTCTGTCATGTATTTTAGAGAGATAATGTCACCTCTCTGGAGTCACTTATTTGACAATCATCGACAGACCGCCATAGAAGCTAGCAAGCACATACATTTTTGTTAGGAAATGTAATTTTCAAGTTTTTAACTCAAGTTTTTGTATTTACATGGTAGCGTTGTCCTCAAATTACCCAAATACATTATCATTTGAATTAGCTCTCTGAATACAGTAGATAAAATAGTACATAGGCAAA
Organism: Oncorhynchus kisutch; assembly: GCF_002021735.2. Taxonomy (NCBI): domain Eukaryota; kingdom Metazoa; phylum Chordata; class Actinopteri; order Salmoniformes; family Salmonidae; genus Oncorhynchus; species Oncorhynchus kisutch. The sequence continues at coordinate 62,282,094 of NC_034179.2, read as the reverse complement.
TACAGTGTATAGAGACGTTTCAATCACACATTGGCATAATATACAGGTTGGGGGGAAAGGGGGGATACCTAGTCAGTTGTACAAATGAATCCATTCAACTGAAATGTGTCTTCTGCATTTAACCCAACCCCGGATGGGATAGGTTATGTCATTCTACCTGGCGAAGCAGTGAGCGGCAGTCAGGACCCAGTCTTTGTTGACAAGGGAGCCTCCGCAAAAATGTCCGCTGGATCTGTGCAGACTGGCCTGCCATGGCCAGCTCCCTGCCACTGCATTAAGACCCCCCACGATCTTTGTGTTGAGAGGAGCTGTGCCACACACTGGAGGATACAAACCCATGAGAGGCGGCTCATGATAGAACACACAAATCCCTCACATTATAAAAAGAGAAACAAAAAACAAAAGCTGATTTGAAGTTCTGCAGTTGTATGTAATAACTTACCATCCAACTGTGCATGGCCACCTGGGTGAGGGAAAGTGGATTGGTGTTATTAAAGTTTTTTTTTCAGTTGCCAAGTTATAGTACTTAAATTGACATGCTAATATAGGGGAGGAAGCTAATATTTAAATACTACGTAAAAAATAAAATCGCTGAACTACCCCTGCCTGGAATTAGAAGGTGCCTGTGAAATCTTACAAAACACGGGTTTGTTGTTATCCAGAATGAATGGAGACGAGGGAAAAATAACAAACTGGTCATTCACTGAAACAGCCCACTAACCAGAAATATTCAGTGGTGTAAAGTACTTAAGTAAAAATACTTTAAAGTACTACTTAAGTAGTTTGAGTATCTGCATTTTACTATTTATTTTTTGGAGGACTTTTACTTTACTACATTCCCGAAGAAAATAATGTAGTCCATTATTTACTGCATACATTTTCCCCTGACACCGAAAAGTACACGTTACATTTTCAATGCTTAGCAGGACAGGAACATGGTCTAATTCACTCACGTAAAGAGAACATCCCTGGTCATCTGATCTGGCGGACTCACTAAACACAAATGCTTTTGTTTGTAAATTATGTCTGAGTGTTGGAGTGTGCCCTGCCTGTCCGTAAAAAAATGTAAACAAGAAAATCATGCCATCTGGTTTGGTTAATAAAAGGAATTTGAAAGGAGTTATACTTTTGATATTTAAGTATATTTTAGCAATTACATTTACTTTTGATACTTAAGTTTATTTAAAACCAAATACTTTTTACTTTTACTCAAGTGGGCACGAACGTCGTCAGGGAAATGACCGGACCAAGGTGGTGAGCGTACATTTTCTTTTTACTTTGAATGTCGCCAACAAAAACCGAGACGCTGACTATGACTATACAAGCCACTAACACAGACAACTACCCACAACACCAAAAGGAAAAAAGTCTGCCTAAGTATGATTCCGAATCAGAGACAACGATAGACAGCTGTCCCTGATTGTGAACCCTAACCGGCCAAAACACAGAAACAGAAAACATAGAAATAAAGAAACTAGAATGCCCACCCTAGTCACACCCTGGCCTACACCAAAATAGAGAATAAAAGCCTCTCTATGGCCAGGGCATGACACAAGTAAAATTTTACTGGGTGACTTTCACTTTTACTTGAGTCATTATCTGTTAATGTATCTTTACTTTTAACTCAAGTATGACAATTGGGTACTTTTTCCACCACTGGAAATGTTACCCTTCTGTTATTGTCATAGGCAAAACTTGTGGTTTAACTCGATGCATTTTTGCCATACCAACCTCCCTTTGCTCATACTATTCAATGCCGCTCAGTGGAAGTCATTCTCAGGGCAAAGGGAGGATGGAATGAAAGAAAACAGCCATTTCCAGAATTTCAAGTTTGAAATCAGTGGAGGCTGCTTAGGGGAGGACAGCTCATAATGGCTGGAACAGAACGAATGGCATCAAATACATGGAAATCATGTGTTTGATGTGGTTGATCATTTTCCACTAATTCTACTCCAGCCATTACCACGAGCCCGTCCTCCCCAATTAGGGTGCCACCGACCTCCTGTGTTAGAAATATTCTCACTCTCATTATCTTAATATCTAAACCAACAACATCACTGTGTAAAGTGGGTGAAATTCAGCAGTGAATGACAGAAGAATGTGGGCTGGGCTGGGCTAGACTAGTCTATTTCTCATCGTTAAAGAACAAATCAATCATGACGAGAATATACAACAGTAGTTTGAGGGATAATCTTTTATTTATTCTGTGTGGAAACCCCCCTCCCCCCAAAAAAGTTATTTGAAACAATAGCATTGCTTGGGACATTGCTGTGAAGAATATGATGTTTTAATTATCATACTACTTTTTCAGCTACAAAAGTGTCAGTGCTCAACCTAAACATGTGTAGACAATACAATGTATGAACCGGAATGACATTTACTCTGACGGGTCAACCCAATGTGTCTTCTTGTTATCCACGTCGGCACCAACGATGTTAGGATGAAACAGTCAGAAATCACCAAGCGCAACATAGCTTCTGCGTGCATATCAGCTAGAAAGATGTGTCGGCATCGAGTAATTGTCTCTGGCCCCCTCCCAGTTAGGGGGAGTGATGAGCTCTACAGCAGAGTCTCACAACTCAATCGCTGGTTGAAAACTGTTTTCTGCCCCTCCCAAAAGTTAGAATTTGTAGATAATTGGCCCTCTTTCTGGGACTCACCCACAAACAGGACCAAGCCTGACCTGCTGAGGAGTGACGGACTCCATCCTAGCTGGAGGGGTGCTCTCATCTTATCTACCAACATAGACAGGGCTCTAACTCCTCTAACTCCACAATGAAATAGGGTGCAGGCCAGGCAGCAGGCTGTTAGCCAGCCTGCCAGCATAGTGGAGTCTGCCATTAGCACAGTCAGTGTAGTCAGCTCAGCTATCACCATTGAGACCGTGTCTGTGCCTCGACCTAGGTTGGGCAAAACTAAACATGGCGGTGTTCGCCTTAGCAATCTCACTAGGATAAAGACCACCTCCATTCCTGTCATTACTGAAAGAGATCATGATACCTCACATCTCAAAATAGGGCTACTTAATGTTAGATCCCTTACTTCAAAGGCAATTATAGTCAATGAACTAATCACTGATCATAATCTTGATGTGATTGGCCTGACTGAAACATGGCTTAAGCCTGATGAATTTACTGTTTTAAATGAGGCCTCACCTCCTGGCTACACTAGTGACCATATCCCCCGTGCATCCCGCAAAGGCGGAGGTGTTGCTAACATTTACGATAGCAAATTTCAATTTACAAAAAAAAAAAATGTCATTTTCGTCTTTTGAGCTTCTAGTCATGAAATCTATGCAGCCTACTCAATCACTTTTTATAGCTACTGTTTACAGGCCTCCTGGGCCATATACAGCGTTTCTCACTGAGTTCCCTGAATTCCTATCGGACCTTGTAGTCATAGCAGATAATATTCTAATCTTTGGTGACTTTAATATTCACATGGAAAAGTCCACAGACCCACTCCAAAAGGCTTTCGGAGCCATCATCGACTCAGTGGGTTTTGTCCAACATGTCTCTGGACCCACTCACTGTCACAGTCATACGCTGGACCTAGTTTTGTCCCATGGAATAAATGTGGTGGATCTTAATGTTTTTCCTCATAATCCTGGACTATCGGACCACCATTTTATTACGTTTGCAATTGCAACAAATAATCTGCTTAGACCCCAACCAAGGAACATCAAAAGTCGTGCTATAAATTCACAGACAACACAAAGATTCCTTGATGCCCTTCCAGACTCCCTCTGCCTACCCAAGGACGCCAGAGGACAAAAATCAGTTAACCACCTAACTGAGGATCTCAATTTAACCTTGCGCAATACCCTAGATGCAGTTGCACCCCTAAAAACTAAAAAAATGTCTCATAAGAAACTAGCTCCCTGGTACACAGAAAATACCCGAGCTCTGAAGCAAGCTTCCAGAAAATTGGAACGGAAATGGCGCCACACCAAACTGGAAGTCTTCCGACTAGCTTGGAAGGACGGTACCGTGCAGTACCGTAGAGCCCTTACTGCTGCTCGATCATCCTATTTTTCTAACTTAATTGAGGAAAATAAGAACAATCCGAAATTCCTTTTTAATACTGTCGCAAAGCTAACTAAAAAGCAGCATTCCCCAAGAGAGGATGACTTTCACTTTAGCAGTGATAAATTCATGAACTTCTTTGAGGAAAAGATTATGATTATTAGAAAGCAAATTACGGACTCCTCCTCTCACTGCCTTCCTGAAGACAAACAATGTATACGAAATGCTTCAGTCTGGTTTTAGACCCCATCATAGCACTGAGACGGCACTTGTGAATGTGGTAAATGACATTTTAATGGCATCGGACCGAGGCTCTGCATCTGTCCTCGTGCTCCTAGACCTTAGTGCTGCTTTTGATACCATCGATCACCACATTCTTTTGGAGAGATTGGAAACCCAAATTGGTCTACACGGACATGTTCTGGCCTGGTTTAGATCTTATCTGTCGGAAAGATATCAGTTTGTCTCTGTGAATGGTTTGTCCTCTGACAAATCAACTGTAAATTTCGGTGTTCCTCAAGGTTCCGTTTTAGGACCACTATTGTTTTCACTATATATTTTACCTCTTGGGGATGTTATTCGAAAACATAATGTAAACTTTCACTGCTATGCGGATGACACACAGCTGTACATTTCAATGAAACATGGTGAAGCCCCAAAATTGCCCTTGCTAGAAGCATGTGTTTCAGACATAAGGAAGTGGATGGCTGCAAACTTTCTACTATTAAACTCGGACAAAACAGAGATGCTTGTTCTAGGTCCCAAGAAACAAAGAGATCTTCTGTTGAATCTGACAATTAATCTTAATGGTTGTACAGTCGTCTCAAATAAAACTGTGAAGGACCTCGGCGTTACTCTGGACCCTGATCTCTCTTTTGAAGAACATATCAAGACCATTTCGAGGACAGCTTTTTTCCATCTACGTAACATTGCAAAAATCAGAAACTTTCTGTCCAAAAATGATGCAGAAAAATTAATCCATGCTTTTGTCACTTCTAGGTTAGACTACTGCAATGCTCTATTTTCCGGCTACCCGGATAAAGCACTAAATAAACTTCAGTTAGTGCTAAATACGGCTGCTAGAATCCTGACTAGAACCAAAAAATTTGATCATATTACTCCAGTGCTAGCCTCTCTACACTGGCTTCCTGTCAAAGCAAGGGCTGATTTCAAGGTTTTACTGCTAACCTACAAAGCATTACATGGGCTTGCTCCTACCTATCTCTCTGATTTGGTCCTGCCGTACATACCTACACGTACGCTACGGTCACAAGACGCAGGCCTCCTAATTGTCCCTAGAATTTCTAAGCAAACAGCTGGAAGCAGGGCTTTCTCCTATAGAGCTCCATTTTTATGGAACGGTCTGCCTACCCATGTCAGAGACGCAAACTCGGTCTCAACCTTTAAGTCTTTACTGAAGACTCATCTCTTCAGTGGGTCATATGATTGAGTGTAGTCTGGCCCAGGAGTGGGAAGGTGAACGGAAAGGCTCTGGAGCAACGAACCGCCCTTGCTGTCTCTGCCTGGCCGGTTCCCCTCTTTCCACTGGGATTCTCTGCCTCTAACCCTATTACAGGGGCTGAGTCACTGGCTTGATGGGGCCCTCTCATGCCGTCCCTGGAGGGGGTGCGTCACCTGAGTGGGTTGATTCACTGTTGTGGTCATCCTGTCTGGGTTGCCGCCCCCCCCTTGGGTTGTGCCGTGGCGGAGATCTTTGTGGGCTATACTCAGCCTTGTCTCAGGATGGTAAGTTGGTGGTTGAAGATATCCCTCTAGTGGTGTGGGGGCTGTGCTTTGGCAAAGTGGGTGGGGTTATATCCTTCCTGTTTGGCCCTGTCCGGGGGTGTCCTCCGATGGGGCCACAGTGTCTCCTGACCCCTCCTGTCTCAGCCTCCAGTATTTATGCTGCAGTAGTTTATGTGTCGGGGGGCTGGGGTCAGTTTGTTATATCTGGAGTACTTCTCCTGTCCTATTCGGTGTCCTGTGTGAATCTAAGTGTGCGTTCTCTAATTCTCTCCTTCTCTCGTTCTTTCTCTCTCTCGGAGGACCTGAGCCCTAGGACCATGCCCCAGGACTACCTGACATGATGACTCCTTGCTGTCCCCAGTCCACCTGGCCATGCTGCTGTTCCAGTTTCAACTGACCTGAGCCCTAGGACCATGCCCCAGGACTACCTGACATGATGACTCCTTGCTGTCCCCAGTCCACCTGGCCATGCTGCTGCTCCAGTTTCAACTTCCACCTGACTGTGCTGCTGCTCCAGTTTCAACTGTTCTGCCTTATTATTATTCGACCATGCTGGTCATTTATGAACATTTGAACATCTTGGCCATGTTCTGTTATAATCTCCACCCGGCACAGCCAGAAGAGGACTGGCCACCCCACATAGCCTGGTTCCTCTCTAGGTTTCTTCCTAGGTATTGGCCTTTCTAGGGAGTTTTTCCTAGCCACCGTGCTTCTACACCTGCATTGCTTGCTGTTTGGGGTTTTAGGCTGGGTTTCTGTACAGCACATTGAGATATCAGCTGATGTACGAAGGGCTATATAAATAAATTTGATTTGATTTGATTTGATTCTGACCATAGAGAGCCCTTATTTTCTATGGTAGAGTAGGTCAGGGCGTGACTGGGGGTTAGTCTAGTTTATTATTTCTATGTAGGGTTCTAGTTTTGTTTTTCTATGTTGGTGAGAGGCAGATGGTAATCGTCTCTAATTGGGGATCATATTTAAGTTGTTTTTTTCCACCTGTGTTTTGTGTGATATTATTTATGTGTAGTTGTATGTCAGCACTACATTTTCGTCACATTTCGGTATTCTTTATTGTTTTGTGCGTTTCACTTAATAAAGATGTGGAACCCTGGTCACGCTGCACGTTGGTCCGAGTATGCTTCCAGCGAATGTGACAGAATATCCCACCACAACAGGACCAAGCAGCGTGCCCAGGAGGAGAGGGTAACATGGACTTGGGAAGAGATTCTGGATGGGAAGGGATCCTGGACTTGGGAGGAAATCCTGGCAGGACAGGATCGCCTTCCTTGGCGGGAGATGCAAGGAGAGAAGGGAGGACAGTGACGACGCTGGTGTTCGCGGCCACAGAGAAAGCCCAAAAGACAGCCCAAAAGACAGCCCAAAGATTTTTTTTGGGGGGGCACATGGGGTGGTCGGCGGAGCCGAGGCGCGAACCAGAGCCAGTCTGCGAGAAAAGGGAGAAACTGGAGGAGAGTGAAAGGAGAGAGTCAGAGTGGATGGAGGTATTGGAGGAGAAAGAGTGGAGAGAGTTGTTGAGTTGGTGGAAGATGTACGACAGTTTCCCTAAGGAGCATCTAATTAGTTTAATGCTACCTCAGTCAGCTCCCCGTACTCGTCCTGAGGAGCGTGCTATTAGTCTGGTGAAATCTGTGCCGGATCCAGGCACCAGGTCTCCAGTACGCATCCACAGCCCAGTAAGTCCTGTTCCAGCTCTCCACACTCGCCTTGAGGATTGTGTCATTTGTAAAGTACGTGTCCCCAGTCCGGTACGTCCTATGCCGGCTCCACGCACTAGGCCTCCAGTGCGCCTCCACAGTCCAGAGCTTCCGGCGACGGTCCCCGGTCCGGAACCTCTTGCGACGGTCCACGATCCGGAACCTCCAGCTCCAGGGCAGGAGCCTAACTCTGCGCCGATGCCCAGTCCGAGCACGGCGTCCAGTCCTGCTCCATGGCAGGAGCCTTCCTCGGCATCTAGGTCCAGTCCAGGCGCAGTGTTTGGTTTTTGTTCTTTGTTTTGTCGGCGTCATTTTTTAATAAAGAAAACATGTATGCTTCCCATGCTGCACCTTGGTCCAGTCCTTCAGCCAGCCGTGACATGTCCAATATTTACCCAGCACTGGGTTGTTTTTAACCAAATAATGTCAGTGCACTTTTAATCTAAATTTAGTATTTGTTTACGGAGGCAGTTCACATTACTGAAAAAAATATAAACACAGTCCAAAATAGATTGTGGTCCTGTAATATACTGTTAAAGCAGTAATATCAAAAAATCACCGTTTTAATCCTCTTCTCTTTTCAAACACAGAATATTCACAGGCAGTCTTTTTAACCCCTTAAGGTTGAAATCCACGCTCCCACAAAAATCTAATTTGGCATAATAAAAACCTGTTTAAGCTAGAGATATGTTTCCACCAGGCATTCCACTGATTTCAAAACCCTGTCCTCCAGAAAGTGGAGAGCATTAGCAACATTATCACAGATCTTCGTGAGATCTTTCAAAAAAAGCTGCGTTAGAAATGATTACACACACATACTGAGCAGCTCATGTTATAGACAGAAGCGTTCTACATGGCACACTTCCAATCATGGCTAGTGGGAAGGTTCCTGTCTTTTCCGTGGCTAAACACACTAGGCGCGTAATTTGACAACTGTATCCATATTTACAGATAGCATTCAAGTTTGTTATGAAGGCACATGAAAGTTCAAATGTTCCAGAAAGCATTTCCAGAAGGCAGATCTTAAAAATCAAATAGCTAAATGATCCTCGGTACGACCTTCTTAAAACAATTCCATATAGCTTAGTTGACTGCATTTGATTTAAAATAATAATTCCCTCTTACCTTTTCCAATGCAGGTCAACGTTACTACCACAGCACACAATGCCCACCACGAGTCCATCCTATCAGCTGCTCTGGCTTACTGTGTCCTGTCTTTAAAATACTCTTTGTTGAACGGGGAGGTACTGTATGTACGTAGGTAGGTAATTGTTTGTATTGAGTCAGGGTGTGACACTTACCTCACAATACTGGTTATTGTCTCTTACATCCTGTCATCTCTCTCTCTCTCTTGCTCTCTCTCTCTCTCTCTTGCTCTCTCTCTCTCTCTTGCTCTCTCTCTCTCTCTTGCTCTCTCGCTCTCTCTCTCTGTCTTTGTGTGTGTGTGTGTCTTTCACAACCTTATGTCACCGATCATTTCCTAATTTAGCACTCTTTCAATATCAACTGTTCTCAATTCAGTTAAATTAAAATCATGATTTGGCAAATCATGTATTTGGCTGTTCTCCAAATAGCATTTTAGAGTTGTTAAATTGTGCAGAAATGCAGTAAATTATTTAAAAAAAAAGATTATTTCAAGCCTGGTCCAATACAGTAAAGGAGATAAGCTATTGACTGTTTTTATTTTTTCATTGATAAAATTTGTTTGTGGGACCCGCGGGCCCCAACAGGAACCTTTTCACACATGAGAAACGATGCATCACCAAAAGGGAGCATGGATTTCCAACAACTCATTGACAGGCTGACTCCGATGCAAGACTACAACACTGTGGCTGATATAAACGAAAGGCTGATGACACCAGTAGCTCAACTATTCCTACAGCAGAGCACTCCTCCAGCACCTGCACCGCCAGTCATTGCATTAACGAGCATTGGCTTGCGAAACTACCTCTAACTTCCTTCATACTGTAACAATGGGGAGGTGTGAGGATAACTTAATGGCATGTCTCAGGCTGGACGTGTTGGCAGTCAGGATCTCTATTCTCCACCGAGTGTTTTTAACCCCCCAAAAGTCAGTGGTGAAACAATGGAAGTGGCTAGAGTCCTGAGAGGTGTAAGGATAATTAGGAGTCTGAAACAATGGGTATTTGGTGCAGTGATAATGGCTGGAGAACATCTAGTTTATTTTGGGATTTTGCTGTTCTCCAAATATAATTTTAGAGTTAAAAAATTGTGTAGAAATGCAGTAAAGAAGCGTCAAGAAATTAAAAAGGATGAAGCTAAGAACATAAACAACTTCATAGTTAAGAACACTGGAAGAATATGGAAGAACATTTGACGTATTCTTGTTGCTTTTATGTATTTTGTTTTGTTGTTTTTTGTGCTATTGCTCTGTCTGCATGCTACGTGATGGTTGTCCTATGCTCTCTGCTCATTGTTTGTCTGTATTGTAATTGTTTTCAATAACCTGCCCAGGGACTGAGGTTGAACATTAACCCGGCTGGCTAAAACCAACACTTTTACTGAAAAGTTGATTAATGTGCATTGTCCCTATAAAAATGAACTCAATCTCAAGAATATGTCACTCCCAAAACACACAACCCTATGGAACAATCCTTGGATAGCTTTTCGGGAATGCACCAATAAATTGGTCCACCTGCAAAACTAAAGACATAGAATGTCACCTACCTTGTGCTTGTCTCCACCAGTAATAAACTTTTGTTACTTCAACACTGTCTGCATCTCGGTCTTCCCTGAAACCTAATTGGTATGGTAACTGCTCGGCATTTGACCGCAAGGCACTACAGAGCGTGGTGCGTATGGCCCAGCAGTACATCACTGTGACCAAGCTTCCTGCCATCCAGGACCTCTATACTAAGCGGTGTCAGAGGAAGGCCCAAAAAATGGTCAAAGACTCCAGCCACCCAAGTCATAGACTGTTCTCTCTGCTACCGTGACCGGAGTGCCAAGTCTAGGTCCAAAATACTCCTTAACAGCATCTATCTCCAAGGCATAAGACTGCTGAACAATTAATCAAATGGCTACCACAACTATTTGCATTGACCCCCCCCCCCCTTTTCTATTGCTGATACTTGCTATTTTATCTATACATAGTCACTTTACCCCTACCTACATGTACAGTGCCATCAGAAGGTATTCAGACCTATTGACTTTTTCCACATTTTGTTACGTTACAGTCTTATTCTAAAATAGTTTTGTTTTTTAATCCTCTACAATCTACACACAATATCCCATAATGTTAAAGCAAAAACGGGTTTTTATTCTTTTTTAGCTAATTTATACCAATAAAAAGACAGAACTACCTTATTTACATAAGTATTCAGACCCTTTGCTATGAGACTCAAAATTGAGCTAAGCTGCATCCTGTTTCTATTGATCATTCTTGAGATATTTCTACAATTTGATTGGAGTCCACCTGCGGTGAATTCAATTGATTGGACATGATTTGGAAAGGCACACATATGTCTATATAAGGTTCCACAGTTGGAAGTGCATGTCAGTGCCAAAACCAAGCCATGAGGTCGAAGGAATTGTCTGTAGAGCTCTGAGACAGGCTTGAGTCGAGGCACAGATCTGGGGAAGGGTACCAAAAAAATTATTGAGTATTGAAGGTCCCCAAGAATACAGTGGCATCTATCATTCTTAGATGGAAGAAGTTTGGAACCACCAAGACTTCCTAGAGCTGGCCGCCCGGCTAAACTGAACAATTGTGGGAGAAGGGACTTAGTCAGGGAGGTGACCAAGAACCCGATGGTTACTCTGAGAAAGCTTTAGAGTTCCTCTGTGGAGATGGGAGAACCTTCCAGAAGGACAACTTTCTCTGCAGTACTTCACCAATCAGGCCTTTATGGTGGAGTGGCCAGGCGGAAGCCAGTCCTCAGTAAAAGGCACATGACAGCCCGCTTGGAGTTTGCCAAAAGGCACCTATACAAGATTCTCTGGTCTGACAAAACCAAGATTGAACTCTTTGTCCTGAATGCCAAGCGTCACATCTGGAGAAAATCTGGCACCATCCCTACGATGAAGCATGGTAGTGGCAGCATCATGCTGTGGGGATTTATTTCAGCTTCATCCTTGATGAAAACCTGCTCAGGACCTGGGGCGAAGGTTCGCCTTCCAACAGGACAACGACCCTAAACACACAGTCAAGACAAAGCAGGAGCGGCTTCGGGACAAGTCTCTGAATGTCCTTGAGTGGCCCAGCCAGAGCCTGGACTTGAACACGATCAAACATCTCTGGAGAGACCTGAAAATCGCTGTCCAGCAATTCTCCCCATCCAACCCGACAGAACTTGAGGGGATCTGCAGAGAAGAATGGGAGAAACTCTCCAAATACAGGTGTGCCAAGCTTTTAGCGTTATTCCCTTGAAGCGTCATACCCAAGAAGTCCGAGACTGTAATCACTGCCAAAGGTGCTTCAACAAAGTACTGAGTAAAGGGTCTGAGTACTTATGTAAATGTCATATTTCCATTTATTTTTATTTTTTATAAATCAACCAAAATGTCTAAACCTGTTTTTGGTTTGTCATTATGGGGTATTGTGTATAGATTGATGAGGGAAAAAAACGATTTATTACATTTTAGATTAAGGTTGTAACCTAACAAAAAAATGTAAATAGTCAAGGAGTCTGGATCAAGGATGATCAATGGAAACAGGATGCACCGGAGCTCAGTTTTGAGTCTCATAGCAAAGGGTCTAAATACTGTAAATATATATATTTTTTTAAATGAGCAAAAAATTCTAAAAATCTGTTTTCGCTTTGTCATTATGGGGTATTATGTGTAGATTGCTGAGTTTTTAAATGTAAAAAAAAAATCAATTTTAGAATAAGACTATAACGTAACAAAATGTGGATAAAGTCAACGGTATACACTAGATGACTGACTGACTGGGGGAGCTGTTTTGAAGCCATCACGACTCTGTCTTGGAACTCCCCCATCTTTGTAAAAAATATTTTGGAAACTATTACTATATTTATGAAATATATGTTTGTTTGTATTCTATTAGACACCTAAGTGCATGCTTTTAAATCATGAGCTAAAACCAAATATTAGAAAATATATAAACATTTTCCTTAAAGTATAATTTAGTACAACTGTTACTATTCCCACTACAGCAAAGAAATACTTAAATACATGTAATTTTGTCCTTGAAATATTTAATTTAAATACTGTAGAATTAAATTAATTCTTACTGGCTTCACGGCCTGAGCAACAGGCAGTTTACTTTTGGCACGTTAAATTCTTATTTACAATGACGCTGGGCCAATTGTGCGCTTCCCTTCGGGACTCCCAATCACGGCCAGTTGTGACACAGCCTGTCATTTTTTTTTATTACTTTTTTTTATTTTTTTTAATTTTATTTATTATTAACAACAAATCAATACATAAAGCACATGAGGGAACACAAGCATACATAGATTACAAATAATAGACAATCGAGCTAGGGGGTACAATATCACATTACAATTACACAAGGACCTTAAGGGACATGCATATACTTACAATTCTAACAGCTTTTTTGTTAGTAGAGCATTTAACCGTCTTAAAATACAGTTCAATTTCTTTTTGTAGGGTACGAAAATGTGGTTTTCTGTTTGTAAATTTACATTTGTGTATATGAAATTTGGCCAAAAGAATAATGAAATTAATTACATAAAAATTATTCCGCTTATTTCTATTGTATGTAAAGAATCCAAACAGTACATCTCTCCACAATAGTGTAAAATCTTCATAAATGTGTTCAATTATAAACCTACTGATGTCTTGCCACAGTTTTCTTACATGCATACAATGCCAAAAAAGATGCACAACTGTTTCTGGGTGGTCATTACAAAAGGAGCAATTTGAGTTGATGTTTTCCTTAAACTTCTTCATATAGTGGTTGGCAGGATAATATTTATGAATAATTTTTAAGGAAATTTCCTTAATTTTGTTAACAAGTAGGTATGTTTGTGGCAACATCCAAACTTTTTTCCAACAGATATTATCAATAAATCCATTCCAATAAGGCATGACATAAGGTATAGATACAACATCCTGCTGAAACAAGGATCGTATCGCTCTGTTGTTGAATGGACCAAAAGAGAAACAAATCTTTCCTACTGATGAGTCAACAGGGTCAATAGAAGGTAGGCTCTGAGGGTCAGGTCTTGACATGTTCCTGAATAACATAGCAACACCTGAGGGAATGGCATCTAAAACAATTGCAAAATCTTAGGTGTTACAGGGACCTTGAACCCTGAACCAGGGTGTCTGTAGTGACGCCACTCCTCCTAGCCTCAGTATGCTGAGGATATTTTTCGGTGACCTGACTGAGTTGGGTGTAATGTGTAACCACATTTTTGCTTGTAACTATTTTGGGCACAACTGACAGACAGAGCGAAATAGCAAGTTGTGGTTTCGTTAGTCCACCTGCCTTCGCCTACGGGTGTGAGGCTATTTAGATAAGTGTATACTTCACTCTCCAGCCTGAAAGGCAGCAATACGCATTACAGAGTCTAGTGTGCCGGAAGCGGACAAGAAGAAGAAGAAGACACCCACACAGATAGAACAATGAGATTTAGTCATAAAAATATTTGACAACCATGCGCGTTACTTCCGGTTTCCGCATGGCTCCCGCCCCACTCACAGCCATCTTGTTTTTTTTTCCTGAACAAAAAAAAGGTGTGAGACAGAAAAACACTGACAGGGGAGAAGCATATTAGACATTTTTGAAACTTGACGGAAAGACTGATGTAGTGATACAATACGATATGAAAGGAAGGGGAGCAGGCGAGGTGGAAGAAGACCAGCCGCACCCCGTATACAGCTAACGTTAGCTAGTAGCTAGCCAGCTAAGCTAACTGGCTAGTGGCTCACCAGTTCGGAACGGATTAAGTAGCTAGTCAGACAGCTAGCTAAGCTAGCTAGCTTCTGCTCAGCCCTACCGATAGCTAGCCTATGAAATTGAGAACAAATCAAATTCGTCGTCGGATGTATGTGAGAAGGAAATCGATGACAATGCATCGTACGTCGATTTGAGACCCCCCCCCCCCCCCCCCCCCCAATTGAAGAGAACACCACTAACGTTACTAGGTTTTTTTTTCCTGTAGCTAGAGCGGGATCATAACAAGCCGTGGTAAGTGTTTGCAATTTATTGTCAACAATGATGGCTAGTTAGCTAGCCGTCCATCTTAGCGCTAGTTAGCCAGTTTGCGATTCTGGCCTTGGCGTGTATTTAGTATCAGAATAGTTAACATATCAATTGACTGAAATTAATTGACTGGCGAGCTAACCAGCTAACTGGCATTGCTGGCAAGGCATAGCTAACTAGCTTACTCAACTAACGACGGTATGGTGTTTGCATACATCCATTGATAGCTAATTAGCCATCATGCTAAACTCAGCTGACATTGACATGCCTGAGCCCCAAAAAATATGTATCGATAACTAATGTGGATAACTAGCTAGATATCTCAATGACAACCCCAATTTGAGCATAGACATACTTGTAAACGTGTAGTTAACAAAGTTGAAAGTGAGTGAGACTCATTCATGGCGAGGCAGGACCTAACGTTAGCCTAGGTCCGAGTTGAAAATATATCCCCTTCAACCTAGGGCGAGACCCGGGTTCGTACCCCGTCTGTCACACAAGACTCATTACATTGCATGACGACATATAAATAAAATGAATGACACACACTGGTTTTATTGTAGCCAAGCATTCCATGACCCAATTCATTTCTTCCAGAATTAGTCTTGCTAAATCAGTTAGATCATGTTGGGGCTTTCAGCTACTAGCTACCTACTTTACTATGACTCACACCACACTGCAAAAAGGGTGAATACATACTGGAACAAAACGGGGGAAAATAGGGAATGGAAAATAGTGTGACATTGGAGAATTGGATCAATTTCAAACCAACAATATAGGCCATCAATTCACATCAGCTGCAATAACTCCCTAGTGT
Organism: Oncorhynchus kisutch; assembly: GCF_002021735.2. Lineage (NCBI taxonomy): Eukaryota > Metazoa > Chordata > Actinopteri > Salmoniformes > Salmonidae > Oncorhynchus > Oncorhynchus kisutch. The sequence goes on along the minus strand of NC_034179.2, from coordinate 62,266,632 downwards.
TTATTGCTTGACAACACCTACCGGTGATATGCTCAGTGCAGCCACTGATGACATCGCAGTTAACTAGATCAAGCTGTAGGTCTTCTGTGTTAACATGGGTCTTGAATTGAGCACCAATAGACTGTTATTGTGTAACAGAGCATATTGAATATTTGACCCTAAAGTCGTGGGTTTGGTTCACTGGATTTCTATAAAGACCATGAAGTCTCTATAATGTACAGACATGGCATGTCCTTTACACACACACCCCTACACACACTCTTACACGCTAACACAAACACTTGTCTTGCGCACACATTATTTGAAAGGCTTGATTTAAAGAGAGCATCCAAAGCCCAGTGGGGGCCCTAAGGCGATGTCTTGATGCATTCACTCCAGACTGAATCACTGGAGTTGGTTACGTTAGCTCTGCTAGTTCCTCTCCAGCGGTCACACTCTCAAAGTCTAGGCATCCTTACTTCCTTTATTCCTTGAAATAGGCTCATCACTGATCTTGCATGACATGACTGGAGAAATCATCATGATGGAAGGCCATGCTTGCACCTGTACAACCATGTGAGATCAGTGACTTTCGAGGCAGGAAGGAGGATGCATTTGAATTGTTTGAATAGGGACTTGGCTGTTTTTAACAGGATAGTTCACCACCAAATCTACATTTGTCAGGTGGTTAGGCTGCATGTCATGATATTCCACACCATATGATGTAGCCTATTTGCAAACTATTAGATATCTGCAGGCCAGACATCAATCTTGAATTAATGGGAAATATAGGTGTCGGGTAAATCCACTTGAATTCAATAACTTTTTTGACAGTATCCCCTTTGATTTAAACCAAACTTTCTATACATGTTTGCCCGTGGAAGACTTGGTCAGAAAGTGTCTTTTTGGACCTGAATGCCAAAACATTCAGGAGATAAAGGTGCTCAAAGTTAACCCATTTTGCATACTCCACCATACCATGAGACATCCATGTCTTCATCACTGGAAAAGCTTACAAACATGGTTGGCAAACTATTTTATTTGTTTTAAAAATATACAGTACCAGTCAAAAATGTTTGGACACACCTACTCATTCAATAGTTTCTTTAAAAATAAACTATTTTCTACATTGTAGAATAATAATGAAGACATCATCACTATTAAATAACACATATGGACTCATGTAGTAACCAAAAAAGTGTTAAACAAATCAAAATATATTTTACATTATTCAAAGTATTCACTATTTGCCTTGACGACAGCTTCGCACACTCTTGGCATTCTCTCAACCAGCTTCACTTGGAATTATTTTCCAACGGTCTTGAAGGAGTTCCCACATATGCTGAGCACTTGTTGGCTGCTTTTCCTTCACTCTGTGGTCCAACTCATCCCAAACCATCTCAATTGGGTTGAGGTCGTGTGATTGTGGAGGACAGGTCATCTGATGCAGCACTCCATCACTCTCCTTCTGGATCAAATAACCCTTACACAGCCTGGAGATGTGTTTTGGATCATTGTCCTGCAGGTGTAGAAGCACGGTGGCTAGGAAAAACTCCCTAGGAAGGCCAAAACCTAGGAAGAAACCTAGAGAGGAACCAGGCTATGAGGGGTGGTCAGTCCTCTTCTGGCTGTGCCGAGTGGTGATCATAACAGAACATGGCCAAGATGTTCAAATGTCCATAAATGACCAGCATGGTCAAATAATAATAATCACAGTAGTTGTCGAGGGTGCAACAAGTCAGCACCTCAGGAGTAAATGTCATTTGGCTTTTCATGCTGTCTCTAGAGAGTTGAAAACAGCAGGTCTGGGACAGGTAGCACGTCCGGTGAACAGGTCAGGGTTCCATAGCCGCAGGCAGAACAGTTGAAACTGGAGCAGCAGCATAGCCAGGTGGACTGGGGACAGCAAGGTGTCATCATGCCAGGTAGTCCTGAGGCATGGTCCTAGGGCTCAGGTCCTCTGGGAGAGAGAGAGAATTAGAGCGAGCATACTTAAATTCACACAGGACACCGGATAAGACAGGAGAAATACTCCAGATATAACAGACTGACCCTAGCCCCCCAACACATAAACTACTGTAGCATAAATTCTGGAGGCTGAGACAGGAGGGGTTAGGAAACACGGTGGCCCCATCCGATGATATCCCCGGACAGGGCCAAACAGGCAGGATATAACCCCACCAACTTTGCCAAAGCACAGCCCCCACACCACTAGAGGGATATCTTCAACCACCAACTTACCATCCTGAGACAAGGCCGAGTATAGCCCAGAAAGATCTCCGCCACGGCTCAACCCAAGGGGGGGCGCCAACCCAGACAGGAAGACCATGTCATGGACTCAATCCACTCAAGTGACGCACCCCTCCTAGGGATGGCATGGAAGAGCACCAGTAAGCCAGTGACTCAGCCCCTGCAATAGGGTTATAGGCAGAGAATCCCAGTGGAGAGAGGTGAACCGGCCAGGCAGAGACATCAAGGGCGGTTCGTTGCTCCAGAGCCTTTCCGTTCACCTTCACATTCCTGGGCCAGACTACACTCAATCATATGACCCACTGAAGAGTTGAGTCTTCAGTAAAGACTTAAAGGTTGAGACTGAGTCTGCGTCTCTCACATGGGTAGGCAGACCATTCCATAAAATGGAGCTCTATAGGAGAAAGCCCTGCCTCCAGCTGTTTGCTTAGAAATTCTAGGGACAATTAGGGGGCCTGCGTCTTGTGCCCGTAGCATACGTGTAGGTATGTACGGCAGGACCAAATCAGAGAGATAGGTAGAGCAGACCTACTCTCTACCTCTTCTCTATTCCCCTGCACCTCTTTTCTCCTACTCTCTCTCTCTCTCGCTTCCTCTATTCACCCACGCTCTCTCTCTACCTCTTCCTCTATTCCCCTAGGCGCTCTCTCTACCTCTTCCTCTATTCACCTACGCTCTCTCTATTCCCCTATTCCCCTAGGCTCTCTCTATCTCTTCCCCTACCCTTCTAATCTCTGTTCTGTCCCTCTCTCTTTATTTTTTGCACCTTTCTCTTCTCTATCCACTCTTCTCCACACCCTTTCTCTGTTTCCTCTACCTCGATCTCCCTTGTCCCCTCTCTCTTTCCCTCCTAATTTTCTCCCTCTGTCGACCAGGCCCTGGCTATGCCCTCGAGTGTGCGGGCGGGCAATCTAAAGGACCCGGATGTGGCTGAGCTCTTCTACAGAGATGACCCCGAGAAGCTTTTCGCTGACCTCCGAGAGATCGGCCATGGCAGCTTCGGGGCTGTCTACTTCGTAAGGGAACCATTTATATTAGGGGGAGGGGAGAGTTTTGATTAAGAAAGTGTGTGTGTTAGCTCTCCTTGTCAACGTGTGTGACAAGGTGTTTTGAGAGTTTGTATGAGCCAGAACCTCTTGTTGTTTTTTTCAGTATTTGAAGGTTTGAAAGGAGTGTGTGTGCGTGACTGTCTTTCTCGATGCTGTGTCCGACAGGCCCGAGATGTGCGCAACAACGAGGTGGTGGCCATCAAGAAGATGTCCTACACTGGCAAGCAGTCCAACGAGGTGAGGGAACATGTGTTAAGTTGACAAATAGAAACGGATGTGTTAGTGCTTGGCTGGAACAAAAGCCTGCACACTCCAGGACCAGAGTCAGAACCCTTACATAGGCTATTCAAGAATGGCTTAGACTTGTCCCTGAAACATCGACTTTTAGTCTATTTTCCATGATTCCCTGTGGCCCGATGTTTGGTATTAACCCCTGCTGTCGCTCATTCTCCTCAGAAATGGCAGGATATCATCAAGGAGGTGAAGTTCCTCCAGAAGCTCCGTCATCCCAACACCATCGAGTACAGAGGATGCTACCTCAGAGAACACACAGCATGGGTCAGTATTAGCAGTGTGTGTGCCCCCAGTTACACGATTTGAGTGTCTACTAATAATCTGCCCCCTTCTCTCCCTCAGCTGGTGATGGAGTACTGTTTGGGCTCCGCCTCCGATCTTCTGGAAGGTTAGTGCACCACGGAAACAACTGCAGGGATTGTTTTGAGTCATGTTTTTAAGGGCATTTAGCATGTTTTTGAAGCTCTGTGTATAACTGGACTCTCTCTTGCTCTTTCTTTTTTCTCCTTTTCTCTCTTTTTCTGTCTCTCTGTCCCTCTCTGTAGTTCACAAGAAGCCACTACAGGAGGTGGAAATAGCTGCTATTACCCATGGTGCACTGCTGGGCTTGGCCTATCTTCACTCCCACAACATGATCCACAGGTAATATAATACAAATATATGCCATTTTAGCAGACTCTTTTATCCAAAGCGACGTAGTGAAACTACTACTACAACCTCTCGGTCCATGCTGCTGCGTTGTCCGTATCCTGTCACTGTGTAGTGTCTTAGAGCGATTTCTGGCCGTTCAATTCCAGTTCTGTTTTCAATGCTGCGTCTTTCAGTCTGTCGTCATTGGTTCTACAATACCTCTGTAACGTCTCAGGGATTTTACTCAGTGCCGTTTCAATGGTCATTCCATTGTGGCCTTAATAGCCAGGGCCCATTTTCCCCGATAGCGATGGAACTAGAGTTTTTAACGATGGCTCTTTCCTACAATGGCCGAAGATGGAACACGAGTTTTCCAAAACGGCACTACAACGTATGTCGTCGGAGCATGTGTCGTCTCTGATAGGATCGCTGCTCTCGGATCAGCTTTCCCCATTCAAATATTTCTGCAACGTTCAAGTTATTTTTGCAATACTGACGCAATCAGAGAAAGAGCGAGAGGGAGATACTACCACCTACGGCTGCAGATATCGAGGCAGCTTACTCTAGTGCTTCCCCAATAAAAATGCAATTAATCACAGATTTGGCACATTGCTCACATGTTCGGCTCCACATCATGCAATATGTTGATACAAGTTGTAGACAGTAGCCTACAAGTAGCAAAATAAACCCCAATTGATTGAATATGAAATGTATTTTAATATGATTGAAATAGGCCTATAGTTTACAGTTTTATATCTGTGCAGTTGTCTCGGTTTTTAGTTTAAAGCGTTTTTTGTTTATATACGTCGCTTGTTTGGGTCAATTGCAAAGACATGGGCACCTTTTGTATTTGTGGTCAACTTTGTTCTGAGGTTTCCGCGGTCACAGAGACGGTTAAGCCATGTGATTCTGTTTTAGCGGAGATCTGCTGTGTAGAAAGCGATTCGGGAGGCATGTAATGACACAATTAGCTGTTCTAGTGGTCCGGGGTAGGCGTTAGATTCCGAGCGTTTTCAAGTACCGATTTTTAACGGTTCTCCTACGAAGGTTCTAACGGTGAACTTAACCTTAAGATACTTTTGGGAAACCGGGCCCTATTCTCTTCTATACCATATATGCTACATTAGGGAATGTCACGATCGCAAAGAGGTTTCTAGCCTTAAGGGTCAAATCAGGGTTTTTTTCAGGGGTGAAAATGATCATGGGTTAAGGAAACTCTCCAGGTCACTCTTGAACGTCTACAATTGTATGGAAAGTATGCAGAAATTATAATGGGTGTGTATATATAGATTACCAACCCCTGAGACTTGGTAATCTACTGCATCTTGCCTATGCCGTTCTGTACCATCACTCATTCATATATCTTTATGTACATACACTTGTGTGTATAAGGTAGTTGTTGTGAAATTGTTAGGTTAGATTACTCGTTGGTTATTACTGCATTGTCGGAACTAGAAGCACAAGCATTTCGCTACACTCGCATTAACATCTGCTAACCATGTGTATGTGACAAATACATTTGATTTGATATATATATATTTTTAAACTGCTCATTTTTTGGCCCGCAAATTGATTTTGGCATACCTGTCATCCCCCCCCAAAAAAATCTGTGCGGCCGTCCGTTGAATTTTAAAAATCCTGCTGTGGATTTTATCTCTGCGCTGTCAACGTTAACATTGTTACTGTTGTGTCAACATTGTTTTTGTCACATTGTGTCAACATTGTTTTTGTCATGTTAACATTGCTCCTCTCCTCTCAGGGATGTGAAGGCAGGGAACATCCTCCTGACAGAGCCGGGCCAGGTGAAGCTGGGAGACTTTGGCTCTGCCTCCATTGTTGCCCCCGCCAACTCCTTTGTAGGAACCCCCTACTGGTGAGGAGCTAGAAATGCCAAAGTACTGCTGGTCCTCTCCCGTGAATCTACAAATCCTCCCCCCACCCCCTGCTTTACACACCAGCGGCTGATTTATAAAGGGAGGGTTCACTCTTTTTCCAGGATGGCTCCGGAAGTGATCCTAGCGATGGACGAGGGTCAGTACGACGGCAAGGTGGACGTCTGGTCTCTGGGCATCACCTGTATAGAGCTTGGTAGGCATTGCACACCACATCAAGAAAGAGAGAGATTTCAGAAGTTCAAACTAACAATGTAGCATAATATAGGAAATATGAAGGCGTCTTAACCCCAGGCCCTCACTGTCTAAGTGGTCTGACCAAAACCCCTAACCCCTGGGAGTTGGTAATAGTCTGTTGTCTGTTTGTTCCGGCATTGTTACTGGGATTTAAGAGACTCAGCGCTAAGCTGCTTTCGCTGCTAGCGAACACGTCCTCTCTCTCCCTTCTCTCTCTCACTTGGTCACTTTCTCTCCATCTCCCTTACCTTCTCTCGATTGTTCTCTCGCTACTCTTCTTTTTGTACCCTTCTCTCGCTCTTCCTTTTCTCCCTTTAGCGGAGAGGAAGCCTCCTCTGTTCAATATGAATGCTATGAGTGCCTTATACCACATCGCGCAGAACGAGAGCCCCATCCTAGCGTCCAATCACTGGTGAGCATCACTCTCCCTCTTTCTCCCTCATGCACAACTCTCCACTCACTTATCTGTCTGTCATTCACCTAACCCCCCCCTCCCCTTGCTTAACTCTTGAACTCCTTTTTTTCATGATCTCGCCTGTACATCAGTCTCGTTGTCTCTTAACGCTCTCTTTCGCTCACTCACCAGCTCTTTCTCTGTCTCCTCTCTGACGGAACTCTCTTCTCTCTTGCGCCGCAGGTCTGATTATTTCCGTAACTTTGTGGACTCCTGTCTACAGAAGATTCCCCAGGACAGGCCTATCTCTGATGTGTTGCTCAATGTAAGAGTGCAGCACACACACCTCTTCCTCGTTCCTCCTCTCTTCCCCAATTTCTCTCTCTAACTCGTTGCACTCCCTCTTCCCCGCCTCCTTTCTTCCCCTCCTTCCTCCGTCGGTAGCACCGGTTTCTGTGTCGTGAGCGTCCCCTGACGGCGGTGATGGACCTGATAGCGAGGACCAAGGACGCAGTGCGGGAGCTGGACAACCTTCAGTACAGGAAGATGAAGAAGATCCTCTTCCACGAAGCCCACAACGGACCCACCCCAGAGGGAGGCGAGGAGGAGGAGGTAGGAGCTCCCCCCATGTTAATAAGGCCCATAATGGACCTCTTCTGGTTGTAGGGTGGGGAGGAGGGGGTACGGGCACACATGTTAGGGCAGATCTGTGTCGTTCACTTATAGCGCCTTCAGAAAGTATTCATACCACTTGACTTATTCCACATTTTGTTGTTACAACCTGAATTCAAAATGGATTAAATATATATATATTTTTCCCAATCTACACATAATGACAAAGTGAAAACATGTTTTTAGAAATATATTCACATGTTAGATTCACCTTTGGCAACGATTACAGCTATGAGTCTTTCTGGGTAAGTCTGAGCTTTGCACACCTGGATTGTATACTTACTTGCACATTTATTATTTTTGGTTGTTGGTCATTGCTAGACAGCCATGTTCAAGTCTTGCCATAGAATTTCAAGCCTATTTACGTCAACTAACTAGGCCACTCAGGAACATTCAATGTGGTCTTGGTAAGCAACTCAAGTGTATATTTGGCCTTGTGTTTTATGTTATTGTCCTGCTGAAAGGTGAATTTGTCTCCCAGTGTCTGTTGGAAAGCAGACTGAACAAGGTGTTCCTCTAGGATTTTGCACGTGCTTAGCTCTATTCCGTTTCTTTGCATCCTAAAAAAACTGATGACAAGCATACCCATAACACGATGCAGCCACCACCATGCTTGAAAATATGAAGTGGTACTCAGTGATGTGTTGTTTGATTTACCCCAAACATAACACTATGCAGGACATAAAGTTGGAATTTCTTTGCCACATTTTTTTGCAATTTTACTTTAGTGCCTTATTGCAAACAGGATGTACGTCTTTGAATATTGTATTATGTGCAGGCTTCCTTCTCACTCTTGTCAATTAGGTTAGTATTGTGGAGTAACTACAATGTTGTTGATCCATCCTCAGTTTTCTCCTTTCAGGCGCATTAAACTCTGTAACTGTTTTAAAGTCACAATTGGCCTCATGGTGAAACCCCTGAATGTTTTTTTCCCTCTCTGGCAACTGAGCAAGGAAAGATGCCTGTGTCTTTGTACTGACTGGGTGTATTGATACACCATCCAAAGTGTAATTAATAGCTTCACTGTGCTCAAAGGGATATTCAGCGTCTGCTTTTTTAAAATTTTTACCCATCTACCAATAGGTTCCCTTCTTTGCAAAGTATTGGAAAACCTCCTTGGTATTGGTGGTTGAATCTGTGTTTGAAATTCACAGCTCGACTGAGGGACCTCAGTAATTGTATGTGTGTACAGAGATGAGGTAGTTATTCAAAAATAATGTTAAACATTATTATTGCACACAGTGAGTCCATGCAACTTATGACTTGTTAAGCACATTTGTTCTGAATGTATTTATGCTTGAGTACTTATTGACTCAAGATATTTCATTTTTAATTCATTTGTAAAAATGTCTAAACCATACCACTTTGACATTACGGGGTATTGTGTGTAGGCCAGTGACAGTCTCAATGTAATCCATTTTAAATGCAGGCTGTAACACAACAACATTTGGTTAAAGTCTAGGCGTGAATACTTTCTGAAGGCATTGTATCTTATGTTAACTTTCTGCCTCTATAATGTCTCTTTTTTTTCTTCCCCTCTCTCCTTCCCCCTCCCTCTCACCCAGGAGGTGGAGCAGTACCTGCTGCGCACGGGCACTGTGGGCAGCATGGAGAGTTCCCAGTCTGTGCCCAGTATGTCCATCTCCGCCAGCTCCCAGAGCTCCTCGGTCAACAGCCTGGCGGACGGCTCCGACGACAGCAACGAGATGGCCATGATGACCGAGGGGGAGCACACGGTCACCTCCAACTCCTCCATTATACACCGCCCTACTGTAAGTCTGAGAGAACAGTCTCTTCCATTTTACTTCCCTACTGTTAGTCTGAGAGAGCAGTCTCCTCCATTATGCATCGTCCTACTGTAAGTCTGAGAGGTGTGTGTGTCGTGCGTGTGTGCTAGAGAGAAAGAAGATGGTGGTGTGTGTATGTGGTAAGTATATCGGGTGTGTGCAATTTGTCTGTGGACATTAATTAAACTTCCCCCTCCTCCCGAATTCTCTCTCCTTGTCCCCCTCCCCCAGGGTCAGGATAATATCTATGATGACCCATACCAGCCAGAGATAGACCAGCAGCAGCCCTCGTCAGCTGCCCGCCGCAGGGCCTACTACCGCAACCGGGACCACTTCGCCACCATCCGCACGGCCTCCCTGGTAAGCACATCCCCAAACCCCTCTCTCTGACTTAACCACTAGCACAACCCCTAACCCCTCTCTCATACTACTATGAACACTTTTATTGTTTTCTTAAAATTACTTTGCCTCAGCTTGATTGAGTTTGCCTGCGATCCAATGGAACTGGCCCACAACTGAAAACCCCGCCCACCTGTCTCTCCAGGCAGGCTCAATCGAAAATTCAGATACTATTGAGACACATTCCCTCTCCGCTCCTTTCTATCTCCCCACTCTCTCTTCCCCCTCTCTCTCTTCCCTCTCCCCTCTCTCTCCAGGTTACTCGTCAGATCCAGGAGCACGAACAAGGCTCAGCTCTGAGGGAGCAGATGTCTGGCTATAAGAGGATGAGGCGGCAGCACCAGAAACAGTTGATGGGCCTGGAGAACAAGCTGAAGGCTGAGATGGATGAGCACCAGCTGAGACTAGACAAAGAGCTGGAGAACCAGAGGAACACCTTCGGAGGAGAGGGGGACAAACTGGGCAAGAAACACCAGGCCATACTGGAGAAGGAGGTGAGGGATGGTGGGACTGGAGGAAAGAAGGAGGGGTGGAGAACCAGAGTTTTGGAGGAGAGGGGGTCAAACCGGGCAAGAAGTAGGGAAGGAGTACTGTGGAAAGATGAACAGAATTTATTATTTTTCTCCATCACAATATTGTGGTCTAAAATAGTGTATCATACAAAGTATTTTGCATGATGATTTTTTATTTTTTTGGTCTAATGTGATTAATAAGGAGCATCCAGATGCTGCACTTGATGGATTTAGGAAATTGCTTCTTCCAATTATTGATAAACATGGACCTGTTAAGAAACTGCCGGTTAGAACTGTTAAGGCTCCATGGATTGATGAGGAATTGAACAACTGTAATGGTGAAGGAGATGGAGCAAAAGGAGTGGCTAATAAGTCTGGCTGACTTACTGAAAATTAAGAAATTATGTGACTAAACTCAACAAAAAGAAAACTGTATTATGAAGCCAATATCAATTATATAAAGAATGATGGAAAAAAACTTTGGAGTACTGAAATTATGGGCAGAAAGACACATTCAACTCCATCTTTTATCGAATTAGATGGTTTTTTCATCTCAAAACCATTTGATGTTGCCAATTATTTTGCTTATAGAGAAGGGCACTTAACATGCACTACTCTGACACAAATGACTGATAATTGGTTGAAAGAAATTGATAATAAGATTGTGAGCTGTATTGTTAGATTTCAGTGCAGCCTTTGAAATGATTGACCATAACATGTTTAAAAAAACGTGTTATGGTTTTTCAACCTCAGCTCTGAATCCATGATATGGCAACCTATCTAATCGAACTCAAAGGGATTTCTTTAATAGGAGCTTCTCTAATGTCAAACATGTAAAATGTGGTGTACTGCAGGGCAGCTCTCTAGGCCCTCTATTCTTTTCTATTTTTACCACGGGCATTAAACAATGCATGTGTGTCCATGTATGCTGATGATTCAACCATATACACATCAGCAACCACAGCTAATTAAGTCACTGAAACCCTTAACAAAGAGTTGCAGTCTGTTTTGGAATGGGTGGCCAGTAATAAACTGGTCCTGAACATCTCTAAAACTAAGCATTGTATTTTGTACAAATCATTCCCTAAGTTCTAGACCTCAGCTGAATCTGGTAATGAGTGGTGTGACTGTTGAATTACTTGGTGATACCTAAGGTTGTAAATTATCATGGTTAAAACATATAGATTCAATGGTTATTAAGATGGGGAAAAAGAGATGCTCAGCTTAAGGAGATGCTCTGCTTTTTTGATGACCATATTCCAAAAACAAGTCCTGCAGGCTCTAGTTTAGTCTAATCTTGATTATTGTCCAGTCGAGTGCTGCAGGGAAAGACCTAGTGCTGGCCCAGAACAGAGCGGAACATCTTGCTCTTCACTGTAATCAGAGGGCTGATATAAATACTTTGCTTGCCAGTCTCTTGGCTAAGAGTTTAGGAGAGACTTACTGCATCACTTCTTTTTTTAAGAAACGTGTTGAAAATCCCAAAATGTTTGCATCGTCAGTTTACACACACACACACAGCTCTGGCCCCACCAGGGGTCTTTTCGCAGTCCCCAAATCCAGAACAAATTCAAGAAAGCGTACAGTATTATATAGAGAGCTATTATTGCAAGGAAAATCTGATATTGCTCAAATGAACAACGCTTCTCCCCAATTTGACCTAGATAGTTTGAGTATGTATTGATATGTAAGCTACGTGTGCCTTTAAAAAAAAAAAAAAAGATTGTAGTTCTGTTTTAGTCTAATATTCTGTATTATTTCATGTTTTGTGTGGACCCCAGGAAGAGTAGCTGCTGCTTTTGCAACAGCTAATGGGGATTCTAATAAAAATACCAAATACCTCCCTCTCTCTCTAGACCAAGGCAGCCCTAGCTGAGGAGAAGAAGTTCCAGCAGCATATCCTGAGCCAGCAGAAGAAAGAGCTGACCAGTCTACTGGAGTCTCAGAAACGCCAGTACCGCCAGCGCAAGGACCAGCTCAAAGAGGTACAACTTTATTCCAACCACACGACAACCTTATTCCAACCATTTCAGGACAACCATACAATTGCAGTCACATGGGACTGACCCAGGTGTTTTGATTGGCTTGTGTCACCCCCTAACCCAGGATTCCTCAACTGGCGGCCCGCAGGCCAAATGTCATTTGGCCCCCCAATTTTTCTTAGCAAAATATAAAACAAATAATAAATGTTTCCTTGTTGCACATAAGAATGTAAAAACACTAGGAAAACAGCTCCACAAATCAGCTAAACATTTTCAGAAATCTGTTCCCGAGTATTCCCACGCATAGAGAACCAATGTAAGCAAGGTTTGAAATTGTTTTAATCAAACATTGTATCTGTTCTTGCGGTTAATTTGAAGTCTTCAAATTATTTGTAATCCTACGGATTTTTTTTTTTTTTATCACAGTGCAGCTGGCTCATCTGCTCTTTCTCTTCACTAATAATGCAGGTGTGTGTTCAGTCTTCGGCCTGTTCCCCTAGCCTATTCATTGATGATAGACCCTGCTTTACTGAAGTTGTTTTTACTGCTAGAAATTGTGAGATGCAGCTTTTGATTGCCAATAGATGGGCCTAGTGCACGGTTCTGACTCCGTCTGTCTGGTGGCCGACCTTCCTATACTGTGCCCCTCCCCTCTCTCTCCATCCCTTGATTGACAGTTAGTTCCTCTTCAGAAGCGGCATTCCTTTACAGACAAGTAAAATACCCGTTCAGTGGCACTTCGAAAACTTCTCTGGAGAAGGTTTTGTCGGCAATTAAAAAGCCTGATTCTACCCTTTGGCCCAAAAAACATGCCCTAGCCGAGGCGCTTTCAATGGTATGACTGTGGTACGTTTAACTTAATTGCCCGGCTCTAGTGTTCATGCATACGTAATTGGACCATTACTCTGCAATTTTATGAGCCATTTGTCACGTCCCTACCTTCAACCCTTACCCCTGTGTTGTAATGAGTGGCTAGTGTCACTCTCTAACCCTTCCCCCTGTTGTTTTATACTAGGAACCAAATGAGAACCAGTCGACCCCTAAGCGGGAGAAGCAGGGGTGGCTGGTGTCACCCTCTAACCCTTCCCCCTGTGTTTCTACTAGGAACTGAATGAGAACCAGTCGACCCCTAAGCGGGAGAAGCAGGAATGGCTGGTGCGTCAGAAGGAGTGTCTGCAGCAGCTGCAGGCGGAAGAGGAGGCGGGGCTGCTGAGGAGACAGAGGCAGTATTACGAGCTGCAGTGTCGCCAGTACAAGAGGAAGATGCTGCTGGCCCGACACAATCTGGAACAAGACCTGCTCAGAGAGGTAAAGCAGACCTATTGTAATACCTATAGTATAGGTATATTACTGGGGGAGATTGACCTGCTCAGAGAGGTCTCTCAGAGAGGTCTAGCATAAGCCTTAGAACACCCCCCCACCTCACCATTATCGACTTCAAGCAGAAGTTAATTTAGAAAGTTTTTATATTTAAACTTTATATGCCTCAAATCAGAATCAATTTGGCATCCCAAAAATAATATGGCTAATGTGCTAAAAATGATTTTGATTGACAATTTTGCCATTTTTCAAAGTCACATCTAATACAACTGTTGCCTCGATTTAGAGCCACATGTCATAGTCGTGTGATTCGCACAAAATTTGAATTGATTAGCAATAGGTTTGGGCATTATCCATATTTTCATATCGTCATACCATCCTTCTCTCATCCTGGGATTTACGGTACTACCGGTTTAGTACACAAGGATGCGCCAAACAACACAAAGCCCATTGGGTGTCTAATACTAGAATGCTAACCAAATTAGTACGAGTAATAGCAAATTTCCATGGATTCTGCTTGCTAAATATGCTAACGAGCGCAAACGAAAAACATTGCAAGACCGGCAATCCAGGTCGTAAAGTTATAAACTCAACAAAAAAAGAAATGTCCCTTTTTCAGTACCCTGTCTTTCAAAGATCATTTGTAAAAATCCAAATAATTTCACAGATCTTCATTGTAAAGGGTTTAAACACTGTTTCCCATGAACCATAAATGTTCAATGAACCATAAACAATTAATGAACATGCACCTGTGGAACGGTCGCTAAGACACTAACAGCTTACAGATGGTAGGAAAGTAAGGTCACAGTTATGAAAACTTAGGACACTACAGAGGCCTTTCTACTGACTCTGGAAAACACCAAAAGAAAGATGCCCAGGGTCCCTGCTCATCTGCGTGAACGTGCCTTTGGTATGCTGCAAGGAGGCATGAGGACTGCAGATGTTGCCAGGGCAATAAATTGCAATGTCCGTACTGTGAGACGCCTAAGACAGCGCTACAGGGATGCCGGACGGACAGCTGATTGTTCTCTGGGTGGCAGACCATGTGTAACAACACCTGCACAGGATCAGTACATCCGAACATCACACTTGCGGGACAGGTACAGGATGGCAACAACAACTGCCCGAGTTACACCAGGAACGCACAATCCCTCCATCAGTGCTCAGACTGTCCCAAATAGGCAGAGAGAGGTTGGACTGAGAGCTTGTAGGCCTGTTGTAAGGCTGGTCCTCACCAGACATCACCGTCAACAACATCACCTATGGGCACAAACCCACCGACGCTGGACCAGACAGGACTGGCAAAACGAGTCTCTGTTTTGTCTCACCAGGGGTGATGGTCGGATTCTGTTTATCGTCGAAGGATTTAGTGTTACACCGAGACTAGTACTCTGGAGCAGGATCGAGGTGGAGGGTCCATCTGGGGCATCACAGTGTCATCGGACTGAGCTTGTTGTCATTGCAGGCAATCTCGCTGTGCGTTACAGGGAAGACACAGGGAAGACGATGGCTAGAGCCATTCCCCCCCAGAAATGTCCGGGAACTTGCAGGTGCCTTAGTGGAGGAGTGTGGTAACATCTCACGGCAAGAACTGGCAAAGCTGGTGCAGTCTTTGAGGAGATGCACTGCACCGTACTTAAACCAGATACTGGCCACACCAGATACTGATCCCTCCTCCCCTTTGTTCAGACACATTATTCCATTTCTGTTAGTCACATGTCTGTGGAACCTGTTCAGTTTGTCTGTTGTTGAATCTTCTGTTCATACAAATATTTAGTTTGCTCAAAGTAAACACAGTTGACAGGGAGAGGGCGTTTCTTTTTTTGCTGAGTTTACATGCACGGGTATGAGCTACCGAATGTGACTGATAAATGTTAAAAATAGAATGGCCATGCATCGTTTTTGTTAACTCACTGACTATTAAGCTATTTATTGCTGAATGTGTTGCTCTAATGTATTTTCTGTGAAGGAAAACTATAGTTGGATTTTCCTGTTCACTCTATTGGGGGGGGGGGGGGGGGAAACAACAACACTGACTTTCGATAAAAAACACGACCCCTGTCAATACACAGCTGGACTCACCTGATCCTGCTTTCTTCCATTGTGCTATTTACAAACACATCACTGGCTGAACTGTTCTGGGGAACTACGGTATGCTTCATATGTGACAGGTGAAATGAGAAAAGCAATCTGCTTTATCTCAAAGTATTGCACATGTTAACTGCAACAATTAACGACTTCACTGAGTTATAGTTCATAGGAAATCAGTCAATACATTTATTAGGTCCGAGTCTATGGCGGGCATATGCTCACCCACTGGGGAGCCATACCCAGCCAATCGTAATGCGTTTTTCCCAGAAAGGGCTTTATTACAGACAGAAATACTCAGTTTCATCAGCTGTCCGGGTGGTTGGTCTTAGACGATCCCACAGGTGAAGATTCCAGATGTGGAGGTCCTGGGTTGGCATGGTTACACATGGTCTACAGTTGTGAGGCCGGTTAGACGTACTGCTAAATTCTCTAAAACATTATGGTAGAAAAGTGAACATTAAATGCTCTGGTGGACATTCCTGCCAATTGCACGCTCCTTCAACTTGAGACATCTGTGGCATTGTGTTGTGACAGAACTGCACATTTTAGAGTGGCCTTCTATTGTCCCTAGTACAAGGTGTATCTGTGTAATGATCATGCTGTTTTTAATTAGCTTCTTGATATGCCATCTTGGCAAAGGAGTGATACTCACTTACAGGAGGGATGTAAACAAGTTTCTGCCCAAAATTGTAGAGAAATAAGTGTTTTGTGCATATGGAACATTTCTGGGATATTTTATATCAGCTCATGAAATATGGAACCAACACTTTGCGTTCATATTTTTGTTTAGTATAGCTACAAATATTAAAATGTATTGATACACCATCCTGTGGCTATTTCCAAATGCGCCGATATACCGCCCAAGCCTAATTAGCATGTAAATCCACACCCCCACACTGTTGCCAGCAATTCGAGGAAATAGACCGTAGGGGTGGGGCGAGGCTTAACTCAATCCCCTGACACGTATTTGGACCCCTTGACTTTTCCACATTTTTATCGTATAGCCGATTTCTAAAATTGTTTATTTTCCCTCAACCTACCCCGTAGTGACAAAGCAAGAAATGTTTGCTAGGAACATAAGTATTCCGACCCTTTACTCAGTACTTAAAATCACCTTTGGCAGTGATTACAGCCTCGTGTTTTCTTGGGTATGACGCTACAAGCTTGGCACACTTGTATTTGGAGGTTTTTTTTCTCTGAAGATCCTCTCAAGCTCGGTCAGGTTGGATGGGGAGTGTCGCAGCACAGCTTTGCCATTATGGGGTATTGTGAGGAAATAGCCTTATTCTAAAATGTATGAAATGGAACTGTGGAAAAAGTCTGTCTGATTCCTTCCTGAAGGCAACACATTTTCAATAAACAAATAGTATTTTCACCTGTTATACTAGTGTACAAAACAGATCTACTGCTTCTTAAACTTGCTTTCAATGAGAATGACATTTAACATTGCATTTCTATGTGAAATTGATCAGGCACCAAAGTTACAAAAACATATTTATTAACTGAAGTAGACTATATACAATGGTGTGTGTGGTTGTGTGCATAGCTGGGGTGTTGAAAGGTGCCAAAGCAAACACACAAATCGACCACAACCAAAATCTAAGTGTGTCTGCATGGAGAGATTCTCCTCCATGAATGGGGTAAAGGTGAATTTATCCCGGGACCCACCCGGGCCCAGGTGTCCCATTCCGCTGACGACCCTCCCAGTTCCGCCCATCGACATCCTATTAAGGAAAACGAGCAGAGAAAGTATCCTGCAGAGATAATGGAATAACAGGGAAATGTAGTGACAGATTTTTGTACCATCGTTAGCCAGCGCAGTGGCCAGGTCGCCAAGGCTCATGGAACGCGTCACCGCACACACAGAACACCTCTGGGGAAACTCTGCGCTCTCATCGGGAATCCCTACAATTGATGGCCTATTGGAAACCACTGGAGATGGAGACACAGGCCATACACGCTCACTAGCCAAGTTATTCCCGAAGATAACGTCAATACTCTCAATAGGCAACGAAGGACGCACCCCTACAACAACCTCACCTTTCACCAGTTCAGAATCCCACATCAGTTTTTGCAATGGAACTGACAGAGTTCAAACCTGTTCCCCTAATTAAAACACGATTACCCCGAATCAGTCTCCGCAGAGAAGGGCAACACAGACGATCAGAGGCACCTGTGTGTCTCAAGATCTTCACTGGCACTAGGTTGTTACTTCCTGACATGGACACAACCCTCCTTAGTGAAAGGGAAATAATCTGGGTCAATATGGACTTTCACATGCCCCTGGGCATGAGAGAGTGACAAGAGTGAACTGATGTGGGACAGGCGCTGCTAATGCCTTGGGTTTAGGTTTAACATAAGCACTGAATTTACCCTTTAGAACAATCAAATGTATTTTAAAGTTATTCTTACATCAGCTGATGTCACAAAGTGCTGTACACCCCAAACA
This sequence comes from Oncorhynchus kisutch, assembly GCF_002021735.2. Classification (NCBI taxonomy): domain Eukaryota; kingdom Metazoa; phylum Chordata; class Actinopteri; order Salmoniformes; family Salmonidae; genus Oncorhynchus; species Oncorhynchus kisutch. The sequence continues at coordinate 62,248,695 of NC_034179.2, read as the reverse complement.
GCAAGCAATGCTGTGTAGAAGCACGGTGGCTAGGAAAAACTCCCTAGAAAGGCCAAAACCTAGGAAGTAACCTAGAGAGGAACCAGGGGTGGCCAGTCCTCTTCTGGCTGTGCCGGGTGGAGATTATAACAGAACATGGCCAAGATGTTCTAATGTTCATAGATGACCAGCAGGGTCAAATAATAATCACAGTGGTTGTAGAGGGTGCAACAGGTCAGCACCTCAGGAGTAAATGTCAGTTGGCTTTTCATAGCCGATCATTCAGAGCATCTCTACTAGAGGTCGACCGACTGATTTTTCAACGCCGATACCGATTTATTGGAGGACCATCTCGGTAGTTGATAGGCTTAAAGTCATAAATAGCGCAATGCTTGACGCACAACGAAGAGCTGCTGGCAAAACGCACGAAAGTGCTGTTTGAATGAATGTTTACGCGCCTGCTTCTGCCTACCACCGCTCAGTCAGATACTTGTATGCTTGTATGCTCAGTCAGATTATACGCAACGCAGGACACGCTAGATAATATCTAGTAATATCAACCATGTTTAGTTAACTAGTGATTGTTTTTTATAAGATAAGTATAATGCTTGCTAGCAACTTGGTTTACTGCATTCGCGTAACAGGCAGTCTCCTTGTGGAGTGGTCGTTATTGCGTTGGACTAGTTAACTGTAAGTTTGCAAGATTGGATCCCCGAGCTGACAAGGTGAAAATCTGTTCTGCCCCTGAACAAGGCACCGTTCCTAGGCAGTCATTGAAAATAAGAATGTGTTCTTAACTGACTTGCCTAGTTAAATAAAGGTATAACATTTGTTTAAAAAAAAATATATATAGGCAAATCGGCGGCCAAAAATACTGATTTCAGATTATGAAAACTTGAAATCGGCCCTAATTAATCAGCTATTCCGATTAATCGGTCAACCTCTAATCTCTACCACTCTTGCTGTCTCTAGAGAGTCGAAAACAGCAGGTCAGGTAGCACGTCCGGTGAACAGGTCAGTGTTCCATAGCCGCAAGCAGAACAGTTGAAACTGGAGCAGCAGCACGACCAGGTGGACTGGGGACAGCAAGGAGTCATCAGGCCAGGTAGTCCTGAGGCATGGTTCTAGGGCTCAGGTCCTCAGAGAGAGAGAGAGAGAATTAGAGCGAGCATACTTAAATTCACACAGGACAAGACAGGAGAAATACTCCAGATATAACAGACTGACCCTAGCCCCCCGACACAAACTATTGCAGCATAAATACTGGAGGCTGAACAGGACATTCGTTTTTCCAATGACCAGAACCCTGACAGTAGTAACAGTCTTGACCAAAGTCAGATTTACCACGGGAGTCAGTCTCAACTAGGGCTCAGACAGAACGACCATTGTAGCAAAACGGGGAGATGGCGAGTCCTCGGCAGAGGCTGCCCAGTGGTAACTTCTAGTAGGTTGAGATATATATATATATATATATATGAGAATTTTAGACGTTTATCACAAATTTCAACCTGGTAGTGATCAGCGATCTTCAAGTTCTTTAGTACATAATTCTAACAGTTACTCTGATGGACAGCGAATTAACTCATCTACATAAGACGCCATAGTCACAAGTAAATTCTCAAAATAATCTTGCTCTTCCCCTCTGCTGAGCACACCAGACCACAACAAGAGAAATGCCAATTACACTGGGAAACACAAAAGAGATGATACAGTTGAAGTCTGAAGTTTACATACACTTAGGTTGGAGTCATTAACTCATTTTTCAACTACTCCACAAATGTCTAACAAACTATCGGTTTGGACTACTTTGTGCATGATTCAAGTAATTTTTCCAAATGTTGTTTACAGACATTATTTCACTGTATCACAATTCTAGTGGGTCAGAAGTTTACATACACTAAGTTGACTGTGCCTTTAAATAACTTGGAAAATTCCAGAAAATGTCATGGCTTTATACGCTTCTGATAGGTTGATTGACATTTGAGTCAATTAGAGGTGTAGATGTATTTCAAGGCCTACCTTCAAACTCAGTGCCTCTTTGCTTGACATCATGGGAAAATCAAAAGAAATCAGCCAAGACCTCAGGAAAAGTCTGGTTCATCCTTGGGAGCAATTTCCAAACGCCTGCAGATACCACGTTCATCTGTACAAACAATAGTACGCAAGTATAAATACCATGGGACCACGCAGCCATCATACCGCTCATGAAGGAGACACTTTGTCTCCTAGAGATGAGCGTACTTTGGTGCGAAAATTGCAAATCAATTCCAGAACAGCAAAGGACCATGTGAAGATGCTGGAGACAAAAGTATCTATTTCCACAGTAAAACGAGTCCACATTTCGACATAACCTGAAAGGCCGCTCAGCAAGGAAGAAGCCACTGTTCCGAAACCGCAATAAAAAAGCCAGACTACAGTTTGCAACTGCACATGGGGACAAAGATCGTACTCTTTGGAGAAATGTCCTCTGGTCTGATGAAACAAAAATAGATCTGTCTGGCCATAATGACCATTGTTATGTTTGGAGGAAAAAGGGTGAAGAAGAACACCATCCCAACCGTGAAGTATAGGGGTGGAAGCATCATGTTGTGGGGGTGCTTTGTTGCAGGAGGGACTAGTGCACTTCACAAAATAGATGGTATCAGAGGAAGGATAATTATGTGGATATTGCAGCAACAATCAAGACATCTGTCAGGAAGTTAAAGCTTGGTTGCAAATGGGTCTTCCAAATGGACAATGACCAAGGATACTTCTAAAGTTGTGGCAAAATGGCTTAACTTCTTATGGCTGCAATCCCATTAACCCAGGAGGTAAACCCAGGCCCTGCATGTCCCCAGGCACCCTCATTTGTTGACTTCTGTGATTTGAAAAAGCCTTGGTTTCATGCATGTCAACATCAGAAGCCTCCTCCCTAAGTTTGTTTTACTCACTGCTTTAGCACACTCTGCTAACCCTGATGTCCTTGCCGTGTCTGAATCCTGGCTCAGGAAGGCCACCAAAAATTCGGAGATTTCCATACCCAACTATAACATTTTCTGTCAAGATAGAACTGCCAAAGGGGAGGAGTTGCAGTCTACTGCAGAGAGAACCTGCAAAGTAATGTCATACTTTCCAGGTCCATACCCAAACAGTTCAAACTATTAATTTTAAATATTACTCTCTCCAGAAATAAGTCTGTACATGTATGAATTTTCTCTCTTGCTTCCAGTATTGAATATAATGTAGTCAAGAGTTTAGAACAATGACGGTCTGTTCCTTGGTACAAATGAAGGAACTATCTCCAGACTGTCTAGAATGCTTATCTACACTGACTGACCTTGGCTCTAGGCGAGGAGGGAAGGCTTGAGAGCTATAGAGCCTTTCTACCAGTGTCAAGAAGAGACGGAACATTTAGAAAACGCTGACGTCATTTTCCGTTTATAACCTGTGGTAAAATGTGTATGTACGGAGTACTCTCTTGAATAAAGGCTGTTACTTGACTTTAAGACCGGGACTCTGTCCATTCCTATAAAATAAGGGTCTTACAAATCGTTATGAATTGACAGTGTTTCATTTTAATTGGGAATTAAAACAGAGGAATTCAATTCCTTCAACAGTAAACAAGGGCACCCTCATAGATGTCATCCTGACCAACTGGCCCTCCAAATACACCTCCGCTGTCTTCAACCAGGATCTCAGCGATCACTGCCTCATTGCCTGTATCCGCTACGGACCCGCAGTCAAACGACCACCCCTCATCACTGTCAAACGCTCCCTAAAACACTTCTGTGAGCAGGCCTTTCTAATCGACCTGGCCCGGGTATCCTGGAAGGACATTGACCTCATCCCGTCAGTTGAGGATGCCTGGTCATTCTTTTAAAAGTAACTTCCTCACCATTTTAGATAAGCATGCTCCGTTCAAAAAATGCAGAACTAAGAACAGATATAGCCCTTGGTTCACTCCAGACAATGACTGCCCTCGACCAGCACAAAAACATCCTGTGGCGGACTGCAATAGCATCGAATAGTCCCCGCGATATGCAACTGTTCAGGGAAGTCAGGAACCAATACACGCAGTCAGTCAGGAAAGCAAAGGCCAGCTTCTTCAGGCAGAAATTTGCATCCTGTAGCTCTAACTCCAAAAAGTTATGGGACACTGAAGTCCATGGCGAACAAGAGCACCTCCTCCCAGCTGCCCACTGCACTGAGGCTAGGTAACACGGTCACCACCGATAAATCCATGATTATCGAAAACTTCAACAAGCATTTCTCAACGGCTGGCCATGCCTTCCTCCTGGCTACTCTAACCTCGGCCAACAGCTCCACCCCCCCCCCCCCACCCCCCACCCCCCCGCAGCTACTCGCCCAAGCCTCTCCAGGTTCTCCTTTACCCAAATCCAGATAGCAGATGTTCTGAAAGAGCTGCAAAACCTGGACCCGTACAAATCAGCTGGGCTTGACAATCTGGACCCTCTAATTCTGAAACTATCCGCCGCCATTGTCGCAACCCCTATTACCAGCCTGTTCAACCTCTTTCATATCGTCTGAGATCCCCAAGGATTGGAAAGCTGCCGCAGTCATCCCCCTCTTCAAAGGGGGAGACACCCTGGACCCAAACTGTTAGGCAGGGCAGGATGGATATAGGTCTATCTAAGGTCTTCGAAAGCCAAGTCAACAAACAGGTCACTGACCATCTCGAATCCCACCGTACCTTCTCCGCTGTGCAATCTGGTTTCCAAGCCGGTCACGGGTGCACCTCAGCCACGCTCTGGGTACTAAATGATATCATAACCGCCATCGATAAAAGACAGTACTGTGCAGCCGTCTTCATCGACCTTGCCAAGGCTTTCGACTCTGTCAATCACCATATTCTTATCGGCAGACTCAGTAGCCTCAGTTTTTCTGATGACTGCCTTGCCTGGTTCACCAACTACTTTGCAGACAGAGTTCAGTGTGTCAAATCGGAGGGCATGCTGTCCGGTCCTCTGGCAGTCTCTATGGGGGTGCCACAGGGTTCAATTCTCAGGCCGACTCTTTTCTCTGTATATATCAATGATGTGGCTCTTGCTGCGGGCGATTCCCTGATCCACCTCTACGCAGACGACACCATTCTGCTATCTAACCTCCAAACGAGTGGAGGTCATACAGCACTCCTTCCGTGGCCTCCAACTGCTCTTAAACGCTAGTAAAACCAAATGCATGCTTTTCAACCGTTCGCTGCCTGCACCCGCACGCCCGACTAGCATCACCACCCTGGATGGTTCCGACCTAGAATATGTGGACATCTATAAGTACCTAGGTGTCTGGCTAGACTGTAAACTCTCCTTCCAGACTCATATCAAACATCTCCAATCTAAAATCAAATCTAGAGTCGGCTTTCTATTCCGCAACAAAGCCTCCTTCACTCACGCCGCCAAACTTACCCTAGTAAAACTGACTATCCTACCGATCCTCGACTTCGGCGATGTCATCTACAAAATAGCTTCCAACACTCTACTCAGCAAACTGGATGCAGTTTATCACAGTGCCATCCGTTTTGTTACTAAAGCACCTTATACCACCCACCACTGCGACCTTTATGCTCTAGTCGGCTGGCCCTCGCTACATATTCGTCGCCAGACCCACTGGCTCCAGGTCATCTACAAGTCCATGCTAGGTAAAGCTCCGCCTTATCTCAGCTCACTGAGAACAGATATAACACCCACCTGTAGCACGCGCTCCAGCAGGTGTATCTCACTGATCATCCCTAAAGCCAACACCTCATTTGGCCGCCTTTCAATCCAGTTCTCTGCTGCCTGTGTTGCAAAATTGCAAAAATCGCTGAAGTTTGAGACTTTTACCTCACTCACCAACTTCAAACATCTGCTATCTGAGCAGCTAACCGATCGCTGTAGCTGTACATAGTCTATCGGTAAATAGCCCACCCAATTTTACCTGCCTCATCCTCATATTGTTTATATTTATTTACTTTTCTGCTCTTTTGCACACCAATATCTCCACCTGTACATGACCATCTAATCATTTCACTCCAGTGTTAATCTGCAAAATTGTAATTATTCGCCTACCTCATGCCTTTTGCACACACTGTATATAGACTTTTTTTCTACTGTGTTATTGACTTGTTAATTGTTTACTCCATGTGTAACTCTGTTCACACTGCTTTGCTTTATCTTGGCCAGGTCGCAGTTGCAAATGAGAACTTGTTCTCAACTAGCCTACCTGGTTAAAAAAAGGTGAAAAATTATTATTATATATATTTTTTAAACGGGAGCGATATGACAACAGCCAGTCAAAGTGTAGGGCGCCATTTTCAAAACATCAAATCTCATTAACATTCCTCAAACATACATGTATCTCATACCATTGTAAAGCTATTCTTGTTGTTAATCCCACAACAGTGTCCGATTTCAAATATGCCTTACAGCAAAAGCACCACAAACGATTTAGGTCACCACATATAGCCACAGAACACAGCCATTTTTTCCCAGCCAAAGAGAGGAGTTTCGAAAAGCAGAAAGAGATAAAATGAATCACTAACCTTTGATCTTCATCAGATGACACTAATGGGACTTCATGTATTGTGTATGTTTTGTTTGATAAGGTTCATATTAATCAAAATATGAGTTAACATTGGAGCGTTACATTCACTAGTTCCAAAAACATCCAGTCATTTTGCATAGCCACATCATTCAACAGAAATACTCAGGTCAGTTTCAACTGACCTGAGCCCTAGGACCATGCCCCAGGACTACCTGACATGATGACTCCTTGCTGTCCCCAGTCTACCTGGCCATGCTGCTGCTCCAGTTTCAACTTCCACCTGACTGTGCTGCTGCTCTAGTTTCAACTGTTCTGCCTTATTATTATTCGACCATGCTGGTCATTTATGAACATTGAACATCTTGACCATGTTCTGTTATAATCTCCACCCGGCACAGCCAGAAGAGGACTGGCCACCCCACATAGCCTGGTTCCTCTCTAGGTTTCTTCCTAGGTATTGGCCTTTCTAGGGAGTTTTTCCTAGCCACCGTGCTTCTCCACCTGCATTGCTTGCTGTTTGGGGTTTTAGGCTGGGTTTCTGTACAGCACTTTGAGATATCAGCTGATGTACGAAGGGCTATATAAATAAATTTGATTTGATTTGATCATAAATGTAGATGATAATACAAGTTATACACATGGAATTATAGATTTACCTCTCCTTAATGCAACCGCTGTGTTTGATTTCAAAAAACCTTTACGGAAAAGCCAGCCATGCAATAATCTGAGATGGCGCTCAGAAACATTTGTCACAATAGCCGCCATGTTGACGTCAACATAAACAAGAAATTACATGATAAATATTCCTTTCCTTTGATCTACATCAGAAAGCACTCCAGGAATCCCAGGTCCACAATAAAGTTTGTTTTGTTCGAAAATGTCTAATTTATGTCCAAATACCTTTTTGTTAGCGTGTTTGGTATACATATCCAAACTCTCATTCTGGTCATCGTTACATCGGACAAAAACTTCAAAAGGTTATATACAGGTCGAAGAAGCATTTCAAACTATGTACAGAATCAATCATTAGTATGTTTTTAACATGTACCTTCAATAAAGTTCCAACCGGACTATTCCTCCTTGTCTTCATGAGCCATGGAACGCACGTGACTACCATGAGGAATAAGCATGATCAGAAAATGGCTGACTGCCAGACACCTGACTGAATCTGCTATCATTCACTCCCACAACACCATAGAAGTCTCATTATAATTTCTATTGATGGTTGACATCTAGTGGAACCCCTAGGCAGTACAACATATCTCAAGGGATTTCATTGGTGAATACATACAGAGCTCAGATTTCTCACTACCTTTTTTGATTTCTCCTCAGGATTTTGCTTGTCATATGAGTTCTGTTATACTCAGACATCATTCAAACAGTTTGAAACTTTAGTGTTTTCTTTCCAATATTAATAATAATATACATATATTAGCAACTGAGACTGAGGAGTAGGCTGTTTACTTTGGGCAACTTATTCATCCAAGCTACTCAATACTGCCCCCCAGCCATAAGAAGTTAAGGACAACAAAGTCAAGGTATAGGAGTGGCTCCGGGTTGCAAATGACACTACCCTACCCAAATCTCCCACTGAGGTACACAGCAGTTTGTACTCACCTCAGACCAATGTCCCAACAGCGAGTAGAGCAAGGGTTTCCAGCCTGGGCAGGGGCCTGGAAACTAACCAATGATAACCTCTCCAACACAGAACACAACCAACTATCCACCGCAGTGGCAAGTTTATCAAACAAAGGCAACCAGCACTGGGTACCAAACATTACAACTCAAAAAGCTGTAACAAAAGATGCAAACAAAGCATCTACGGCGTTTCCAAACATTAACTCCACGTTTTCCCCCCAAACACAATACACATACCAGTAAGCCCCAACGACGCTAGTATTAAGCCCACTGGCATACTCTACCAGGCAACGCACTTGTTTGATGATGTCACCGGATAACCAAAATCACTGATGCGTATCTAAAGGCACTATACTAAACACTTGTGCCGTGAATACCAAACAAAGCACATTCAAATAAGCATTAACCCATCCATAATGCAACAAAATACTACCTATCAGGATGTCTAGGAACCAACCTTATGATCCCGGACGAGCCCGGACATGTCACGAACCGGCCCAAAGCACGTACCAAAAAAGGAGATGAGGAACAAAACAAATATATATTTATTAACTGAAGTGACCTATATACAATTAACAATGGTGTGAGTGGCTGCGTGCATAGATGTGATAATGAGGGGTGTTGAAAGATAGCAAAACGGCCACAAAAATACCACTACCAAAATCCAAGTGTGTCTGTGTGGAGAGAGTCCTCTCCATGTATGGGGGACAGGTGAATTTATCCTGGGACACACCTGGGCCCAGGTGTGTCCCATTCCGCTGACGACCCTCCCAGCTCCTTCCACCGACGACATCCTTGTAAGGAAAACAAGAGCAAAGGGGGAGAATATAGCAGGCAGACTGGGAGGGTCGTCACAGCATCTACTAATAGAGGCCCTTTTGCGAGGCATTAGAAAACCTCTCTGGTCTTTGTGGTTGAATCTGTGTTTGAAATTCACTGCTCGACTGACGGACCTTACAGATATCTGTACAGATATGAGGTAGTCATTTCAAAAAATCATGTTAAACACTTATTGCGCACAGAGTGAGTCCATGTGACTTAATAAGCACTTTTTTATATTTTTGTATATTTTTTTTACCCCTGAGCTTGTTTAGGCTTGCCATAACAAAGGGGTTAAATACTTATTGGCTCAAGACATTCCACCCCCCCCCCCCCTACCCCAATTCACCTTCTGAATGACACGCATACACAATCCATGTCTCAACTGTCTCAAGGCAATTCTCTACATGCATGCATACATACAGTGGGGAGAACAAGTATTTGATACACTGACGATTTTGCAGGTTTTCCTACTTAAAAAGCATGTAGAGGTCTGTAATTTTTTATCATAGGTACACTTCAACTGTGAGAGGTGGAATTTAAAACAAATCCAGAAAATCACATTATTTTTAAGTAATTAATTTGCATTTTATTGCATGACATAAGTATTTCATCACCTACAACCAGTAAGAATTCTGGCTCTCACAGACCTGTTAGTTTTTCTTTAAGAAGCCCTCCTGTTCTCCACTCATTACCTGTATTAACTGCACTTGTTTGAACTCGCTACCTGTATAAAAGACACCTGTCCACACACTCAATCAAACAGACTCCAACCTCTCCACAATGGCCAAGACCAGAGAGCTGTGTAAGGACATCAGGGATAAAATTGTAGACCGGCACAAGGCTGGGATGGGCTACAGGACAATAGGCAAGCAGCTTGGTGAGAAGGCAACAACTGTTGGTGCAATTATTAGAAAATGGAAGAAGTTCAAGATGACGGTCAATCACCCTCGGTCGGGGGCTCCATGCAAGATCTCACCTCATGGGGCATCAATGATCATGAAGGTGAGGGATCAGCCTAGAACTACACGGCAGGACCTGGTCAATGACCTGAAGAGAGCTCTGACCACAGTCTCAAAGTAAACCATTAGTAACACACTACGCCGTCATGGATTAAAATCCTGCAGCGCACGCAAGGTCCCCCTGCTCAAGCCAGCGCATGTCCAGGCCCGTCTGAAGTTTGCCAATGACAATCTGGATGATCCAGAGGAGGAATTGGAGAAGGTCATGTGGTCTGATGAGACAACAATAGAGCTTTTTGGTCTAAACTCACCGTGTTTGGAGGAAGAAGAAGGATGAGTACAACCCCAAGAACACCATCCCAACCGTGAAGCATGGAGGTGGAAACCTCATTCTTTGGGGATGCTTTTCTACAAAGGGGACAGGACGACTGCACCGTATTGAGGGGTGGATGGATGGGGTCATGTATCGCGAGATCTTGGCCAACAACATCCTTCCCTCAGTAAGAGCATTGAAGATGGGTGGGTCGTGGCTGGGTCTCCCAGCATGACAAGTCCGTATTGCCCAGCGACAGCCCCGAAACCTGAAGGATCTGGAGAAGGTCTGTATGGAGGAGTGGGCCAAAATCCCTGCTGCAGTGTGTGCAAACTTGGTCAAGAACTACAGGAAACATATGATCTCTGTAATTGCAAACAAAGGTTTCTGTACCAAATATTAAGGTCTGCTTTTCTGATGTATTAAATACTTATGTCATGCAATAAAATGCAAATTAATTACTTAAAAATCATACAATGTGATTTTTCTGGATTTTTGTTTTAGATTCCGTCTCTCACAGTTGAAGTGTACCTATGATAAAAATTACAGACCTCTACATGCTTTGTAAGTAGGAAACACTGCCGATTTTGCAGGTTATCAAATACTTGTTCTCCCCACTGTACGTACGTACGTACATACATACATACATACATACATACGTAACCGATGTGAAATGGCTAGCTAGTTAGCGGTGGTGCGCGCTAATAATGTTTCAATCGGTGACGTCACTCGCTTTGAGACCTTGAAGTAGTGGTTCCCCTTGTTCTGCAAGGGCCGCGGCTTTTGTGGAGCGATGAGTAACGATGCTTCGTGACTGTTGATGTGTGCAGAGGGTTCGAGCCCGGGTATGGGCGAGGGGACGGACTAAAGTTATACATACATACATACATACATACATCACACACACAGTACCAGTCAAAAGTTTGGACACACCTACTCATTCCAGGGTTTTTCTTTATTTTGACTATTTTCTACATTGTAAAATAATGAAGACATCAAAACTATGAAATAACACATGAAATCATGTAGTAACAAAGTCTTAAACAAAATATATGTTCTATTTGAGATTCTTCAAATAGCCACCCTTTGCCTTGACAGCTTTGCACACTCTTGGCATTCTCTCAACCAGCTTCATGAGGTAGTCACCTGGAATGCATTTCAGTTAACAGGTGTCCCTTGTTAAAAGTTTATTTGTGGAATTTCTTTCCTTAATGCATTTGAGCCAATCCATTGTGTTGTGACAAGGTAGGGGTGGTATACAGGAGATGGCCCTATTAAAGTAAAAGACCAAGTCCATTTTATGGCAAGAACAGCTCAAATAAGCAAAGAGAAACGACAGTCCATTATTACTTTAAGATATGAAGGTCAGTCAATACATAACATTTCAAGAACCTTAAGTTTCTTCAAGTGCATTTGCAAAAACCAACAAGCGCTATGATGAAACTGCCTCTCTTGAGGACCACCACAGGAAGGGAAGACCCAGAGTTACCTCTGCTGCAGAGGATATGTTCATTAGTTATCTGCACCTCAGATTGCAGCCCAAAGAAATGCTTTCACAGAGTTCAAGTAATGGACACATCTCAACATCAACTGTTCAGAGGAGGCTGCGTGAATCAGGCCTTCATGGTCGTATTGCTGCAAAGAAACCACTGCTAAAGGACACCAATAAGAAGAAGAGACTTGCTTGGGCCAAGAAACACGAGCAATGGGCATTAGACCAGTGAAAAAAGTCAACGTTTTTGAGATTTTTGGTTCCAACGGCCCTGTCTTTGAGACTCAAATTAGGTGAACAGATCTACGCATTTGTGGTTCCCACCGTGAAGCATGGAGGTGTGATGGGGTGCTTTGCTAGTGACGCTGTCAGTGATTTATTTAGAATTCAAGGCACACTTAACCAGCATGGCTACCACAGCCTTCTGCGGCGATACACTATCCCATCGTGTGTGTGTGTATGTATATATACATACATACAGTATGTATATATACATACATACAGTATGTATATATACACACACACACACACACACACACACACACACACACACACAAAAGCTACTTAATTGTATTGTGATCACTTGGTTGACATGTTTCCTACCCTCTCTCACTCCCTCTCTCCATCTTTTTTCCTTTACATGTTTCTTTCCCTTTCCCCAACTCTCTCTGTGGGCTCTCTCCCTTCTCCCCTCCCTCCAGGACTTGAACAAGAAGCAGACCCAGAGGGACCTGGAGTGTGCCATGCTGCTGAGGCACCACGAGTCCACCCAGGAGCTGGAGTTCCGTCAGCTTGGGGCGGTGCAGCGTACGCGGGCCGACCTGATCCGCACGCAGCACCAGACAGAGCTCACCAACCAGATGGAGTACAACAAGCGGAGGGAGCAGGAACTCCGGCAGAAACACACCGTGGAGGTCCGCCAGCAGCCCAAGAGCCTCAAGGTAAGGCTCCGTCTCACCTTCCTTCCCCCTCTCTCGCCTTCCTTTCCTCCTTCCCTCACTCTCTCCCCTCCTTCCCTCACTCTCCTTTCTCCCTCTCCCAGTCCAAGGAGCTCCAGATCAAGCGTCAGTTCCAGGACACGTGTAAGATCCAGACGCGTCAGTACAAGGCCCTGAGGAACCATCTGTTGGAGAGCACTCCCAAGGCCGACCACAAGGCGGTGCTCAAGAGGCTGAAGGAGGAGCAGACCAGGAAACTGGCCATCCTGGCCGAGCAATACGACCACTCCATCAACGACATGCTGTCCACACAGGCTGTGAGTAAGGCAAGGACCCTACCGTGCACCTCTCATACACCTGACAACTACAACGACGCAGTACTACAACACAACTACACACACGCAGAGAGACAACCCACACAGACACCCACATACTGCAGATCACACCCACTACACATCAACTATACACCTACATATTAAACCAGCCACACCAAAAATGTATACCAACAAACTTCAGTTCAACAAACACCTACTACGTCCATGCTAAGCTCTAGAACTACTAAAATTACAAATTAGGACTACAAATCCCACATTTTGAGTGGTAGACATCCACAAACTGTCCATTAGACCAGGGTGTGCTCTACTGACGTCCAGCGCCCCCCTTCCCCCTCTAGCTGCGATTGGACGAGACCCAGGAAGCAGAATACCAGGTGCTGCGGATGCAGCTGCAGCAGGAGTTGGAGCTGCTGAATGCTTACCAGAGCAAGATCAAGATTCACACAGACTCCCAGCACGAGAGAGAAGCCAAGGACCTGGAGCAAAGGGTGTCCATCCGCAGGGCCCTGCTGGAACAGAGGGTGAGAGCGACGCGGAGGGGTGTCTGAAGGGTGTGTGTGTGTGTGTGTGCAAGATAATATGTACAATATAGATGACACCAAAAAGGATAGGCCACTTAAAATATTATTTTTCTCTCCCCTCCTCCCTCTCTCTCTCTTAGATTGAGGAAGAGATGCTGTCTCTGCAGAACGAGCGTTCGGAGCGTATCCGTACTCTACTGGAGCGCCAGGCACGGGAAATCGAGGCATTTGACTCGGAGAGCATGCGTCTTGGCTTCAGCAACATGGCTCTGACGGGCATCCCCGCCGAGGCCTTCAACCAGGGCTACCCCAATCCCAGTCCCTCCTCTGGCCCCGGGGGCTGGCCCTCCCGCCCTGTTCCTCGCTCCGGGAGCCACTGGAGCCACGGCGTGCAGAACTCTGTGGCGCCCCCTTCGTGGCGTAGCCAGAACAGCTGCAGCGGTGGAGGTGGTTTCAGCCGTGCCGAGTCGATCACTTTGTCTCACGGCCTGGGGAGGGATAGTGAGATGAACATGAGTGGTAGAGGCCACTCCTCCAACTCCTCATCTTCCTCCTCTTCCTCATCCTCCCACCATCATCACCATCACCAGCAGCAGCAGCAGCAACACTACCTCCCCCAGCACTACCACCACCACCACCAGAGCACGCCACACCTGTACCGAGAGAGCCGCGAGCGCGAGGACCGCGAGAGGGAGAGAGAGTGGGGGGGTGGTGGAGGAGGACACCAACACCATCACCACGGGGGAGGAGTTCATCACCACCACCTCTCCCAACACGCCTCAGCCCAGTCTCTGGCTCTCCTGCCACCTCCGCCTCCCCCACCACCTATCTCCCTCTACTCCTCCTCGCCACCCTCCTCTTCCTCCTCCTCGTCTTCCCAGGGAGGGGGATACGGGGGTCTGGTTGCCAGGGGCCCCAGCCTGATGGCCCTGAGGAACAGCCCCCAGCCCCTGAGGAGGACGGCCTCAGGGGGGCCCGGCGGGGCAGGGGGGGGCGAGGGGGTTCTGAGCCGGAGCACCTCGGTCACCTCACACATCTCCAACGGCTCCCACCTCTCCTACTCTTAAAGGGGAAGGGCAACGATAGGCTCCACCCCTCAGTCTTAAAGGGGCGGGGTGAGAGAACAAACCAAGCCTGCCCTTTCTCTGAGGTTGCCTCTGAAACGATACTCTAACCCTCTCATATGAGGAATTAGGGTGTCGTTTGAGATATGCCATGCAGTAAGTGGGGGGGGGGGGGGGGGGTTGAATGTCCCTGATCTCACTTCTTTCTACCAGAGTGTTTGTTCATGGAGGGGGTGGTGCTAAAACAGGTTTACCACCACAAAGGGCGGAGCCAAAGCAGGTCCACCATTCCTATTGTTCAAGGTGATTTTTATTGTTGGATGAGGTCATCTCTCTCACAAATTCAGGAGAAGGGTTTAGATGAGGGAGGGGGCGGGGCTATTAACAGTAAGATCAGACAGGGCTGGCCACCAGTAGGGGTCAGTTGAGCAGACTAGCTGCTTAGATTAGACAGACACCTGAGCGTATAACAATGTCTGCACAGACGGGAGGGATACAAGTGGGAGGAAAGCAGTGTTTTTAAAGGGGAGTTTTAACACCAATGGGTTTCTGTGCTGACATCAAACTGAAAGAAATGAATGGATGTGGAGATAAAACTGTTCGAAAGAGGGTGCTTTAAAATACAATGTAAACTATGTAAATAACGCAGAAACTAACACGCGAAGCATACTAGGTAATGATGGGTCGTATACTGTCCATTTTGTGGTGGAGCAAGGAGCTGAACCACGAGAGGCAACTACAGAAACAGTAGTTTTTTTGGTAATAGGATTTTCAAATATATGACAGATGTAACACTGCCATCCGGTGGCTCGGCTGACCCAACACAACTCTGCCACTGCCGAGCAATAATTTCCCTGTGAACATTATGAAAGCGGGTGTGTGTGTACAGAGCTCAATGCTCACTTAGTTTTTTCACGCTTGACCCATTCCTAGAAGTACATGTGCATCAAGCAGTTATTACAGTTCAATGCATGAAAGTGCTGTACAGAAAGCATTGTATTCATACATGTTTATAGAAATGCATATAAGTATATAATACCTGTCGGAAGTTTTGACAGTAAAATTGAAGATTGTTCACTGTCCAACACCTTTGTCCGACATTGTACTTAGTGTACATAAAAGCACTCTGAAACGCTGGTAGAGTAATAATAATGATCATTTTGCCATGTGAATAGAAATTGGAAAATAGTTTTGAGGGAAAATAGATATGGTTGCTATTATTATTATTACTACTAGAGCAGTTGTAATGTTTGTTGTACACTAATTTTGTTTAAAAAAAAATGTTGTTTAAAAAAAAAAGTTTTAATTGCCAATTTTGACCACTAGGTGGGGAGTAAGAGCAATGTTACTGTTATGGAGCGCTATGGAAAGAATGCAATTGTTTTTATTATTTTTTAAAAAGGAGAAAAACGACTTCCTTTCCCCAAGCATTCCCTTTATGGTCTCAGGGTCGGAGTCTACTGGGCAGTGCATTACCACGAAAGCTCGTGGTGTTATAGAGCCAGTATTAAATGTGGACGGGCCGTTCATGTTTTTAGCTGTGTGTGTGTGTGTGTGTGTGAATATATTGAATTCTAGACTAAAGTCAGCCTCTACTCCAGCACGTTTTGTGCCATATTGTACCTCTCTTCTTGTGGTTCATGTTGACACAGACCAGCCAAGCTTGTTGATTGTACACTACAGTACTCATCCTATACACTACTACACCC
Organism: Oncorhynchus kisutch; assembly: GCF_002021735.2. Classification (NCBI taxonomy): domain Eukaryota; kingdom Metazoa; phylum Chordata; class Actinopteri; order Salmoniformes; family Salmonidae; genus Oncorhynchus; species Oncorhynchus kisutch. The sequence goes on along the minus strand of NC_034179.2, from coordinate 62,232,406 downwards.
CACCAAAAATACTCTGAATTTGTTTTTGGTCTTAAAAAATATATACATATATAACAGCCAAGAACAAGCAAGTGCAGACATTTTAAATAGCTTGGTGTGAATGTCATTGTGTCCTTCCTTTCTGGAAGATATTTCTGGATAGAACAGGATTGGATTGAAGCGAAGTGTCGCCGCTTTTATGCTTTCACCTTCCCTACTCATCAGTAGTCAAGTAGTAGAAAGGAATGAGCTATTTTAAAGTATTCTAACCGAGCCCAGGATCTCTTGTGTAGAGAATCATCTACCTTTGGCTCCTAAACTCACACTGCCAAATCTGAACAGCACCAACATTACAACAAAATGGTGGGGTGGGAAACATTGGGTCTCCAGTGGTGCATTTCAATACTCTAACCTCTAAGTTACCTCCAGACACGTCTGGGGTGGTTTACTTCAGTTTACACGTTCACGACGGGATCATGCTAGATTCATTTTCAGAGGCTGTGATTTTTAGACTAGGGCATGGAGACAGCGCTGACGGGACAGAGAATGTGTGATGTCGCTGCCCACATGTAGTGCCGATGTACGCTTAGAGGGGGGTGGGTCTCAATAGTCAAAAGTAGTTATTTTTCCTCGTCCTAGGTGAAAGGACTTTGGTGGATGTGTTTTGGAAATTCACTTTAACCTGTCCTTTCACATCATTCAAACGAAGGAGAGATGAGGGGACTCAAAAGACTATTGAGATACACCTCAGTTGGTGGGGCAGGGCAACGGTGATGATGGATGAGCGAGAATCTGATAGAAAGAGGAGGAATGGATTTGTGTGCTGGGATATAGAACTGTTGTACAGAGAGAGGGAGCCAAGTTACGTTCAGGTTCAATGCAAAGTGGAGCGGAGGTCTGCTACAGAATTTGTTGTACAGAAACACAAAAATAATTTTGAAAAATAAAAAAAGGAAAAAATGACTTTTGATGCTGTCTTCATTTGTACGGACTTGGTTGGAATGTGTATCAGTTCAAAGGAATGCCCACAGACTATATTAGTTAGTGTAACTAACCATGAAAGATGTAAGGTGAAGATTACATTTTGTGTATCCTTTAAAAGGAAATTGACTTGGGGAAAAACACTCCAGGGTCCATAGGAGTGCTGATCTCGAATCAAGTCCTCCCTGTCCATGTCATTTTATACATTGTGATCTAAATGGTGTAACTGAACCTAGATCAGCACTCCTATGAGATATTTGAGAGTTGATAGTGGAGTTTGTTTGCAGGGATTGATGTTTGTACTCATTTATGTGCCTCCGCGTGCTAGGCTAATTACACTGAACAAAAATGCTAATGTAAAGTGTTGGTCCCATGTTTCATGAGCTGAAATAAAAGATCCCAGAAATGTTCCAGATGCACAAAAAAATCTTATTTCTCTCATTTTATGCACAAATTTGTTTATATTCCTATTAGTGAGCATTTCTCCTTTGCCAAGATAATCCATCCACCCAGTGACGGTTCTAGCTTGTATGGCTCCCTGGGCAAACCCCCTTCAGCCCCGCCGACCTGCCACAAAATAAAAAGCATTCTGCACTAATTTTTATTCAAACATTTGGAACACAAATAAATAATCATAGCATTTAAAATGATATAAATATACAAATATATACCAAAATAAGACTCATAAATATCAAAAAGAAGCGACAAATACCAATAGAAACAAATTAGTGTTGATTTGGCGCTCGGGCATCAATACATTATCCATCCCCCCCAACACTGTCAACCAAGAGTCAAGACCACATTACCCATCCCCCCAACACTGTCAACCAAGAGTCAAGACTACATTACCCATCCCCCCCAACACTGTCAACCAAGAGTCAAGACTACATTACCCATCCCCCCAACACTGTCAACCAAGAGTCAAGACTAAACCAATTCACCTTGTTGGTGTGCAGACTGGTTTTATATTATTCTTAACGATTTTACACAAACCAGAAAAAAATGAAACAATATGTCTGTGAAACTAGATATTCACAGTATTATGAATGAATTGTGGTTTATTTGGTAGCCTTTTGTAGTGTGATTGATTTTACTAATTGCCTTAGTACTGTAGAAAGTTAGAGGTGCGCTATTTGATAGATTCCTGTGCTCCCCCTACCTCGGGCTTCCAGTGGGGAGACCTGAGGTCAACCAACCCCCACCCCCCTCCCCATCTCGTACTTCTGAGTGGGAGACCTTCCCAGGCAGTAGCCTGCCGAGCTCACAAACTAGAAACAGGGCGCCCTCTCTGACAAGGTTAATTGACCCACAGTCCCACACAGTGACATATCATTGACGTGTGGTGCAAATGAGCGATAGAAAACCGATCGTGCAAATGTCACCATTACGATTTTTTTGGGTGTGGGCGCTCCGTGCTGCCGCCGGCAATATGCCCAGTCGTCTATACCTAAATCCCCCACTGCATCCACCTGAGAAGTGTGGTATATGAAGAATCTGATTAAACAGTGATCATTACACAGGTGTACCTTGTACTGGGGACAAGAAAATTTCACTTTAAAATGTGCAGTTTTGCCACAACACAATGCCACAGATATCTCAAGTTTTGAGGGAGCGTGCAATTGGCATGCTGACTGCAGGAATATCCACCAGAGCTGTTGCCAGAGAATTTCATGTTAATCTCTCTACGATAAGCTGCCTCCAACATCGTTTTAAGGAATTTGGCAGTACGTCCAACAGGCCTCACAACCACGCCAGCCCAGGACCTCCACATCTGGCTAATTCACGTGCGGGATCATCTGAGAGTGGGCTATAATAAAGCACTTTTGTTGGGAAAAACCAATTCTGATTGGCTGGGCCTGGCTCCCCAGTGGGTGGACTTATGCCCATCCATGGCTGCACCCCTGCCCAGTCGTGAAATCCATAGATTAAGGCCTAATTTATTCAATTCAATTCACAGATTTCCTTATATGAACTGTAACTCAGTAAAATCTTTGAAATGTATGCATTTATAGTTTTGTTCAGTATATTTGTTAGCATTTCCTGCTAAATGTTTGTAACCCACCGATAATGCTATGGCTACACAGGGGCTGTTCAGTATGATGTCTCATACTACAGTCATTATTGTGCAGATAGTTAATCTTTTACTGGTATAATTAATTGTATGCTACGGTGACAATTTCTTTCCCACATGGTAGTCATTTCCAGGTCCAGTGCTTTATCCTAGCCTTTATCCTAGCATCTTGCATCTTTAATTTAGAACGATGTTTTCCGCAAGCTCATTTTGGAACATTCACGGGCAGGTCTACTACCGTGTGTACATTACTGCGCCTAAAATGTAAAGAAATTCTAGTTCATCAAATTTTAAGCTAAACATTCCGATCTGTTCCATCAACCCTATTAATTGATACGCCCTATACATCCACTACAGTGGGGATTATAAGAAGTAAATATACGCAATGCCCACTGAAAAATAGTGGGTATACAGCGTATGTCCTCCACTACACTGGGAGTGTGTTTTGGTGACAATAAAACCTCTTTGCCCTGACATCCTTTGGCTCTGTTCTTACCGGACATCCTTGTGGTCCTTCACACGTCCCCGAGTCAGTACATAGTGTTTAGTAGAGGTCATCCAGATCCGTTCAACTAGTACAGTAATGATTTCAGGCACAATTGTACAGGCCACTGACAGATCAAATCCTATTCTGGGCCAAGGTTGTACGATCACACTTTGTAGAGATTTACAAGAATCCTTTAAGGCCCTGAAATAGCCAAGAGTGATCATTGGCTTACTGATTTTGACTGAGAACATTGCCATTGCCAGCTGTTATTTGCAGTGCAAAGTGAGTTTGCAGTAATTCACCGTATGTACATGGATCATTCATACAGTAATAGCAAGTAGGACACTCATGCATGCATACGATGTGCATGTGCCCTCATAAGCCAAAAATAGCTTGATTTCTTGTCCCCTGTCCTTGATGATTGAGGCTATAGAATGTCTCAAATTGTACTCTATTCCCTATTTAGTACACTACTTTTGACCAAGACCTATAGGGCTCTGATTAAATTTAGTGCACTATATAGGGGAATAGGGTGTTATTTGGGACGACAGGTTACAATTAAAGGGGAGGTGCCTAGTTGTGCGTCTCACCGGAAGTCTGACGTCGCACAGTATTATGTCAAAAATAAAAATCTACATTCGAGGAAGTCAGAAGGTTACTGTAGCTAAAGATTGAAGAGTGGAATTAGACAAATATTGTCGTTTGTCGAAAATAACCTCTATCTAAAACACCTGAATACCACTGCAATGGCCGAGGAAAACATCTTCCTTTTCGTTCCGAATTTGATCGGTGAGTTTCTATTTACATGGATGGTTCCAATCCAATGAAAACTGGCTAAAATGTTTTGCTAGATTGCGTTAGCAAATTGGCAGCTAGCTACAGTAGGTATAATATATATATATATATATATATATTACAGTTGATCTGGAAGTATTACGTTTTTTGGGCGCTAAAATAAGGTCAATTGTACGGACCAGCGTGATGTACAGAAGTGACTTAGTTTACGGTATCAGCCTAGTCAATCGTAGCATAATGTTATCTGTCTGTTTTGATTTGAGCCGGTTTTGCCATCATGAATTGGCTATTACAGTGCATTCGGAAACTATTCAAACCCTTGACTTTTTCCACATTTTGTTACGTTACTGCCTTACTCTAAAATGTATTAAATTGTGTTTTTCCCCTCATCAATCTACACACACTACCCCATAATGACAAAGCAAAATCAGTTTAGACATTTTGCTGATTTATTAAAATCCTGAAATATCACATTTACATAAGTATTCAGACCCTTTACTCAGTGCTTTGTTGAAGCAGCGATTACAGCCTCGAGTCTTCTTGGGTATGACGCTACTAGCTTGGCACACCTGTATTTGGGGAGTTTCTCCACTCTTCTCTGCAGATCCTCTCAAGCTCTGTCAGGTTGGATGGGGAGCATCGCTGCACAGCTATTTTCAGGTCTCTCCAGAGATGTCCATGAACGATTGGGTTCATGTCCGGGCTCTGGCTGGGCCATTCAGAGACATGTTCCGAAGCCACTCTTGCATTGTCTTGGCTGTGTGCTGTTCTGATGTTGTTCTGTTGGAAGGTGAACCTTCGCCCCATGAGGTCCTGAGCGCTCTGGAGCAGGTATTCATCAAGGATCTGCAATTGTTAAATTGTAATTACTTCACCACTATTGGCCTATTTATTGCCTTACCTCCTTACTTCATTTGCACACACTGTATACAGATTCTTCTATTGTGCTATTGACTGTACGTTTGTTTATCCCATGTGTAACTCTCTGTTTTTGTCACACTGCTTTGCTTTATCTTGGCCAGGTTGCAGTTGTAAATGAGAACTTGTTTTCAACTGGCCTACCTGGTTAAATAAAGGTCAAATAAAAAATAAAAAAATCTCTTTGGACTTTGCTACGTTAATCTTTCCCTCAATCCTGACTAGTCTCCCAGTCTCTGTTGCTGAAAAACATCCCCACATTATGATGCTGCCACCACCAGGTTTCCTCCAGATGTGATGCTTGGCGTTCAGGCCAAAGAGTTCGATCTTGGTTTCATCAGATCAGATAATCTTGTTTCTCATGGTCTGAGTTCTTTAGGCAAACTCCAAGCGGGCTGTCGTGTGCCTTCTAATGAGGAGTGGCTTCTGTCTGGCCTGATTTGGTGGAGTGGTGCAGAGATGGTTGTCTTTCTGGAAGGTTCTACCTTCTCCAGAGAGGAACTCTGAAGCTCTGTCAGTGACTATCAGGTTCTTGGTCACCTCCCTGAGCAAGGCCCTTCTCCCCCGTTTTCTCAGTTTAGCCGGGCGGCCATCTCTAGGAAGAATCTTGGTGGTTCCAAACTTCTTCCATTTAAGAATGATGGAGACCTTCAATGCTGCAGACATTTTTTTGGTACCCTTCCCCAGATCTGTGCCTCGACACAATCCTGTCTCAGAGCTTCAACCTCGTGTCATGGTTTTTGCTCTGACATGCACTGTCAACTGTGGGACCTTATATAGACAGGTGTGTGCCTTTCCAAATCATGTCCAGTCAATTTAATTTACCACAGGTAGACTCCAATCAAGTTGGTGAAACATCTCAAGGATGATCAATGGAAACAGGATGCACCTGAGCTCAATTTCGAGTCTGATAGCAAAAGGTCTGAATAGTTATGTAAATGAGGTATTTCTGTTTTTTTAAATTTGTAATGACATTTTCTAAAATGTCTAAACTTGTTTCGATGTCATTTTGGGGTATTGTGTATGGATTGATGTGGAATTTTAAAATAAGGCTGTAACGCAACAAAATATGGGAAAAAAATCAAGGGGTCTGAATACTCTCCGAATGCACTGTATATTCACAATACAAGTAGCTATAGAGAGATGGCTAGTAGTGTAACAGTAGTGTGAAGGCGCCAGTGCCAGCGACATGTATCACCATCTAGCTATGTATTGGAAGGATTGTTTTGTGTGCCAGACCTGGGTTGGTTGAAATACTATTTTAATTCATTTCACGTGCTTTATCTGGGCTTGATTGAGCTTGACTGGAAAAATGGACCCAACAGTTGGAAAAGTAGACCCATTCATAGGGCAGGGTAGCCTAGTGGTTAGAGCATTGGACTAGTAACCGAAAGGTTGCAAGTTCAAATCCCCGAGCTGACAAGGTACAAAATCTGTCGTTCTGCCCCTGAACAGGCAGTTAACCCACTGTTCCTAGACCGTCATTGAAAATAAGAATTTGTTCTTAACTGACTTGCCTAGTAAAATAAATGTAAAAAAAAAAAAAATCTGGCATGCCAGACAGACAAAGTCAAAGTTAAAGAGTTCAGATATTCTATTTAAAGTCTATAATCAAAACCCAAATCGGATGGGGGGCCTCGACATATCCGTCCTGTTAGGGATCTGACGTGTGGCTTCTTAGTGACTCTCTTAGGATGGGAATGTTCTCTGTCTCAATTCTTTAAGATGATCTAGCTCACTAGAATGCCTGGAGATTTTTCTCGCAGAGAGGGGGAGAAGGTCTCTGTCTCTGAATGCGTTGTCACATTGGGCTGGCCAAATCCTGTTTTTAACACCACCACCTCCCTTCACCCACCCTTGGCCCTCCTTTCCTCCCCTCTCCTCTTTCCTCCTCTCTCATCCTCCCCTCTCCTCTGATCCTATCCTCCCTGTTAGGCTATGCCCGCATCGTGCTGGCTCTGCTTGCCTTCTACCTGATGCCATGCTGTCCCGTACCAGCTGTGTTCTTCTACCTGCTCAGTGCCCTCCTGGATGCCTTTGATGGGCACGCCGCCCGCGCCCTCAACCAAGGTACCACCATTACAACTATTCATGTCGTTTTTACCCTGTGATAGAGTCAACCCATGATAGATTTATTCAGACTCTCTGGGTCTCAAGAGTCGGACTGATATGAGCGTTGTGCTGATATCAAAGACCGGAACAATGTTCTTATAAGGCTGCTGTCCACTAAAGGTAAATCCTGATGAAATGATACGGACGGGATGCGCTTCACGTTATCCATATTATTTGTTTGAATGAAAAAAGAAAAAAAAATCATAATTACAGAAAGTGGAAATGGGTCATCACAGGGAAGATGGATCGTGTGTGTGCACGCGTGTGTCGTGCCTATTCGTGTGCACGAGCCGCTAATCCCTCCCTAGGTCCATATAAAAAAATGTAAAAAGTCACCATGACACGAGACAATGCAACACTTTTTTTTTTTTGCAACAAACTTAGTATTAGGTGGGTACAATGACAGTTCCATGTTGGGTTGTAAAAGCGTCCATATTGTTCTGGATGTCGGCGAAGTACCTCTTTGCAGCATGTGTCTCCCCCCCCCATGTCCCAACGGTACCTCCTTGGTGGCTATGAGGATCACCTCTAACACCGTGGAGATGACCAGGGCTACCCTCCCCATGGCCCGGCATACTGGTCAACCCCCCCCCCCCCCCCCCAGAGCAATGCTTAGCCTCTCCACATAAACGGGTCAGCCACATGCTCCATCATACCGGAGGAGTGGGCCTGGAGGACTAGTGGGCGCTGTTGATGCCCACGTCCGGTAGATCCTTGTCACTTGGGGTCCTCTTGTACAGTTAGGACCACATCTCGCCCGGAGTATGACAGTTCCTGCCCCATTCCCACAGCTGTTCCAAGTCTAAATCTGTCTCTGGCTTTCAGTCAATCCTGGAGAATAACAGCTAGAATGTTTCTCTCGCCTTTGTCGTGTCTCTTCTATTATAAAGTAGTGCAGTGGTCATGAACCGGAGCTCATTAGCTGCACAAATGACAGAATCGGATGTTTAAAGTCCTTGTCTGAGATGCTGATGTATCTGTGTTGTGTATTGGCTAAAATACTTGCTGTTTGCATCTGTAAGGTTTCATAACACTGGTAATGAATAAGTCCAATAGGAAAAGGAAAAGCTGCACACTTTATCCACCCAACATTTTGACGGCTAAGCTGTCTTAATCAGGGTTTCATGTCAAACACGGCGGGTCACAAGGAGGTTTCCATTGGACACTTGCAGGTGTTTGTAATCACGGCAATGGCAGCAGGTGATAGGCCTGTCGTCGATCCAAATATCAACAATATATATATATTTTTTAAAGGGCATGAATGGAAATCAAACGATCGGGCGAGTGGTTGAAACGTGCATGAAACAGGAGTATGAATATGGCAGAAGCGAAGGTATGTCACAATAGACAGAGCGGAAATGTGAACGTACACAGTCTTGCCTATATGTGTCTTTAGTGACCAGTGGGAACCTCCAGTGGACTGCAGCCGACAGACATAAGGTCGGGCGGTGTCTAGATTTTCATACAGTCATATCGTTTCTGTACCATACCGAGGTACACGGTATTACCGGAAGTGCACATAAGGGGCAGTATTGAAAACATAAAAAAAATATATAATAATAATAATTACACACAACCATTTAGGCAACAGGGACCTTGATTCAGGAGTAGATTGAATGTCTCTGCTGTAACCAAGATGATTGGTCTTGACATTTAGCCACTTAGCTAGAAAGTAAGCAAACCAAATGCATAGCTGGAGCCCTGAGTTGGATATAATTTATTTGACACATCTTAGATTTATTATAGTTATACTTACAGTTATAAACAGCGGTGTAGCACGCAGTCCCTCCCCCCCCCCCCCCCCCCCCCCCCCCCCCCCCCCACACACACACACACACAAAAAAGTGTCATTTTTACGGTATTGAAAATCAGTCTGTGTTTTGAAATTCCAGTATGCAGTGTTAAAGGTATATCACCCAAACCTAGACAGACATATTGAATACTGTATCGTGATGACTTTAGGAGTATTGATTGGGAGTGAAGAGATTGTGTTCTCGCTGTCATTGGTAAAACACACTGCATGGCATCACATTTTCCAGACACTTTAGTCGTACAGTTTGCAAATGTCTAAGCTATCTGGAGCTTTGCCAGCCAGTGGTTAAAGTTCCTGCACAGCATTCTCTAATTCCTTTTCACATAATTTGTAAAAAAATATATACATTTTGGGTAATAATTTTGTATAAATCGATGTGCCACACAAAAAGAACCTCTCCCTATGTCTCCCCTGTCCTGTAGGCACTAAGTTTGGTGCGATGCTGGACATGTTGACAGACCGCTGTGCCACCATGTGTCTCCTGGTCAACCTAGCTCTTCTTTACCCCTCCTACACCTTCCTCTTCCAGATCAGCATGAGCCTGGACATCGCCAGCCACTGGCTGCACCTGCACAGGTACGTAACAAAAGAGCCTCGGAGAACCATCAACTGTACATTACATACGATTTACACAAATAATCATGGATTCAGTGAATGTTTTGTGTCCATTAAGTGGGGGGGGGGGGTTGTCGCCCATTTCTTTGAGTTGTATTGGGGCTCCTCACCCCATCCACAGCCAAGTGTGTATAGGTTGTTGGTCCATCTGATTTTTATCTAGGTCAGTGTGGCTAACAGAGATGTTGGGTTCATCTCATTAATCCTCTCCTTTGACTGATTTGAAAGGAATGGACACGTGACAGCTGATTCCCAGTAGTAGGCACCCACAATATTGCTTTAGCGTGTGTTTTGTTCCCAATGTGGATGGAGAAAAGGCTGTTTTTAGAATACTGAGATACACCCAGGGCCATCACATGCGTATGTAATGGTGATGAAAATGGTGGTGTTATGTCCTTGTACTGAATTAAAGGTTAAACCTCTCTCTCATTCTTTCTCTCTCTCTCATTATGTATCTCTCTCATTCGGGCTCTCACGCTCCCTCTCTCTCTGTCTCGCGCTCTCTCTCTCTCTCTCTCTTTCTCTCTCTGTCGCTCTGTCTCGCTCTCTTTCTCTGTCGCTCTCTCTCTGTCACACTCTTTCTCTGTCTCAGCTCAATGATGAAGGGATCCACCAGCCACAAGGCCATTGATCTATCTGGAAACCCCATTCTTCGCCTCTACTACACTTCCCGTGTAAGAAATCCAGTCGTACACACACACACCAACATGGTCATACACACAACAACATGGTCATACACTCACACACACACACACACACACACACACACCAACATGGTCATACACACACACACACCACCAAAAAAAAAAGTCATTTCGCACTTTACATTAACATTTTAGTCATTTAGGAGACGCTCTTATCCAGAGAGACTTACAGGAGCAATTAGGGTTAAGTGTCTTGCTCAAGGGGACATCGACGGATTTGTCGGCTTGGGGATTCAAACCAGTTACTGGCCCAACACTCTTAACTGTTAGCATGCGCCCATGCACACACAATTATTACATACACTCTCTATCTCACACACACACACACGTACGTGTGCCAACAGCCTGATCTAACTTCTGTCTTCCATAGCCGGTGCTGTTTGTCATGTGTATGGGGAACGAGCTTTTCTTCTGCCTGCTCTACGTCTCCTACTACATTGAGGAACCCCATGGTGAGTCTCTTCACTCTACTATCTCCCCCCCCCCACCTCTTCTTTTCTTAGTTTCTCTTTTCTCTCCCTTTTCATATCCCCATTCTCCGTTCTCTCCCTTTTCATATCTCCGTTCTCTCCCTTTTCATACCTCCGTTCTCTCCCTTTACATATCTTCCATTCTCCGTTCTCTCCCTCTCTTCAAATCTCAATCTCCCGCTGTAATATCCCTCCCTTCTTGCCTCGGGTCTAAATACGTCGGCTCATATTCACTCACAGAAGCATAGTAATCCTCTGCTAAATAGCTGGTCTGTACAGCAGGTCCTACGCATTAGGAAGGGGGCAATGTGGAAACAACGGGACTTCTTCTTCTTGTCTCTTCTCCAGTGTGGCTGCAGTGGCTGCTTGGTGTCTGTGCCGTGGTGTGTGTGCTGAAGTCTGCCATCAGCGTTCTGCACCTGATCACTGCCTCCAGGAACATGGCTGCCATCGACGTGTCCGACCGTGAGAGGGAGAGGAGCAAGGCCGAGTGAGAGGAGGAGGAGGGAGGAGGGGGGAGGGGGGGGGCCCTCTTAATCCCTTGGTACGTGTGTAGATCTGAGAGGATGGGTGTAACACTTTGGGAACCAATCCACCTTGTCCTCTGATAGGCTAGGTCCGTCTTTTTTTTCCCCCTACGTTTTGCACCGACCCAATCCTCTCGGATCTACTTGAATGACTAGGGGTTAGAGGTCGAGTTTGGATAAGGCAAAGAAGAGGGGGAGGGTGTAGGAGGCTGTAGATAGGTGCATCTCAATAGTCTAAAGTGGCTTCCTTTCCTCGTGTCCTTTCCTTCCATCTGCACTGATCTGAAAACAATTGGTGAAAACGATTGGTGAAAACAGTAAGGTGGATGCCTACAAGTCAATACTGCTTACCCATCCAGTTATTTCACATCAGACGAGAGAAAGGATTGGAGATGAAGAGAGGAAGCCACTAGACTATTGAGATGCACCCTGTGTCCCAAAAGTCTCAAATAACCCACTTTTCTTAGTCGCCGCTTGAGCACTGATAGGAAAGGACGTGAAATCATTGGGTGGGAAAAAAACGTTAGTGATATCGAAGGGAAGGAGACAAGAAAATTAAGCAAGGAAATTAGGATATTTGAGAGGATTGGGACACAGACAGAAAGCAGAGTCAGAGTTGCTCTGTTTGTTGAATAGAGTTGAAGGTGTGAGAACAAATATTATTGTGTGATGTAGCAAAGATGGAGGTAAGCTTAGTCAGGGGACCTTTTAAAAAACCAAACTGATGATGGCTATTTATTTTAGTTAGAAGATCGTAACAACTTAAACCTTCTGTTATCAAGCCTACTTGTATAGTGTTGTAAGCCTGACATTATAACCGGTGTCAAAACTTGAAAAAGTAAACAGTGGTGGTATATTTTTGTATGCGAGCAAATCATTGCAGGCTTTAATATTGTCTAGCTAACTAGCCAACACGAATCACTTTCCACCACACCTTATTTAGTAGACTTCATAACACGTATCGCTCAAACCCTTGGTTATCTTGAAATACTCTTTTTTTTTGGTAACTTCCAAGTCACTACTATTGATGTTCCTATTAATATTTAAATTCCTATGGTTGTTTTTATTATTCTCTGTCGCCATCATCAGTAACGATTTGTAATAGTTGCACTAGAGATGTCATTCACCATCAGTTCACTTGTTATCTTGACAATTGAGTCTTTACAGCTTTACTTTACCTTTTTTTTGTTCTCATTATTTGTTCTTTTTTTGACTGTGGTAATCAAAGCCAATGACATTTTATTTGTCACATGGACCAAATACAACAGGTGTAGGTGCTTACCGTGAAATGTAGAAGTTGCCCAGGCCACAGATCTAGGATCAGATTACCCAACCACAACTCTTAACCTTGACCATCAGGAGGATAGCATATCTGACCCTGAACCAGTGCTTAGTTGCAACTTGTACCAACTGGTAATGGTAGGGGCGCAACTTTCGTACCCCCCCACACATTCTGAAATTTCATTTTTGTCGCCCCCAGGTTTCATCATTGGAATGTGATTATAAAACGAGGCAATGGTGTGCTTTAGGACCATGCGGGACGCCTCCGAGCGGTCGGCTAGACTGTTTTGAGTGTTTATCCGACAGGATAAAAAAATATATAATAATAATTGCCCCCCCCCCCCACTTCTAAAACCAAAGTTGCGCCCCTGGGTAGTGGTGACTGTAGAGGTGGTGTTGAACTTTTACATTGCAGTGATGATTGGATGGGGAAGATGCACACACTTTCTTAGACATGTGCGCACACCTTTTTTTGCAGACACGTATACACACACACACACACCCACGCGCTTGCCGCACACATACTCACGACACGCTTACAGACATGCATTCATCTATAATATTGTGCACATTCCTTAGCTCAAGTGAAGACCACCTGAGTATTATGTTTTGAGTGTTATAAATATTATTCGACAAGCTTTTCTATCATCACTGTGTGACCGTGTGTACTATATATATATGTGCTGTGGCTGATCTGTTTTATCGTCAACCATTAGAAACTAGGTTTGGAGTGGGGCGACGTTGCTATCAGCCAGGTGGCGTCAAAGGTCTCTAGTTCATTTGAGTTCAACAAGACGTTTGGGAGAATGTGCTGTGTACTGCGAAGGTGGGAGGGAGGAGCACAACAAAAACAAGCCATGTAAGATCTACGATAACATCTGCAAATACATTGTGGGTGTCCGTGTAAGAAAGGTGTTTTTAGGTTTTATTTCCATGCAGTGCCTCCGGCTTGCAGATATTGTTCAGAATGTCTTTGTCAACGGTAATAGATGAAAAGGTAATAAAGACATCTTTGAACCAACCAGTTTGCTCTCCTATGCCAGTATCTTCAGTTATTATGTGCATGGCTTCTTGTACAGTGTCCTTTTTCAAAGGACCAATCTCTGGTTCTGCCCAAGAGACCTTCAAGTGCTGGAAACTGGGAGGGCGAGCTAAAAGGCAGTGGGCCGGACTCGAACCCATGCCGACTCTGGCACAAATGCGTGCCAGGGTGAGCGGCTGCAACCGCTGGACCACACAGGTCCCACCTTGTACAGTGGCCGTTGAGTTTCTAGGAAGTGTAGTCAAAATAGAGGTCCAGAGTCGTTATTGTACAAGCCAGCGCCATGGGTAATAGGAGGGACTTATAGAGATCCTATTCAATTCTAATCCCTTAATTTTTTTTCAGAATCAACCAATAGGAATTTCTAAGCAAAAGAACATGCAGACTTTTATTCCGAGTTCTGATGCTGCTTTCAAGACAACTCTTGGCATTAGCAATGTTGTCATTGTCCTACACGATGAAATCTGGGAGGGGACTGTGTATCTGTCTCCGTGCGTACATACTTATGTCACACACTATCTGACCCCACTGACACATTTTTGGAAGTGCATATAGTGGCAGTATGTGATGATAGTTGCAGGCATATCTGGTGAGTAACAAACATATTTTGACAGAGCTGGTGAATGGTAGCTTTCTGGGCAGAGAGGAGATCTTGTTATAATCTCCTCTGCCCAGATACTGGTTCAGGCTTTGGCTCGTTAACTACACTGAACAAAAATACAAACACAACATGTAAAGTGTTGGTTCCATGTTTCATGAGCTGAAGTAAAAAATCTACAATTTTCCAAACGCACAAAGCTTACTTCTCTCAAATTATGTGCTCAAATTTGTTTACATCCCTGTTAGTGAGAATTTCTTCTTTGCCAAGATAATCCATCCACCTGACAGGTGTGGCAAATCAAGAAGCTTGGGGGTGGCAGGTAGCCTACTGGTTAGAGCATTGGGCCAGTAACCGAAAGAGCTTGCGGGATCGAATTCCTGAGTTGACAAGGTAAAAATCTGTCGTTCTGCCCCTGAACAAGGCAGTTAACCGACTCTTCCCCGGTAGGCCATCATTGTAAATAAGAATTTGTTCTTAACTGACTTGCCCTGTTAAATATAGGTTTAATAAAAAAAGCTGGTTAAACAGCACGATCATAACACAGGTGCACCTTGTGCTGGGGGCAATAAAAGGCCACTTTTCACAAAACACAATGCCACAGATGTCTCCAGTTTTCGGGAGCATGCAATTGGCATGCTGACTGCAGGAATGTCCACCAGAGCTGTTGCTAGATAATTCAATGTTAATTTCTCTATCATACAGTGCATTTGAAAAGTATTCAGACCCCTTGACTTTTCCCACATTTTGTTCAATTACAGTACAACCTTATTCTACAATGGAAAAAATAAACATCCCCCTCAATCTACACAAAAGCCCTTAAAGACAAAGCGAAAAACAGGTTTAAAAAAAAAAAAATATATATATATATATAAAAAACATACCTAATTTACATAAATATTAAGACCTTTTGCTATGAGATCCGAAATTGAACTCGGGTGCATCCTGTTTCCATTGATCATCCTTGATGTTTCTACAACTTGATTGAAGTCCACCTGTGGTAAATTCAATTGATTGGACATGATTTGGAAAGGCACATACAGTGCCTTGCGAAAGTATTCGGCCCCCTTGAACTTTGCGACCTTTTGCCACATTTCAGGCTTCAAACATAAAGATATAAAACTATTTTTTTGTGAAGAATCAACAACAAGTGGGACACAATCATGAAGTGGACATTTATTGGATATTTAAAACTTTTTTAACAAATCAAAAACTTTAAAATTGGGCGTGCAAAATTATTCAGCCCCCTTAAGTTAATACTTTGTAGCGCCACCTTTTGTTGCGATTACAGCTGTAAGTCGCTTGGGGTATGTCTCTATCAGTTTTGCACATCGAGAGACTGACATTTTTTCCCATTCCTCCTTGCAAAACAGCTCGAGCTCAGTGAGGTTGGATGGACAGCATTTGTGAACAGCAGTTTTCAGTTCTTTCCACAGATTCTCGATTGGATTCAGGTCTGGACTTTGACTTGGCCATTCTAACACCTGGATATGTTTATTTTTGAACCATTCCATTGTAGATTTTGCTTTATGTTTTGGATCATTGTCTTGTTGGAAGACAAATCTCCGTCCCAGTCTCAGGTCTTTTGCAGACTCCATCAGGATTTCTTGATTTCTTCCAGAATGGTCCTGTATTTGGCTCCATCCATCTTCACATCAATTTTAACCATCTTCCCTGTCCCTGCTGAAGAAAAGCAGGCCCAAACCATGATGCCGCCACCACCATGTTTGACAGTGGGGATGGTGTGTTCAGGGTGATGTGCTGTGTTGCTTTTACGCCAAACATAACGTTTTGCATTGTTGCCAAAAAGTTCAATTTTGGTTTCATCTGACCAGAGCACCTTCTTCCACATGTTTGGTGTGTCTCCCAGGTGGCTTGTGGCAAACTTTAAACGACACTTTTTATGGATATTTTTAAGAAATGGCTTTCTTCTTGCCACTCTTCCATAAAGGCCAGATTTGTGCAATATACGACTGATTGTTGTCCTATGGACAGAGTCTCCCACCTCAGCTGTAGATCTCTGCAGTTCATCCAGAGTGATCATGGGCCTCTTGGCTGCATCTCTGATCAGTCTTCTCCTTGTATGAGCTGAAAGTTTAGAGGGCCAGGTCTTGGTAGATTTGCAGTGGTCTCCAGAAGAGACCTTGTGGCATGTCTTGTGGGGTATGCATGGGTGTCCGAGCTGTGTGCCAGTAGTTTAGACATCCCGGTGCATTCAACATGTCAATACCTCTCATAAATAAAAGTAGTGATGAAGTCAATCTCTCCACCACTTTCAGCCAGGAGAGACTGACATGCAAATTATTAAATTTACCTCTCTGTGTACATCCAAGGACCAGCCGTGCTGCCCTGTTCTGAGCCAATTGCAATTTTCTAAAGTCCTTTTTTTGTGGTACTTGACCACCCGACTGAACTGTAGTCAAGGTGCGACAAAACTATGGCCTGGAGGACCTGCCTTGTTGATAGTGTTAAGAAGGCAGAGCATCGCTTTATTATGGACATACTTCTCCCCATCTTAGCTACTACTGTATCAATATGTTTTGACCATGACAGTTTACAATCTAATGTTACTCCAAGCAGTTTAGTCATCTCAACTTGCTCAATTTTCACATTATTAAGTACAAGATTTAGTTGAAGTTTAGGGTTTAGTGAGTGTTTTGTTCCAAATACAATGCTTTTAGTTTTAGTAATATTTAAGGCTAACTTATTCCTTGCCACCCACTCTGAAACTAACTGCAGCTCTTTGTTGAGTGAGTCAACCGCATACATAGAAACTCTGGCTTTACTCAAGTCAGTGACATGTCATCAGTAAAAGATTTAAAAAGCAAGGGGCCTAAACAACTACCCTGGAGAATTCCTTGGTTAGGGAGGTGACCAAGAATCCGATGGTGACTTTTACAGAGCTCCAGAGTTCCTCTGTGGAAATGGGAGAACCTTCCAGAAGGACAACCATCTCTGCAACAATCCACCAATCAGGCCTTTATGGTAGAGTGGCCAGACGGAAGCCACTCTACCTCTGCCTTTTGTCAAACTCCTGCTTGGAGTTTTACAAAAGGCACCTAAAGAACTCTGACCATGCGAAACAAGATTCTCTGGTCTGATGAAACCAAGATTGAACTCTTTGGCCAGAATGCAAGCGTCACGTCTGGAGGAAACCTGGCACCATCCCTACGGTGAAGAATGGTGGTGGCAGCATCATGCTGTGTGTATCAGGTAAGACCCAAGTGCAGACTGTGTTGAATTAACAATATTTATTGCAACAACAGGGGCAGGCAGATGACAGGTCAAGGCAGGCAGGGGCTGATAATCCTGAATATTGGGGCCAAGGTACAGGACGGCAGGCAGGTCGGTAATCCAAAGTAGGGGCAAAGTCACAGGATGGCAGGCAGAACTCTGGTTGAATTGAACAAACAAGATGAACTGGCACAGACAGACAGAAAACAGCAGGTATAAATACCCAGGGGATAAGTGGGGAATATGGGTGGTGGAGAACAAGCATAAGGACAGGTGAAACAGATCAGGGCGTGACCGTGGGAATGGTTTTCAGCGACAGGGACTGGGAGACTAGTCAGGATCGAGGGAAAGATGAAAGGAGCAAAGTACAGAGAGATCCTTGATGAAAACCTGCTCCAGAGCGCTCAGGTCCTTAGACTGGGCCGCAGGTTCACCTTCCAACAGAACAACAACCCTAAGCACACAACCAGACAATGCGGGGGTGGCTTCAGGACAAGTCTCTGAATGTCCTTGAGTGGCCCAGCCAGAGCCACGACTTCAACCCGATCGAACATCTCTGCAGAGACCTGAAAATAGCTTTGCAGCGACGCTCCCCATTCAACCTGACAGAGTTTGAGAGAATCTGCAAAGAAGAATGGGAGAAACTCCCCAAATACAGATGTGCCAAGCTTGTAGCATCATAACCAAGAAAACTCGAGGCTGTAATTGCTGCCAATTGTGCTTCAACAAAGTACTGAGTAAAGGGTCTGAATACTTACGTAAATGTGATATTTCAGTTTAAAATTTAATACATTTGCAAACGTTTCTAAAAACCTATTTTTGCTTTGTCATTATGTGTTATTGTGCATACATTTAATGAGGGACAAATAAAGCTGTAACGTAACAAAATGTGGAAAAAGTCAAGGGGTCGGACTACTTTCCGAATGCACTGTAAGCTGCTTCCAACGTTACTTTAGAGAATTTAGCAGTACATCCAACCAGCCTCACAACAGCAGACCACGTGGAACCATGCCAGCCCAGGACCTCCACATCAGGCTTCTTCACCTGCAGGATTGTCTGATGGGGGATGGGTGTGGGGTGCTGAGGAGTATTTCTGTCTTTAATTAAAGCCCTTTTGTGGGGAAAAACTCATTCAGATTGGCTGGGTCTGGCTCCCCAGTGGGTAGGCATGGCTGCCAAGTGGGTGGGCCTATGCCCTCCAATGCCCACCAATGGCTGCACCCCTGCCCAGTCATGTGAAATCCATACATTAGAGCCTAATGTATTTACTCCAACACCATCACTAAGTTTGCCGATGACACAACAGTGTAGGCCTGATCACCGACAACGACGAGACAGCCTATAGGGAGGAGGTCAGAGACCTGGCCGTGTGGTGCCAGGACAACAACCTCTCCCTCAACGTGATCAAGACAAAGGAGATGATTGTGGCCTACAGGAAAAAGAGGACTGAGCAAACCCCCATTCTCATTGACGGGGCTGTAGTGGAGCAGGTTGAGAGCTTCAAGTTCCTTGGTGTCCACATCATCAACAAACTCACATGGTCCAAGCACACCAAGACAGTCGCGAAGAGGGCACGACAACGCCTATTCCCCCTCAGGAGACTGAAAAAATTTGGCATGGGTCCTCAGATCCTCAAAAGATTCTACAGCTGCACCATCGAGAGCATCCTGTCTGGTTGCATCACTGCCTGGTATGGCAACTGCTCGGCCTCCGACCGCAAGGCACTACAGAGAGTAGTGAGTACCGCCCTGTACATCACTGGGGCCAAGCTTCCTGCCAGCCAGGACCTCTATACCAGGGGGTGTCAGAGGAAGGCCCTAAAAATTGTCAAAGACTCCAGCCACCCTAGTCATAGTCTGTTCTCTCTGCTACCGCACAGCAAGCGGTACCGGAGCACCAAGTCTAGGTCATAGAGGCTTCTTAACAGCTTCTACCCCCAAGTCATAAGACTCCTGAACGTCTAATCAATTGACTAACCAGACTATTTCCACCCCCCCCCCCTCTTTTACACCACTACCTGTGCTAGTCACTTGAACTCTACATATACATATTACCTCAATTACCTCGACTAACCGGTGCCCTCGCACATTGACTCTGTACAGGTACCCCCCTGTATATTGTTTCGCTATTGTTATTTTACTGCTGCTCTTTGATTACTTGTTACTTTTATTTCTTATTCTTTTTTTTACTGCATTGTTGGTTAGGGGCTCATAAGTAAGCATTTCACTGTAAGGTCTACTACACCTGTTGTATTCGATGCATGTGACTAATACAATTTGATTAGATTTATTTAAATTGACCTTATATGAACTGTAACTCAGTAAAATATTAGAAATTGTTGCATGTTGCGTTTATATTTTTGTTCAGTAGATCTAACATCGGAAACTTATAGCATAGCCAAAGAGTGTTGAATATAAAATTACATTTCAAGTTTGGTCCCTATTCAGTTTGAAATGTCAAGCAGGCAAAATGTTTCAAAGCAGTTTTACTAAACGAACTTCACTGAAATGTTGGTAACCAGTAGTGGAGGCTGCTGAGGGGAGAAAGACTCATAATAATGGCCGGAATGGAATGGTATCAATCACGTATTTTTTTTTGGGGGGGGGGGGTTCATGTCTTTGATATCATTCCATTCATTATGAGCCGTCCTCCCCTCAGCAGCCTCCACTGGTCTCCAGTTTAATGTATTGATCACTTCAACTAGGCTGGATGTGTCTATTCATAAAGTATTATCACAAGTTATACCAATAATTCCAGTAAAATGCGTTATAATTGTATAATATAGTTTTATCATTTCATCTTTGGTCTCTGTCTAGACATGGCTTCCTGCAGCAGTCTACTGTCTGAAGAGCAGTTCCAGTGCTCTATCTATCTGGACGTGTTCACTGAGCCAGCCACCACAACTTCTGCAAGACCTGCATCAGAAAGTACTTGGGTAGCAATTACGTGTGCCAGTGTCCACTGTGTAAAATTACTTTTGATAGGAGACCAGATCTGTGTCGATACTTTTATTTCTGAGATGGCCGCTCAGTTCAGGAAATCAGTTCAATGGAAAGCTACCAGCAGCACCCTACTAAGTCTGGAGAACTGGCCTGTGACGTCTGCACGGGGACGAAGCGCAAGGTACTACATTTCCTGGTGTGTCTCACCTCTTTCTGTGAGACTCACCTGCAACCTCAGCTGATCGACCCCGTGGAGAGCCTGGAAGACAGAATGTGTAAGAAGCATGACAGACTCCTGGAGATGTTCTGGAGGACTGACCAGGCGTATGTGCGTCAGTTCTGCACTGAGACACACTACAAGTCTCACCACACCGTCCCTCTGGGAAGAGAATGGAGAAAGGAGGGCTCTGCTGGAAGCACAGGCGCAGAAGATGATTCAGGAGCGACAGCTGAAGGTCGAGGAGTTCAAACACTCCGGAGAGCTCAGCAACAGAGACACAGAACTTGACATAGCAGACGGCGTGCAGGTCTTCACTGCTTTCGTGTGCTCCATTGAGAGAAGCCAGGCTAACTACATTTAGAATGTTAACGAGAAGAAGAAAAGTGCCGAGAGATGGACTGGAGTGTGTATCGAAGAGCTGGAGCAGGAAATCACTGGGGACCACCTCCTACAGAACGTGTCATCCCTGCAACCCCCCACACTCACCCAGGTCCAGGACTTGTCTGAGATCAGTTTTCACAGTGCTCTGTGTGGAAGGGGTGTGAAGAGAGGGGTGAGGAGCTCTTTGTCTCAGCTGGAGGAAAAAGTGAGGGGGGCTTTTTCTGAGCTTGAGGAGAAATGTCTTAACCGAATGGAGAAGTTTCCTGATTTGATGCTGAAGAAGATACAGTGGATGTGACCGTGATACAGCAAATCCCAGACTCATCCTCTATGAGGACGGCAAAACAAGTGAAAGATTAATTCACAACAAATAAACCTTTACCTTATGAACTACAATATGATCCAGAGGTGGCACCACAGGGTCAAAAGTATGTATTTTCTGGGGCCTGGAGTTTTCTCCTGATCTGATGACCTGGTCAAGTAAAACTCCTATTCGTAGGCTATTCTGGAAAATAAGTATTTTCAACTTTCATTTAGAACTGAAAATTAACCCGGTTTCAACGTCCGGAAAATACTTATTTTTCAATGTCCCAGAAAGATACCTTTTCAACGTCCTGGAAAATATGTACACTGAACAAAAATATAATCGCAACATGTAAAGTATTAGTCCCATGTTTCATGAGCTGAAATAAAATATCCCAGAAATGTTTGATATGCACAAAAGGTTTATTTCTCTTGAATTTTGTGTGCACATTTTTTTACATCCCTGTTTGTGTGTGTTTTCCCCTTTGCCAAGATAATCCATCCACCTGACAGGTGTGGCATATCAAGAATCTGGTTAAACAGCATGATCATTACACAGGTGCACCTTGTGCTGGGGACAATAAAAGGCTCTAAAATGTGCAGTTTTGTCACACAACATAATACCACAGATGTCTCAAATTTTGAGGGAGTGTGCAATTGGCATGCTGACTGCAGGAATGTTCACCAGAGCTGTTGCCAGAGAAATGTAATGTTAATTTCTCTACGATAAGCCGCCTCCAACGTTATTTTAGAGAATTTGGCAGTACGTCCAACCGGCCTCACAACCGTAGAAGACATGTATGGCGTTGTGTGGGCAAGCGGTTTGCTGATGTCATCGTTGTGAACAGAGTGCCCCATGGTGGCGGTGGGGTTATGGTATGGACAGGTATAAACTATGGAAAATAACACAATCGCAATTTGACTGCACAGAGATACCGTGACGAGATCCTGAGACACATTGTCGTGCCATTCATTCACCGCCATAACCTCATGTTTCAGTATGATAATGCACAGTTCCATGTCTCAAGGATCTGTACACAATTCCTGGAATCTGAAATCGTCCCAGTACTTTCATGGTCTGCATACTCACCAGACATGTTACCAATTGAACATGTTTGGGATGCTCCGAGTCGACGTGTATGACAGTGTGTTCGCAACTTCGCACAGCAACCCCCAAGTGACGAAAGCGTTCCACAGGGATGCTGGTCCAGGTCGACTCCAATGTTTCCCACAGTTGTGTCAAGTTGGCTGGATGTCCTTTGGATGGTCGACCATTCTTGCTTTCTTGATGCACAATGGAAACTGTTGAATGTGGAAACACTTAGAATCGTTGCAGGTTTTGACACAAACCGGTGCCCCTGGCACCAACTACCATGCCCCGTTCATAGGAACTTAAATATTTTGTCTTGCCCATTATTCACCATCTAAATGGCACATATACACAATCCATATCTCAATTGTCTCAAGGCTTAAAAATCCTTTTATAACCTGTCTCCCCCCTTCCTCTACACTGATTGAACTGGAATTAACAAGTGACCTCAATAAGGGATCATAGCTTTCACCTAGATTCACCTGGTCAATCTATGTCATGGAAAGAAAGGACATTGTTCATAATGTTTTGTACACTCAGTGTATTTATCACAGAACAACCAAGAAATTAAGAGTGACATCAAGGCTGTCTTTTAGGGCTTTTCTGTAGCTCTGCAAAGATATTATTAAAAGACATCAAACACATCAGTCTTCAATGCACAAGTTGTTCTTGCTCAGTGTTTTCAAAGACTGAGAAGAAAGGGGGCTACGAGTAGTACCAGGGTGCTCACAGTGATGTAAGCACCCAGATGAAATAAAATACATTCAATGAACTAAAAACAGAAGATGGTATCTTCCAGCTACTGTAGCTGCCTCCTAAACATCAATAGGCACTACTAGTAGCGCAACAAATGAAAGTATAAACCAAAAGTTAAGTTCCTGGAGATAATAGCAATCTGATTCCCCTCCTGTCTGAACTGGGCTTGGGCCACTGACCATTAATTAACCTAGATGTTCTGTTCTGCCTTGTGTATTGTTCCAGTCATTTGAAGTTTGATAGAATAGCCATTGTAACTCTCCTACAACAGTCAAATTTGCAGCAGCATTATTTTACAGCCAGAGATGCAGATATGAGTAAGAAGTCCAGTATCTCTGGAGCATTAGCCTACCTCACTTCTAGCCTTAACAATCTATTGAAAACAAAAAAAAAATTGTCATTTTGATGTATATTCCTATGACTGTGAAGCTGTTGCACCTGAAGCATGTATATTTACCTTTAAGATGCGCGTGATTTATGTCGGCCGAACTCGCGGGGGCAAGAAGACGGATGCACGGGTCTATTGAAAACAGCGCACGCCACGGAGGAGACGGGAACAGAGAGGAGGGTGCATAAGCTACACTAAATACTTTCCCTTTAAACAGGGGACACGGCGGCGGGGGATAGATAGAGAGGGGAGAGGAGAAGAGATGTAAAAAAAATAAAAGGAAGAAAGACAGCGAGGGTGGGAGGGAGAGAGAAATAGAAAAAAAAAGAAAGATGTCGTCCTCTCGTTTGAAAAACCGAGGCGAAGCTTTCGATTGCGGCCGATCGGGGACTCTCTAGATAGGGACACGATTTTACGCAACACCGAGGCTTTGGAATCCACCACCGCTTTGGCCTCTCGGAGCTATCGAAATAAATGACTCTTCGTCCACGTATTTACAAACAACTGCGGACTTATTATTATTACTTTTTATATTTTTTCGTTATTTGTAATACCCAAATTTTGCATGGATTTGAGAATAGGATTTCTTCTTAGGCTATAATATAAATATACAATGTAAATTGCATTGTAAATGCATCATTAAAAGCATGCATCAACCATTTTGTCGCATTTTAGTTATAATATCATGTTGCATCCTTTCGTCCCACACCATATAACATTTTAGTTGAACATTATCATTACTGTCAAAAAATATTGTCATATAACTGACAGCCTTTCAAAATTGATCATTCATCTTCAATAATAATTTATGCTATTGAATGCACCGCGATTTAAACTTTCACACAGAGATATTCACCTTTGATATTTGAAACTGCAGAGAGGAACTAGGTAGGCTGCAGACATTATAGCAGGTGGAGTGATTCATCAGTTGGCCCCAGCCTATGGTTGGTTGGCGCCCAAGTCTCAGGTGGATATATATTTCTAGTTTTGACTCTTGGACTAAAAGTATCTAACATCATCCTGCTTCAAAATGGATTCTTCTTGGAGTAATTTTCTGTTTCAGGTAAGTTTGTGTGTGTGTGTCAGAGAAAGAAAGATACAAATTGTGTTTAATGTCTCACTCTTCAGAGTGCTATGGATGCAGAAGTGAATGCTCAGGGATCCTGGGATCATACACATGCTTATTATGTTTGTGATGTCATATAAGTCTTAAGCTGACAATTTGCCAACTGTGCCCCTTACAGATTTGTTGTAGTATTGATTATGAGGGCAAGAGTGAGAGCTTGTGTGTGTGCTGACTGGGGTCAAAGGTGGCATGATCCCCCAATGATGTGTATTTCAAGCCTCAGCAGCTAATTCTTGCTCTCATTTCCCCAGACTCCGCCCTCACAGACCCAGTCTGAGACAGCCCTCCAATCAGAGCTGCTTCCAGACATGACTGGCTCCGCCCAGAACCCCCCTACAGAGCACATAGCCCCGCCCCCATCCACAGTGGACACAGCCGCCCTGAATGAAGAGCCTTTACCTGGTGAGCATGCAGGTTCTATATCCCAAAAGGCACCCTATTCCTTATATAGTACACTACTTTTGACCAGCAGCCATATGGCTCGGGTCAAAAGTAGCGCACTGTGTGTGGAATAGGGTGGCGGTTGCCATTTGAGATACAGCCAGGATCAGGTACAATTTACTCAATTGATCAATTCCACAAGTCTATAATGATAATATTAGAATAATAATATATGCCATTTATAAGACACTTTTAACCAAAGCGACACACATTAAAAAAATTATGCGTGGTCCCAGCGGAAATCGAATCCTGGCATTGCAAGCATCATGCTCTACTGACTGAGCCACGGAGGACCACTATGTTTATTCAATATTATTCTAATTCAATAAACACATATGGAATCCACAATAAACTACTGGATAGGAGGGGGGTGGAGGGGCAGAGGAAGTTTTTCTTGTTGTCAAGAGTCACGGCTGCTGCAGACTCAGCGGAAGCACCTTGATGTCCTCTCTTTACATATAAAAGCTGAAAACACGCACATACAATCTGATATCTCTTCAGCCCCACCCTGAACCATGGGATTTCTTACTTCAGGAAATAATGTCCTTTTCACACTCCCTGTGTCTGTTGCATATGTTTGTGACAGACAGAGAGGGGTGGAGAGGGGTAGAGAGAGGTAGAGAGAGAGAGAGAGAGACTAAAATGAGAGGTTGTGAGAGAGATAAAAAAAAGACAAAGAAATTTAATATTGTTGCACTGCTCTCACCATCACAGATGTAGACGATTCACTCATTATTTTTTTTATTACATCACAGTTTCTGCCCAGCACGCACATAATGTTCTGAGAACCATACACTACCGTTCAAAAGTTTGGGGTCACTTCGAAATGTCCTTGTTTTTGAAATAAAAGTACATTTTTTACCCATTAAAATAACATCAAATTGATCAGAAATACAGTGTAGATATTGTTAATGTTGTAAATGACTATTGTAGCTGGAAACGGCAGATTTCTTTTTATGGATATATACACTGGTCCAAAAACTCTAAAATAACATCCTAGATCTGAATTAATGAAATATTCTTATTAAATACTTTTTTCTTTACATAGTTGAATGTGCTGACAACAAAATCACACAAATTATCAATGGAAATCAAATGTATCAACCCATGGAGGTCTGGATTTGGAGTCACACTCAAAATGTAAGTGGAAAACCACACTACAGGCTGATCCAACTTTGATGTAATGTCCTTAAAACAAGTCAAAATGAGGCTCAGTAGTGTGTGTGGCCTCCACGTGCCTGTATGACCTCCCTACAACGCCTGGGCATGCTCCTGATGAGGTGGCGGATGGTCTCCTGAGGGATCTCCTCCCAGACCTGGACTAAAGCATCTGCCAACTCCTGGACAGTCTGTGGTGCAATGTGGCGTTGGTGGATGGAGCGAGACATGATGTCCCAGATGTGCTCAATTGGATTCAGGTCTGGGGAACGGGTGGGCTAGTCCACATAGCATCAATGTCTTCCTCTTGCAGGAACTGCTGACACACTCCAGCCACATGAGGTCTAGCATTGTCTTGCATTAGGAGGAACCCAGGGCCAACCGCACCAGCATATGGTCTCACAAGGGGTCTGTGGATCTCATCTCGGTACCTAATGGCAGTCAGGCTACCTCTGGCGAGCACATGGAGGGCTGTGCGGCCCCCCCAAAGAAATGCCACCCCACACCATGACTGACCCACTGCCGAACCGGTCATGCTGGAGGATGTTGCAGGCAGCAGAACGTTCTCCACTGCGTCTCCAGACTGTCACGTCTTTCACGTGCTCAGTGTGAACCTGCTTTCATCTGTGAAGAGCACAGGGCGCCAGTGGCGAATTTGCCAATCTTGGTTTTCTCTGGCAAATGCCAAACATCCTGCACGGTGTTGGGCTGTAAGCACAACCCCCACCTGTGGACGTCGGGCCCTCATACCACCCCCATGGAGTCTGTTTCTGACCGTTTGAGCAGACACATGCACATTTATGGCCTGCTGGAGGTCATTTTGCAGGGCTCTGGCAGTGCTCCTCCTTGCACAAAGGCTGAGGTAGCGGTCCTGCTGCTGGGTTGGTGCCCTCCTACGGCCTCCTCCACGTCTCCTGATGTACTGGCCTGTCTCCTGGTAGCGCCTCCATGCTCTGGACACTTCGCTGACACACAGCAAACCTTCTTGCCACAGCTCGCATTGATGTGCCATCCTGGATGAGCTGCACTACCTGAGCCACTTGTGTGGGTTGTAGACTCCGTCTCATGCTACCACTAGAGTGAAAGCACCGCCAGCATTCAAAAGTGACCAAAACGTCAGCCAGGAAGCATAGTAACTGAGAAGTGGTCTGTAGTCACCACCTGCAGAACCACTTCTTTATTGGGTGTGTCTTGCTAATTGCCTATAATTTCCACCTGTTGTCTATTCCATTTGCACAACAGCATGTGAAATTGAATGTCAATCAGTGTTGCTTCCTAAGTGGACAGTTTGATTTCACAGAAGTGTGATTGACTTGGAGTTACATTGTGTTGTTTAAGTGTTCCCTTTATTTTTTTGGAGCAGTGTATGTAGGCGTACAGAGGCCCATTATCAGCAACCATCACTCCTGTGTTCCAATGGCACGTTGTGTTAGCTAATCCAAGTTTATTATTTTAAAAGGCTAATTGATCATTAGAAAACCCACTTGCAATTATGTAAGCACAGCTGAAAACTCTTGTTCTGATTAAAGAGGCACAATAAAACTGTCCTTCTTTTAGGGACGGGTTGAGTATCTGAAGCATCAGCATTTGTGTGTTCGATTACAGGCTCAAAAATGTCCATAAACAAATAACTTTCTTCTGAAACTTGTGTCTGTTCTTCTTTTGAGAAATGAAGGCTATTCCATGTGAGATATTGCCAAGAAACTGAAGATCCCGTAGAACGCTTTGTACTACTCCCTTCACAGAACAGTGCAAACTGTCTCTAACCAGAATAGAAAGAGGAGTGGGAGGCCCTGGTGCACAACTGAGCAAGTACATTAGAGTGTCTGGTTTGCGAAACAAGTCCTTAACTGGCAGTTCATTTAAATAGTACCTGCAAAACACCAGTCTCAACGTCAACAGTGAAGAAGTGACTCCGGGATGCTGGCCTTCTAGGCAGAGTTGCAAAGAAAAATCCATATCTCAGACTGGCCAATTAAAATAAAAGATTAAGATGGGCAAAAGAAGACAGACACTGGACAGAGGAACACTGCCTAGAAGGCCAGAATCCCATTCATTATTGGTTTTGGGTGTGTTATGCCAAGGCCAGAGTGACAACCCACAGGACGGTTGACCCCCAGGGCCAGGACTGAGCAGTCCAGCACCTAGCGATTACCTAAATAGGTATCTCCCCTGACGTGGGCATGTTTTCAATACTGACTCCTTTTGTCATACTGTATTCCATATAAGGCATGCAGACCTTATGAAAGTTGCCCAGTATATACCTTTAATCTTGGATGGCAACAACAACTGCCCGAGTTACACTGGGAATGCACACGCCATCTGTCCATCAGTGCTCAGACCGTCCACAATAGACTGAGAGAGGCTGGACTGAGGGCTTGTAGGCCTGTTGTAAGGCAGGTCCTCACCAGACATCACCGGCAACAACGTCGCCTATGGGCACAAACCCACTGTCGCTGGACGAGACAGGACTGGCAAAAAGTGCTCTTCGCTGACAAGTCGTGGTTTTGTCTCACCAGGGGTGATGGTCGGATTAGTTTTTTTCGTCGAAGGAATGAGCGTTACACTGAGGCCTGTACTCTGGAGCGGGATCGGTTTGGAGGTGGAGGGTCCGTCAAGGTCTGGGGCGGTGTGTCTCAGCATCATCAGAATGAGCTTGTTGTCATTGCAGGCAATCTCAACGCTGTGCGTTACAGGGAAGACATCCTCCTCCCTAATGTGGTACCCTTCCTGCAGACAATGCCACCAGCCATACTGCACGTTCTGTGCGTGATTTCCTGCAAGACAGGAATGTCAGTGTTCTGTTATGGCCAGTGAAGAGCCCTGATCTCAATCCCATTGAGCAGGTCTGGGACCTGTTGGATCGGAGGGTGAGGGCTAGGGCCATTCCCCCTAGAAATGTTCATACAAATATTTACACATGTTAAGTTTGCTGAAAATAAACGCAGTTGACAGTGAGAGGAGGTTTCTTTTTTTGCTGAGTTTAGTACGTTCCGTGGAACCGTCTTAAACTGCAGTAATTTATGTCTAAGATTATATGAACATGACTGGGCATTCAATCATATTTGTATCCATGCATGATCATCAATATCTTCTACCAGGTCTTCCTCACATTGTTGATTTTCATGCTTTGTGTCATCGTTAAATCATGCCTGATTTAACCCTTGTAACAGTTTGGAAATGAACTTTGGAGGTTTGTCAGACTGCCTTAAAATAGTTTCAATCTTTGAAGTTTCTGTCTTCTCCATTGTTTGCTGCACAGAGAGAATAGTGTATCTGCTAAAATTCACCTCAGCTCCGTCACAGACTGGTCTTCCCCGGCTGCCTGACCCTGCAGAGACACATCCCCACCTGATCCTCCTAAAATGAGGCATAACGCTCAAAGAATTACCTTGGTGTACATTTATACATTTTATTATCCCAGAATAGAATCAGTGGTTCAATAGTTGAAATGACCATTATTGTCAGATCCCAGACTGTAACCTTAATCTTTAAATGCTTTCCTGTAGCTACTGTAGGTCTATCCATCAATTCAAGATGGAAATTCACTGATATTGTGAATATACTGCAAAATTCACCTGAGCTCCGTAGACTGGTCTTTCCTGGCTGTCTGACCCTGCTTGGTATGTTATGGGGCTCCCGAGTGGCGCCCCCGAGTGGCTCAGCGGTCTAAGGCACTGCATTTCAATGCAAGAGGTGTCACTGCAGTCCCTTGTTCAAATAACTGACTTGCCTAGTGAAATACAAATAAAATTAAACTGTCGCCATCTGATCCTGCTAAGACATGATGATCATATTGTTGTGTACTGACGGTGCACCATAACAGTGAAGCCTGTAGAGCTGTTTATTACTGTGTCAGTTATAAAAATAGGGAGTTAGTTAGGGAAACTGACAAATCAATAACATTACATTGCTATACTGCCTCGAATAAAAACTCACATTCCACAACAACAAAAAACATCATAATTATCCGTCTTCAATCGTTTGGCTGCTGGTTTCATTGTTTGATTCAGGTCTAATGTGAATGAGGCATAAATAATACCTACTTTTGGCCAGCTCTCTCTCTGATGGTACATCAACTGGTGAAAGCTAGCGAAGTTCATTTACTTCTGTTGAAATGAGAAAAAAAGGCTACAGAACATTTCCATACAAACAGCTGTTAGATATTAATAAATGCCACCTCATATCGCTATCTGACAGAATGCTACAGGCTAGAGGTGAACTGACTGTGGTAACTACTATTCATTCACCTCAGTCAAGAGGGTATAAAACATCAGCTAAAGTTACATATCAGTTACACTACTAGTTCAGCACTGGGAACACTCGTTTTTTTCTTCTATTAAGTTAAACAGCAGTTACCTTTCCAGCTACATCAGTCAACTAAAGAGTAGCCAGTTTCTGCTTTGCATGCTTTTACAACTCAGAGAAAGAGCTCAACACATACACCCTGAGAGCAGCTGCCTCTGTTCAACTCTCCTGTGCTGGTCCAGCCAGCTTTTCAAAAGCTTTGCCTTCACACAGCCTATCCACCCGCTCTTTGGTGTACATGTGGTCCTAAATCCAGCTGTATGAAACCTCCAAACAGCCTACCCGACCGTTCTAAGGCGTGCGCATGGACCTAAACATACAAATGCCATTTTTGGTATCACAGTGCAATGATAAAACTAAGAGGGGACAAAAATGCAATTTCTCCCAGTGAAAGTTGTGCCCCTGACTTTAACAGAACTACTACGTTTACTAAAAGTTCAAACATAGTTACATTTAATTACACATTTGGATGTTCTCCAATTCTCAGATGTTCTCCAACTGGTTTGACTTTGAGAATGTTCTCAAATAGTTCAGAGAAGGTTAAGAAACATATTCTTCTGTGTGAATTTCAGTAATTCAGCATAACTTTTGTTACAGATTTCCTCATGGTTCTATTTAAAGTCATATTCTCACATTGTCCCAAGAATGATAAGAAACAACGTTCTTCTGTGGGAATTTCAGTACTTCAGCATAACGTTTGCTGCAGGTTTCCTCATGGTTCTATTTAAAGTCATGTTCTCATTGTTCCGAGAATGTTAAGAAAACTTTCCATAAAAAAAAACAAGAAAACTTTATTAACGTTCAGAGAATGTTCTAAGAATGTTATTTAAAAACATATACATTCCGTTCTCAGAATAAACAAAACTCTTTCCATCCTCTATCTTATTAAATGTGTTGGCTACACCAACTAATTGGCCACACCTGATCTTAATGAGTGGTTGTTTCCTTTGAAATGGGGTCTGTTTGAAAAGACAAAAATGTGAAAAAAATTGCCATTCTAGTTCATCCTGGTGGCGCAGTGGACTAATTCTATAGATAAAGAACAGAAGATCATAGGTTTGAACCTCACTGATGTTGTGCCACAATCAAAAGTAAATGTTTTGCATGTTTAATGCCTAAGCAAATTTACTTCCATGTGTCCTATCTATGCTTGGATTTCAAAACAGTTAACCCAAACTAAGTTAGCAGTGTTATTAAAAGTTTTACAGAAACATGTTCTCAGAACGTTATTTAATTACCATCAAATTACCTATAATTTCCCTTCTCAGAACCTTAATAAAACCTTCCAGAAAAACTTTCAGGAAACCAGAGTAAAATGTTCTTAGAACCTCCCTGCAATATAAAAATGAACGTTCACAGAACAGGCAAAATGTTCACTTCTGTTCTCAAAATGTTTAGAAAGCTTTGCGTTTTACCGGTCAGGGGTCAAGAAACTTATGGCTTCATTCCCAGAACCGATGGGAAATCAAAAACGTACATTCTCACAACTTCCAAGGAACCAAATGTGCTTGCTGGGTGGTCATTCACCAGATGCTTTCATCCTAAACAACTTACAGTATACAAATGTAGAGGGATCCAATAGCTTAATTATTCATTATGTCAGGCCCATGTAGGAATCCTAACCCACAATCTCTACCCTTATTTCCCTTTCAGGAGTTACGTTCTCTCACACTTTTGTTTTCCCTCTTTCCCTTTCCCCTCTATCTTTCTCTCTCTCTTTCCTCTCTCTTTATTTTCCATCTCTCCTTTAGAAAAGGCCGTCTCCAAGCCTGGCCGGCCCACACACATCTGCGCAACATGTAACAAGCAGTTTAAGAACAACTACAACCTCCGGCGCCATCAGTCGGTGCACACTGGCATCAAAATGAAGGACAGAGCAGCCAGAGAGAGGGAGGACGGGAGCAAGGGAGGAGGAGGGGGGCGGCAAACAATCCCTCTCTCCCTCCTCCACCTCTCTCTGCCCTCTCATCCTCCTCCCGCAGTATCCCTCCCCCAACCCTCCCCACTTGGAAACCAGGAGGGCCAACCTGTTGCGGTGGCCATCGCCCCAGCGACCGTCACCATGGCTGCGCCCCAGGTGCTCCAAGCTGCAGTTGTGGTTGCCGGGACAATGGTACAGGTTGGTTGGTGCCTGTTTTCTCATAAAATGAATCATTTGCTGCTCCCTAAGCCGTTCTCGCTCTCTCCTCGCCTACTTTATTGCGCAATGTAGCCAGAGTAGCTATACTTACCCCACAGCCAGCACTAGCCAACTGTCCCTTTCTTCTCATTAAACCTAGAACCAGAACCAGGGGCCTCAACCCTACCCCAACCCTAGCCCCAACCAGGTGAGGAAGAACCATGCATGTGAGGCCTGTGGGAAGGCCTTCCGAGATGTGTACCACCTGAACCGCCACCGGCTTTCCCACTCGGACGAAAAGCCCTACCACTGCCCCATCTGCCAGCAGCGCTTCAAGAGGAAAGACCGCATGAGCTACCATGTACGCTCACACCAAGGAGGGGTGGAGAAACCTTACGTCTGCCCCCACTGCGCCAAGGGATTCTCACGGTGAGAAGGGGGATGACTGGGTGGTGGGAGGGGGGAGGGTTCAATTGTGAAACAAGTATACACACATGCACATACAGTACCAGTCAAAAGTTTGGACACACCTACCTACTCATTCCAGGATTTTCTTAATTTTTTGTATTTTCTACATTGCAGAATAATAGTGAAGACATTAAAACTATGAAATAACACATATGGAATCATGTAGTCACTAAAAAAGTGTTAAGCAAATCAAAATATATTTTATATTTGAGATTCTTCAAAGTAGCCACCATTTGCCTTGTTGACAGCTTTGCACACTTCGCATTCTCTCAACCGCTTCATGAGGTAGTTACCTGGAATGCATTTCAATTCACAGGTGTGCCTTGTTAAAAGTTCATTTGAGCCAATCAGTTATGTTGTGACAACGTAGGGGTGGTGTACAGAAGATAGCCCTATTTGGTAAAAGAAGTCCATATTATGGCAAGAAACAACAGTCCATCATTACTTTAAGACAGGTCAGTCAATCTGGAAAATGTCAAGAACTTTGAACATTTCTTCAAGTGCGGTCGCAAAAACCATCAAACGCTATGATAAACTGGCTCTCATGAGGACCGCCACAGGAAAGGAAGACCCAGAGTTACCTCTGCTGCAGAGGATAAGTTCATTAGAGTTACCAGCGTCAGAAATTGCAGCCCAAATAAATGCTTTGCAGAGTTCAAGTAACAGACACATCTCAACATAAACTGTTCAGAGGGGACTGCGTGAATCAGGCTTTCATGGTCGAATTGCTGCAAAGAAAGCACTACTAAAAGACACAAATAAGAAGAAGAGACTTGCTAGCAATGGACATTAGACCGGTAGAAATCTGTCATTTGGTCTGATGAGATTTTAGGTTCCAACCGCCGTGTCTTTGTGAGATGCAGAGTAGGTGAACAGATGATCTCTGCATGTGTGGATCCCACCGTAAATCAAATCAAATGTATTTATATACCCTTCTTACATCAGCTGATATATAAAAGTGCTGTACAGAAACCCAGCCTAAAACCCCAAAACAGCAAGCAATGAAGGTGTAGAAGCACGGTGGATAGGAAAAACTCCCTAGGAAGGCCAAAACCTAGGAAGAAACCTAGAGAGGAACCGGGCTATGAGGGGTGGTCAGTCCTCTTCTGGCTGTGCCGAGTGGTGATCATAACAGAACATGGCCAAGATGTTCAAATGTCCATAAATGACCAGCATGGTCAAATAATAATAATAATAATAATAATAATAATCACAGTAGCAGCAGCATGGCCAGGTGGACTGGGGACAGCAAGGTGTCATCATGCCAGGTAGTCCTGAGGCATGGTCCTAGGGCTCAGGTCCTCCGGGAGAGAGAGAGAGATAATTAGAGTGAGCATACTTAAATTCACACAGGACACCGGATAAGACAGGAGAAATACTCCAGATATAACAGACTGACCCTAGCCCCCCGACACATAAACTACTGTAGCATAAATACTGGAGGCTGAGACAGGAGGGGTTAGGAGACACTGTGGCCCCATCCGATGATACCCCCGGACAGGGCCAAACAGGCAAGATATAACCCCACCAACTTTGCCAAAGCACAGCCCCCACACCACTAGAGGGATATCTTCAACCACCAACTTACCATCCTGAGACAAGGCCGAGTATAGCCCAGAAAGATCTCCGCCACGGCTCAACCCAAGGGGGGGCGCCAACCCAGACAGGAAGACCACGTCAGTGACTCAATCCACTCAAGTGACGCACCCCTCCTAGGGATGGCATGGAAGAGCACCAGTAAGCCAGTGACTCAGCCCCTGTAATAGGGTTATAGGCAGAGAATCCCAGTGGAGAGAGGTGAACCGGCCAGGCAGAGACATCAAGGGCGGTTCGTTGCTCCAGAGCCTTTCCGTTCACCTTCACATTCCTGGGCCAGACTACACTCAATCATATGACCCACTGAAGAGATGAGTTTTCAGTAAAGACTTAAAGGTTGAGACTGAGTCTGCGTCTCTCACATGGGTAGGCAGACCATTCCATAAAAATGGAGCTCTATAGGAGAAAGCCTCCAGCTGTTTGCTTAGACATTCTAGGGACAATTAGGAGGCCTGCGTCTTGTGACCGTAGCGTACCTGTAGGTATGTACGGCAGGACCAAATCGGAAAGATAGGTAGGAGCAAGTCCATGTAATGCTTTGTAGGTTAGCAGTAAAACCTTGAAATCAGCCCTTGCCTTAACAGGAAGCCAGTGTAGGGAGGCTAGCACTGGAGTAATATGATCACATTTTTTTGTTCTAGTCAGGATTCTAGCAGCCGTATTTAGCACTAATTTAAGTTTATTTAGTGATTTATCCGGGTAACCAGAAAGTAGAGCATTGCAGTAGTCAAACCTAGAACAAAAGCATGGATTCATTTTTCTGCATAATTTTTGGACAGAAAGTTCCTGATTTTTGCAATTTTACGTAGATGGAAAAAAGCTGTCCTTGAAAGTCTTGATATGTTTGTCAAAAGATAAATCAGTTTAAAGCATGGAGGAGGAGGTGTGATGGTGTGGGGGTGCTTTGCTGGTGACACTGTCTGTGATTTATTTTGAATTCAAGGCACACTTAACCAGCATGGCTACCACAGCATTCTGCAGCGATACGCCATCCCATCTGGTTTGCGCTTAGTGGGACTATCATTTGTTTTTTAACAGAACCATGACCCAAAACACACCTCCAGGCTGTGTAAGGGCTCTTTGGCCAAGAAGGAGAGTGATTGAGTGCTGCATCAGATGACCTGGCCTCCACAATCACCCGACCTCAACCCAATTTAAATGGTTTGGGATGAGTTGGACTGCAGAGTGAAGGAAAAGCAGCCAACAAATGCTCAGCATATGTGGGAACTCCTTCAAGACTGTTGGAAAAGCATTCCAGGTGAAGCTGTTGAGAGAATACCAAGAGTGTGCAAAGCTGTCATCAAGGCAAAGGGTGGCTACTTTGAAGAATCTCATATAAAATATATTTAGATTTTTTGCTTACTACATGATTCCATTTGTGTTATTTCATAGTTTTGATGTCTTCACTATTATTCTACAATGTATAAAATAGTAAAAATAAAGAAAAACCCTTGAATGAGTAGGTGTGTCCAAACTTTTGACTGGTAATGTGTATGTACATGCACACATTTGTGAAATTAGTCTGGAGTTCTAATAGAATACAGTTCTAAGTGACTGTCTGTTTTGCAAGGGTAGCTCTATCGACGAGAAATGACCGAAAAGACACAGATAAGACACACGTGGGATCTTAATCCTTTCTCCTGTCTGTTCTAGACCCGACCACCTCAACAGTCACGTCAGACAGGTGCACTCCACTGAGAGACCCTTCAAGTGCCCGGTAATCCTCTTCTTTCTAACTCACTTTAACGCTTTCACTCTCTCTTTTTCTACTCTCTGCATGTATTATTGACCCTCGCAATGAATCTGTCTCCGTCCATTTGTCACAGTTAGTAAGTCACTTGTGATATCTCAGATGGGTCTTGCCATAAAGATCAGTCATTTACAAAATGACACTGATTGGCCAGATGGTGGCGCTATAAAAAGCGATGAAAATGCTAACTTTGAAAGGTCATGCCCCTCAACCGGTTTGACCTAAAGTCATTCCATTCGGTACATAGGTCCCGGCTCACAAGGAGCAAATTTAACTCAGGGACGCATAAGGTTTGTCATGATGGATTTTACACTATTTTGGATTTTGTGAAAAACCCTTAAAAGCTACTCCTCTGGCCCTGAATGACCGATCTCCCAGAAACTGCATCATTCGTGGGGGACAACATTTGAACTCTTGCCTTGTTCTTTCTCCCTATTTTCAAACTTGTTTCCTGTTGTATGTCCCTTGCTTCTATGTATACACTATATGAATGTGTTATAGGCAATTTAATGGCATTGACCTGCTTAGCTTCTAAAATATAGTGGCGAAGAAAAATGTCAAAATGTCCAAGCTTCAACAATGGTTTTGTGTATGTGTGTGCGGGCGCGTGTGCTACACAGACCTGCACGTCTGCCTTCGCCACGCGGGACCGTCTCCGTGCCCACCTGATTCGCCACGAGGAGAAGGTGCCGTGCCACATCTGTGGCAAGCTCCTCTCTGCCGCCTACATCACCGATCATATGAGGGTCCACAACCAATCACAGCACCACGCCTGCCACCTGTGCAACCGCAGTGAGTGGACTTCCATGTTATTTTTTACGTGTGAAAGGAGAGGAGAATACCTGTGTAATAGAGGTGGTTACACAGGTATCCCTCTCTCATTCCTCATCTCTCATATGTCCTTCTCTTTTGTTCCTCATCTTTTGTTCCTCGCCTTTTCTTATTTCTCAATGCTCTCTCTCCCGCTCTCTTCCTCCCTCTCCCTCCCATCTCCCTCCAGGCTTCACTACCCTCACCTATCTGCGTGTCCACGCTCAGAAACACCACGGCCAGGAGTGGAAGGAGAGCGGAGGGACGCGGGGCATGTTCGGCGGGGCCGGTGCCGGCGGGGTGCTGCTGTGCCAACTGTGTGGGGTGCAGTGCAAGACACCCACCCAGCTCCAGGGCCACATGGGCACCCACGCCGTCACCCAGGTCCAGGGCGCCCCCAGCCCCAGCAGTAGCCCCGCGGGGACCGGTACCATGGCTGTGGCCGTGTCTCTGTCAGGCAGCTCAACCGTGGGCCTGCTGGTCACTGACTGCTCCAGCATCGCCCCCCAGCCTCTCAGCTAGCAGCCAGGCCCATTGGAGAGAGGGAGGGGGAAGTGGGAGAGGGGATGGAGGTAAAGGGGTGCCGTATAGACTGCAGTTAGGACAGCTTGAAAGAGGATTGGATGTGGCACCGGGGTGAAATTTCTCCTAAGTACAGGCCCTGGATCAGTTTCCCTTCCCCCAATCCTAACCATTAATGGGGAAAATGAAATACTGGCCCAGGATCAGCATATAGGGGCATTCACCCCCCAGGGCCCCATTTGTTTTTTTAAACCTTTATTTTACTAGGCAAGTCAGTTAATGACAAATTCTTATTTTACAATGATGGCCTACCCCGGCCAAACCCGGGGTAGGTCCAGGCAACACTGGGGTAGGCACAGGCAACACTGGGCCAATTGTGTGCCGCCCTATGGAACTCCCAATCACAGCTGGTTGTAATACAGCCTGGAATCTTTGTATTTGATCCTATTTAAGATGTTGCTGTTGTTTACGCAACAGTCACTTTATCAACTGCCATTGGTGGCCACCAGAGAGAAGAGGAAAGGAGAGATTGTGGAATCCCCCTTTTTTTTGTATCAAATTCTACTGAACGAAAGAGAATGTTTTCCTGTTCAATATGTAACTTTTCCATTCACATAGAACCCAAACTCCCATAAAGATGTTTGGGATTTTACAAATGCATTGCTATTTCTTTTCCTTGGAAATATTGATTATACAGTATATGATCACCCAGACTGAGCTGTGGTCCTACATTGGCTTTTTGCTTTTTAAGATGAACAGTATCCCAAGAAAGGACTGTTGCCTTTTCAACAGAAACATGTCATCACCATGTAACTTTACCATATCACTTATAGACAGATAGCATCAAATGGGTATTTATTTGTCTGTATATTTGGCCACTGAATGCTCGTCTTTCTTTGCTTCCTATGATCTTGTTGTTATTAGTCTGGATGCTCTGATTTTTAATTCTCTCAAAGTTGAATTGGTCTGAAAAGTATTTGTACTTTTGTGACGCGTTTTTGTGAGATTGCATTCTAGACTGTTCATCTGTTGGTGTAGAATTTCCTCTGTTAATGTCACTGTATTAAAGCGGTAGTATGTATAACCTATATGCACTTTATCTGTGAACATGTACAGCATCTGATATCAGAGGTGCCAGTAGAATAGAAAATGATTATGTCTCTGGAGAAAAATGTAATTCTTAAAAAACGTTTGTTTGTTTGTTGTCTCTATATAGATGTAGTTATGATAATCTGAATAGAGATTCTATGAACCGTTGATCTATTGTCCATGGCATTGCTTACACCAGTGGCCTAACCCTCCCCCACCTTTTCTCCTGTCCTTTGCTAGCCCCCCCCCCCCCCCCCCCCAACTCCTCCTACTCACTATTCACTATTTCAAACAGTTGATTTCCAAGAAAGAAAGGGATCATTCGGAAGAAATGGTTAGCAGGTGACATAGAGAATAGCGATGAAATTATATCACACAGTAACCGGTTTAATCTCTCTTGGCACTTTTCATTTTCTATCAGTGGGTATGATAGGGCTAGCTTGTTAGCAATTTAGCTAGCTGGCAACCCCGGCTAACGTTATTCCGCTAACGTTAGTGATGCAAAACTGACTTTCGTTGTGTAAAATCAAAAGAGGACTTCTTCGCTCTGCGAACCACGCGGGTTGGTTTTTCGTTAATTTCGTTTCGTCTACTGAAACTGTTTTTTGGTCAAAGCAAATATATAGGTCACGAAAGTCTGCTAGCTAAATACCCGGCTGTCTTATATGGGCCATGGAACAGCTGGTTAGCATTCGGTCTAATGCCAGCTAGTTAACGTTCTACGAATCTGAATTTCATTGACCGACAACTCGAGCTGGAAGAACCTGGTGTTTGCTACCTTTTAAAAATTTTATTTAGCTACCTCTGAAACTGGTTAGCTATAACATAAGCTAGTGTATGCAAACACAGGTGTGTGTACTTTTCGGTTTAGCTAGCTCGTTAGTTAACATCAACCAGACAAAGGTTGCTATCTGAGCCCGGGGCAATAAACTAATGTAGTGCGAGCTGGTAGCCAGGTAATGTAACATAGCATTGTTAGATAAGGGGAGACTTCTTACTCATCGTAAAATTAGGCCACAAAACAGAAAGCACAAATGTATTAACAGTGATAGGCATTGCTTCCCCCAGCCAGACTGGTTGATTGATTATGTGATCGCTGGTCAATTAGATAGCGTTTGTGTCGATATACCTCAGGAATTTCTGGACCCGACAGTGTTTTCGATCACACTGCTGACGTTATACTTTTAGTTTTCTGTCGTTACCTAACGTTACCTACCTCACTAAAGCCAATAATGGTGATTCCACGACAATAGTCTAATAGCAAGCTAAATAACACTTCTCCTGTTATTATATAGCTAACAAGATAGCTGCTAGCCATATCAGACATGGTTTACATTCTCTGTTGCATGTTCTACAAGCAAGGAACAGAGTCACAACCATGCCTGCATAGAATACTGAAGTCAAGCTCTCGGTTCATGTATATGTAATGCATGCAACGCTCAAAGCGAGTACAGTATTAGACATAGCTCCCAAACGAACCCTTCTGATAGGGGTTTGAAATAGAATGGCATTCCATGGTACAGGCCTGCAGCAGACAGTATGTGGTAACCTGTTCCCCGGATCTGAGTTGGGGCATAACAAGTATTTTTGCGTCAACACCTCAACTGGATCCACTTCCACGGGCCTCAGTGCAACTCCAAGTCTAACTGGACCCACTACCCCAGCGGGGACGCCTCGACACCCGACGTCTCTTGGGGGAAGCACCGGTGGTGGGGCAGCTGTACCACAGCCTCATAGTAGTCCTGCCAGTGAAGTGCCAAGCCCTGCTGAGATGGAGCCTGATCGACCTATCGGTTATGGCGCATTTGGTGTGGTCTGGTAAGTTGGGCCATTTCAAATAAGAATAAAGACTGATTTCCATGTGGGGTTTCTGCATGTTTTGTTTTCCTTTCCAAAAAGGGTGTGTATCTAACGGGAATGAAATAGACATACTGTGTGTATGCATGCACGTGTCCTCGCCATTGGTGACCAGTGTAAACAGACCCCTCCATCTTGTCCCTGCAGGTCAGTGACAGACCCTCGTGATGGGCGTAAGGTAGCCCTGAAGAAGATGCCCAATGTCTTCCAGAACCTAGTCTCCTGTAAGAGGGTCTTCAGAGAGCTGAGGATGCTCTGCTTCTTCAAACACGACAACGTAAGAATGATAGCAATACATCTATTAGAGGTCGCCCGATTATGATTGTAACGCCGATACCGATTTATTGGAGGACCCAAAAAAGCTGATACCGATTAATCGGCTGATTT
Organism: Oncorhynchus kisutch; assembly: GCF_002021735.2. NCBI lineage: Eukaryota > Metazoa > Chordata > Actinopteri > Salmoniformes > Salmonidae > Oncorhynchus > Oncorhynchus kisutch. The sequence continues at coordinate 62,191,068 of NC_034179.2, read as the reverse complement.
AAAAAAATATATATATAAAATGAACACTTATTTTAACTTAATATAATACATCAATAAAATAAATTTAGCCTCAAATAAATAATGAAATATGTTCAATTTGGTTTAAATAATCCAAATACAAAGTGTTGGAGAAGAAAGTAAAAGTGCAATATGTGCCATGTAAGAAAGCTAATGTTTAAGGTCCTTGCTCAGAACATATGAAAGCTGGTGGTTCCTTTTAACATGTCTTCAATATTCCCAGGCAAGAAGTTTTAGGTTGTAGTTATTATAGGAATTATAGGACTATTTCTCTCTATACGATTTGTATATCATATACCTTTGACTATTGGATGTTCTTATAGTCACTTTAGTATTGCCAGTATAACAGTATAGCTTCTGTCCCTCTCCTCGCTCCTACCTGGGCTCGAACCAGGAACACACCGACAACAGCCACCCCAGAAGCAGCATTACCCATGCAGAGCAAGGGGAACAACTACTCAAGTCTCAGAGCGAGTGACGTTTGAAACGCTATTAGCGCGCACCCCGCTAACTAGCTAGCCATTTCACATCGGTTACACCAGCCTAATCTCGGGAGTTGATAGGCTTGAAGTCATAAACAGTGCAATGCTTGAAGCATTGTGAAGAGCTGCTGGCAAAAAGCACGAAAGTGCTGTTTGAAAGAATGCTTACGAGCCTGCTGGTGCCTACCTTCGCTCAGTCAGACTGCTCTATTAAATCATAGACTTAATTATAACATAACACACAGAAATACGAGCCGTAGGTCATTAATATTTTCAAATGCGGAAACTATCATTTTGAAAACAAAACCTTTATTCTTTCAGTGAAATACGGAACTGTTCTGTATTTTATCTAACGGATGGCATCCCTAAGTCTAAATATTGCTGTGACATTGCACAACCTTCAATGTTGTGTCATAATTCTGTAAAATTCTGGCAAATGAGTTCGCAATGAGCAAGGCGGCCCAAACTGTTGCATATACCCTGACTCTGTGTGAAATGAACACAAGAGAAGTGGCAATTTCACCTGGTTAATTTTGCCTGCTAACCTTTCTTTTAGCTAATATGCAGGTTTAGAAATATATACTTCTTTGTATTGATTTTAAGAAAGGCATTGATGTTTATGGTTAGGTACATGTTGGAGCAACGACAGTCCTTTTTCGCGTATGCGCACCGCACCGCATTATATGCAACGCAGGACACGCTAGATAAACTAGTAATATCATCAACCATGTGTAGTTAACTAGTGATTATGATTGATTGATTGATTCTTTATGAGAATTTTAATGCTAGCTAGCAACTTACCTTGGCTTCTTACTGCATTCGCATAACAGGCAGGCTCCTCGTGAGGCAGGTGGTTAGTGTTGGACTAGTTAACCGTAAGGTTGCAAGATTGAATCCCTGAGCTGACAAGGTAAAAATCTGTCGTTCTGCCCCTGAATAAGGCGTTAACCCACTGTTCCTAGGCCGTCATTGAAAATAAGAATGTGTTCTTAACTGACTTGCCTCGTTAAATAAAGTTGTTTTAAAAATAAACAATTGTTTTGGTAAATCGGCAAAATTGGTGTCCAAAAATACCAATTTCCGATTGTTATGAACACTTGAAATCGGCCCTAATTAATCGGCCATTCCGATTAATCGGTCGACCTCTAACATCTATACACAGGACTGCACAACACATACAGGATGCATCCTAAATGGCACCCTATTTCCTATACTTTGGACTGGAGTAAGGTGCCATTCTGAGACATTTTCATACAGTATTGCGTCCATAATAGAGGCATAAGACATAGCGATGCATCTCCCCACTGCTCATTGATATGTTTCCATACAGAGGCTAGTTCGACAAATAGCACTGTGAAGTTAGAGGTTTGTTATAGTTTAGACACTTAAGGCACTTGAAGTGCCATATCAAATATCAAATGTCGGACGCTAGATCACTTGCTGAGTGTTGACAAGCAGTGGCGATTCAACGTGTACAAGCATCAGAAAATGAACACGAAATGACAGCCAAAGATAGGATGGCCACTCACTGCTTTTAACCGTTCACCTGTCTGTTTTGTCTTTTAGAGCTCTAATCATTAAAACAACGAGAAGGATGATTATGATGTGTGTTTACAGGTGTTGTCAGCTCTGGACATTCTGCAGCCTCCGCAGATCGACTGCTTCGAGGAAATGTATCCTTCACATGCAAGTTCACGTGCACACATACACTTGCACACATGACTGTTATGTGTCAGCCATTGTTCACTCGTGCACTTTCTCTGTCCCAGTTTCTCTATATATTATCATGTCCTCCTCCTTTCAAAACAGTCAATCTACATAATACATTCTACATCAAGATAAAACTCAACCGAGATGATACCATTAGGGATAGTCTTGTGTTATGATAGATAGCTACATTTTACTTGACTATAGATAGAAGAAAGCTTAATACTCCATCTATGCCACATCTAATAGACGTCTGTTTCCTTGACCACGGGCAATGCCTGACTAGCTACGTGATCACTGAGCTGATGCAGAGTGACCTCCACAAAGTCATCGTGTCTCCCCAGCCCCTCACCACCGACCACATCAAAGTGTTCCTCTACCAGATCCTCAGAGGTGAGTGGGACGGAGGGAGGAGTAGGGAAAGGCGCTGTGTTGGAATGGAGTTGGAAGTCAAGGTTAACGGTTGACTGCTGAGCCTAAAAACAACCCATTTGTGAGTTTTCCCCCCTATCCTTTCTTGGTTTGCAGGGTTAAAGGAGCCAGCTTGTTTCATGTGATGGGGCCATATTGACGGATTCATGTTGTCATTGACTGCAAACACTGAAGGGGAATTGGCTAGGGGCTATATTTGGACTGTTATGAGTAACAGTGATTCTCCTTCTCTCAGGGCTGAAGTACCTGCATTCTGCTAGCATCCTGCACAGGGACATTAAACCTGGGAACCTGTTAGTCAACAGCAATTGCCTGCTCAAGGTAACTGTGTGTGTACACGTTTGTTTAGGCGTGTGTCCGCATGTATGAATGTGAATATGTGTGTCTGAACTTCCGCAAAAGACATGACAAAAAAAGTATGATGCTTGGCACAGAAACAAATTACCTAGTAGAGCTCAATATGGGCTGAAGAATATAATCTACACCTTTTCACAAACATACAAGTGTATTATGCTGTACTTACAGTGGTCAACCTACACTGGGTATACCAAACATTACAAACACCTTCCTAATATTGAGTTGCCCCCCACACCTTTTGTCCTCAGAACAGCCTCAGTTCATCAGGGCATGAACTCTACAAGGTGTTGAATGCATTCCACAGGGATGCTGGCCCATATTGACTCCAATGCTTCCCACAGTTGTCTAGTTGGCTGGATGTCCTTTGGGTGGTCGACCATTCTTGACACACATGGGAAACTGTTGAGTGTGAAAAACCCAGCCGCTTTGTAGTTCTTGACACACTGAAACTGTTCCACCTGGCACCTACTACCATACCCTGTTCAGAAGCATTTCAATCTTTTGTCTTGCCCATTATTCAGCCTCTGAATGGCGCACACACACAATCCATGTGGTGGCAGGGTAGCCTAGTGGTTAGAGCGTTGGACTAGTAACCGGAAGGTTGCAAGTTCAAACCCCCGGAGCTGACAAGGTACAAATCTATCGTTCTGCCCCTGAACATGCAGTTAACCCACTGTTCCTAGGCCGTCATTGAAAATAAGAATTTGTTCTTAACTGACTTGCCTAAAAAAAAAATCTCCATCTACACTGATTTGAAGTGGATTTAACAAGTGACATCAAAAAGGTAGCTTTCACCTGGTCAGTCTGTCATGTCAAAGAGCAGGACGTTCTTAATGTTTTGTATACTCGGTATATGTTATTATATAACTAAATTCCCCCTCTTCCACTCACCTCTTTCTCTCTCTCCTTCCCTCCCGCTCTCTCAGATCTGTGACTTTGGGCTGGCACGTGTGGAGGAGCCGGACCAGTCTCGTCACATGACCCAGGAGGTGGTGACTCAGTACTACCGGGCTCCTGAGGTGCTGATGGGCAGCCGCCATTATGGCTCTGCCATAGACGTTTGGTCGGTGGGATGCATCTTCGCCGAACTACTGGGTCGACGCATCCTGTTCCAGGCCCAGAGCCCCATACAACAGGTAGAGAGGGTAGGGCTGTTGCGGTAACCGTATTACCGCCACATCGACGGTCACGAGTCATGAAGGCAGTCGAATTCCATGTGACCCTTTGGTCACGGTAGTTAGGCTTCTCCAAGCTCTGATGCTGTTGATGGTCATTAGTAGCCTACCAAACTTGCTAACTGCCTGGTACTCAGCACTCTATTGTCCCTCTAATCACTCTGACATCAATGCAAATGTTATCTATTCAAACACTTCATGAGAGGCCATGAGCTCCTGTTGCACAACATTGATGGCCTCTAATAAGAAGAGGATCCCACCTGCTTTCTATAGGCTAGGCCTACTATATTATTTATTTCTCAACTTTCCTAATATTAAGCCAATTGCTTATCTTTGGCTGGCATGAAAATGAACCACAGGAAAAGTGTCCGCCATTCGCTATTTAAGTGCATAGATGATATGTATTTCCCCCCCGGCCCCTGTTTTGATACAAACCGTACCAATCAGAACTTTGCACTCACCTACTCATTCCAGGGTTTTTCTTTATTTTTTACTATTTTCTACATTGTAGAATAATAAGACATCAAAACAATGACATAACATGTATGGAATCATGTAGTAAACCAAAAAGTGTTAAACAAATCAAAAATATATTTTATATTCTTCAAAGTAGCCACTCTTTGCCTTGTTGACAGCTTTGCACACTTGGTATTCAATAAAAAAGCATTCCTCATGAAGCTGGTTGAGAGGTGTCCTTTAGTAGTGGTTTCTTTGCAGCAATTTGACCATGAAGGCCTGATTCATGCAGTCTCCACTGAACAGTTGATGTTGAGCTGTGTCTGTTACTTGAACTCTGAAGCATTTATTTGGGCCGCAATTTCTGAGGCTGGTAACTCCTATTAAACTTATCCTCTGCAGCAGAGGTAACTCTGGGTCTTCCATTCCTGTGGCGGTCCTCATGAGAGCCAGTTTCATCATAGCGCTTGATGGTTTTTTCAACTGCACTTGAAGAATCTTTCAAAGTTCTTGACATTTTCTGGATTGACTGATCTTCATGTCTTAACCTGTTGAGTGTAGGGGGCAGTATATCTTGATGTTTGGATGAAAAACGTACCCAAATGAAACTACCTATTTTTCAGGCCCAGAATCTAGAATATGCATATAATTGTCAGATTTGGATAGAAACACTATAGTTTCCAAAACTGTTCAATTATTGTCTGAGTATAACAGAACTGATAGTGCAGGCGAAAACCTGAAGAAAATCCAACAAGGAAGTGTCTAAGAGAAACAAATCTCCCTGTTCCATTGCATGCCTTACCTCCATTTAAAGGGATATCAACCAGAATCCTTTCTCTTTGGCTTCCACATGGTGTGAACCGTCTTTAGACATAGTTTCAGGCTTTTAGTCTGAAAAATCAGTGAGAACGATCACGTCGCGTCAGTGGATGGCTGGGTGCCAGCAGAGTTTTGCATGCGCAACAGCTTGGAGCAGACATTTTCTCTCTCTCTCCTATTGGAAAAAGCTACGGTCCGGTTGAAATATTATCGATTATTTATTGTAAAAACAACCTGAGGATTGATTATAAAAAAATGTTTGACATGTTTCTACGAACTTTACGGATACTATTTGGAATTTTCGTCTGCCCCGTCGTGACCGCTCGAGCCTGTGGATTTCTTAACATAAGACGCCAACCAAATGGAGGTTTTTGGATATAAAAATAATCTTTATCGAACAAAAGGAACATTTATTGTGTAACTGGGAGCCTCGTGAGTGCAAACATCCGAAAATCATCAAAGGTAAGCGATTCATTTTATTGCTTTTCTGACTTTCGTGGCCAATCTACTTTGCTGCTAGCTGTTTGTAATGTTTTGTCTGCTGAGAGAGATGTCCTAACATAAACACTTGGATAGCTTTTGCTGTAATGCTTTTTTGAAATTTGACACGCCAGGTGGATTAACAACAAGCTACGGTGTGTTTTGCTGTATTGCACTTGTGATTTCATGAAAATTAAATATTTTCAGTCATTTAATTTGGCGCTCTGCAATTCAGCGGATGTTGACGAAAATGATCTCCCGAACGGGTTTGGTGCGCCAAGAAGTTAAAGTAATGACTAGCTCATGAAACTGGTTGACAGAATGCCAAGAGTGTGCAAAGCTGTCAAGGCCTAGGGTGGCTACTTTGAAGAATCTCATATATAAAATATATATTTAAACATTTTATCACTTTTTTGGTTCCTACATGATTCTATATGTGTTATTTCATAGTTTTGATGTCTTCACTATTATTCTACGATGTAGAAAATAGTACAAATAAAGAAACTCTTGAATGAGTAAGTGTCCAAACTTTTGACGGGTACTGTATATTATTTAATATATGTAAAGACCAGATTTAATTAAGAATAGTCTGATGGGTGACAATATTATTATCACTTGTCAATTATATATTATCACTTGTGAATGATGCGACTTTTTCGTATCATAGTCGCACACCTCATGGAGCCTAACCCATAGGTCTATATGTTTTGATAAGGTTTGTATCACAACTGAAGTGGCTAAATAACTTCTTAAAATTTAAGCACATTTATTTGTTTTACAAGGGGTGTGGAGCCTAACTGGCATACATAAAAGCATTACATACATAATCGCATTTACGGTTACCTTTGAAAATGGTCTTTTCCCGCTAATGGTACAGTCGCGCTTATAGGCTACTGCCATGTGCGTATTCCTGTGCTTATAATGTGAAGAAATTGCCTAATAGTTTATCAACGTTTTAAGCTAAACGTTCTGATCTGTTGTGTCAGCCACATTGAGTAAAACATGATTATTTTATGTATTTTTCGCACGAATAAGAATAGTTTTGTACTATGGGGTATAGCAGATTGGCATAAGCTAGTGCTTTTGCTGTTCGTTACTCATCTTATTGGCTGATGAAAAGTTTTCAATATCGTTAATATGCACCTCGGAATTGAATAAGGACGTGCGCAGTTGCATCCCCGATGTGTTGGTCTTCACTTGTAGCCTGTGAGAAAGACCCGATCACGTGATGGAGAGCAATGTGAGTGAGAGGTGCATCGGTGCAAGTAGCACTCTGGGCCAAGGGCTCAGCGCAGCACTCTGGGCCAAGGGCTCAGCGCAGCACTCTGGGCCAAGGGCACAATGGCCACTGGCCGCTACAGGCATGGATTTCTTTAGGGTGTATTACAGCCAAACAAAGGGGACACCGCCGTGAAATTTGAGGCCTTATTAAATGCTTATCAAATTGTGAATGAGACTGATGAAGTGTGTGTATAGCCTGCAGAAAAAACAATGGAGCACATTCCTTTTTTCTAGCAACTTTTTTTCAAATCATCATTATTTGCATCATGCAGCCTTGCAATGTATTAAAAACCTAATAACCTGCTCAAAAAAATAAAGGGAACACTTAAACAACACAATGTAACTCCAAGTCAATCACACTTCTGTGAAATCAAGCTGTCCACTTAGGAAGCAACACTGATTGACAATATATTTCACATGCTGTTGTGCAAATGGAATAGACAACAGGTGGAAATTATAGGCATTTAGCAAGACACCCCCAATAAAGGAGTGGTTCTGCAGGTGGGACCACAGACCACTTCTCAGTTCCTATGCTTCCTGGCTGATGTTTTTGTCACTTTTGAATGCTGGCGGTGCTTTCACTCTAGTGGTAGCATGAGACGGAGTCTACAACCCACACAAGTGGCTCAGGTAGTGCAGCTCGTCCAGGATGGCACATCAATGCGAGCTGTGGCAAGAAGGTTTGCTGTGTCTGTCAGCGTAGTGTCCAGAGCATGGAGGCGCTACCAGGAGACAGGCCAGTACATCAGGAGACGTGGAGGAGGCCGTAGGAGGGCAACAACCCAGCAGCAGGACCGCTACCTCCGCCTTTGTGCAAGGAGGAGCAGGAGGAGCACTGCCAGAGCCCTGCAAAATGACCTGCAGCAGGCCACAAATGTGCATGTGTCTGCTCAAACGGTCAGAAACAGACTCCATGGGGGTGGTATGAGGGCCCAATGTCCACAGGTGGGGGTTGTGCTTACAGCCCAACACCATGCAGGACGTTTGGCATTTGCCAGAGAAAACCAAGATTGGCAAATTCGCCACTGGCGTCCTGTGCTCTTCACAGATGAAAGCAGGTTCAAACTGAGCACATGTGACAGAGTCTGGAGACGCCGTGGAGAACGTTCTGCTGCCTGCAACATCCTCCAGCATGACCGGTTTGGCGGTGGGTCAGTCATGGTGTGGGGTGGCATTTCTTTGGGGGGCCGCACAGCCCTCCATGTGCTCGCCAGAGGTAGCCTGACTGCCATTAGGTACCGAGATGAGATCCTCGACCATATGCTGGTGCGGTTGGCCCTGGGTTCCTCCTAATGCGAGACAATGCTCGACCTCATGTGGCTGGAGTGTGTCAGCAGTTCCTGCAAGAGGAAGGCATTGATGCTATGGACTGGCCCGCCCGTTCCCCAGACCTGAATCCAATTGAGCACATCTGGGACATCATGTCTCGCTCCATCCACCAACGCCACGTTGCACCACAGACTGTCCAGGAGTTGGCAGATGCTTTAGTCCAGGTCTGGGAGGAGATCCCTCAGGAGACCATCCGCCTCCTCATCAGGAGCATGCCCAGGCATTGTAGGGAGGTCATACAGGCACGTGGAGGCCACACACACTACTGAGCCTCATTTTGACTTGTTTTAAGGACATTACATCAAAGTTGGATCAGCCTGTAGTGTGGTTTTCCACTTACATTTTGAGTGTGACTCCAAATCCAGACCTCCATGGGTTGATGAATTTGATTTCCATTGATAATTTGTGTGATTTTGTTGTCAGCACATTCAACTATGTAAAGAAAAAAGTATTTTAATAAGAATATTTGGCATAGCCAGATCAGGACCAAACATAAGGACAACTCAAGAGTATGCTATTCTGTTCTTCTGAAATAGACTAAATATCATGCTGCTTTAGACAGGTCTAAAATAAATTATGGATTTATTGTGAAGGTGTAGGTTATATTACATGGATTTATAAACATTTTAAAATGTAGATGCTCCAAAGATCTGCATCAGTGGCTTGTGTGGAAGCCAGGAGATGCTAAATGTGTTTGTTAATGGTCATTTACCGTGAGGCCGACAGTTATTTGCTTGACAGTCACCGGCTGACAATTTTGTGACCACCCTAGTAGAGTGGTGGGAGGCAGGGAACCCTGGGAGGGAGGAAGGAGGGAAAGCCATATAAAGGTGTAATCTGTCTGGGCAATAATTTGTACTTTTATCTAACAATTAGTAATCAAATAATGTATCTTAATTTTTTGGCCCTTGTGGATGGTCGGTTTTTATTTATTTAGGTTATTTGTCAAATTAAATCTCTCCCACCCTCACTCTCTCTTCTCTCTCCCTCTACCCCGCAGTTGGATCTGATCACTGATCTGCTGGGTACCCCTCCTCTCTCTGCCATGGCATCTGCCTGTGAGGGGGCCAGAGCTCACATCCTGAGAGGACCTCACAAACCGGTACTTCCTCCTCACTACCTACTGCTTGCATTTTACAAATGAAAACACCTTACTTCCAACTAGGGTTGTTACTGTGACCGTATTATCACCACACCTGCGGTCACGAGTCATGACTGCAATCAAATTCCATGTGACCGTTTAGTCACGGTATCTAGGCTTCTCCAAAACTGCGCTCTGATGCCGCTGATTGTCATCAGTAGCCTACCGAACTTGCTAACTGCCGGTCACTAATGGCCTGGCACTTATTGTTATTCTAATTACTCTGACGGCAATGCAAATGCAATCAAAAATCTAATTGAACACTTCATGAGAGCCCATGAACATTTCTATAGGCTATGCAATTGCGTGAGAAAATACAGTTTTTAAGGCTCCTGTTAAAACGACGAGGGAGGTTCCCATCAGATTTCTATAGGCTAAGCCTACAGTACTATTTTTTTTTTTTCTCAACTTTCCTCAACTTTCCTAATATTAAGCACATTGCTTCACTTTACAACAGGAGTATAGCCTACCTGGCTGGTATGAAAATGAACCGCAAGAAAAGTGTCCTCCATTTGCTATTTGTGCATATGATGACATGTATTATTGATTTATATTTTTTCCCGCCTCTGTTCCGACAGGTGCATGATAATCATAGTCACACACCATGTAGCCTAGTCCATAGGCCTATATGTTTTAAGGTTTGTATCACAACTAAAGTGGCCAAATAACTCCAAACGTAGCCTATAGCCTAGGCATACGACCCCTGGAACACGGTTGGAGAGCCCATATTCTACAGAGCCTAGTGAAAAGTGTTCTTATAAGCCCGGCTGTTGCGCATTCGTGTGTGTAAAGACTTGACTGGCCTCTATTTAAGAGGATTCCAGCTTTCTTGTGATGCTATATTTCTTGCTCACTTCTTAAAATGACGCACTTTAATCTGCTTTACAAGCAGTGTAGCCTACCTGGCATACGTAGACGGCCCGTGAGTTAACTTTGGGGAAGGTCATTTTCCCCATTTAAAAATGCAACTTTTATAATAAAAGCATTACATGCATAATTGCTTTTGCAGACTTATGTAAGAGAGCCTACTAAAAATATAACTCAAATCAGTGTCAAATAACATTCAATGCATGGCAAATCAATGCTTTAGTATCCTATTTTTAATTTATTTATCTATATAATTTTGGCAATTTAATTCAATTTACTTTCGGGAAAGCTTAGCTTCCCCTAACGTAACGTCCGGTGCAGGCAACGGATTACAAGTATTATATTTTTTTGTGGACCATTCTAAATCAAAAGTAATTCAACAACATGCACTTATATATATATATATATATATATATTTACTCAGCCACCAATTGTGCAAGTTCTCCCACTTAGACGAGAGAGGTAATTTTCATCATAGGTACACTTCAACTATGGCAGACAAAATGAGGGGGAAAAATCCAGAAACTCACATTGTAGGATTTTTTTATGAATTTATTTGCAAATTAGGGTGGAAAATAAGTATTTGGTCAATAACAAAAGTTTATCTCAATACTTTGTTATATACCCTTTGTTGGCAATGACAGAGGTCAAACGTTTCCTGTAAGTCTTCAAGGTTTTCACACACTGTTGCTTGTATTTTGGCCCATTCCTCCATGCAGATCTCCTCTAGAGCAGTGATGTTTTGGGGCTGTTGCTGGGCAACACGGACTTTCAACTCCCTCCAAAGATTTTCTATGGGGTTGAGATCTGGAGACTGGCTAGGCCACTCCAGGACCTTGAAATGCTTCTTATGAAGCCACTCCTTCGTTGCCTGGGCGGTGTGTTTGGGATCATTGTCATGCTGAAAGACCCAGCCACGTTTCATCTTCAATGCCCTTGCTGATGGAAGGAGGTTTACACTCAATCTCACGATACATTGCCCTATTCATTCTTTCCTTTACACGGATCAGTCGTCCTGGTCCCTTTGCAGAAAAACAGCCCCAAAGCATGATGTTTCCACCCCCATGCTTCACAGTAGGTATGGTGTTCTTTGGATGCAACTCGGCATTCTTTGTCCTCCAAACACGACGAGTTGAGTTTTTACCAAAAAGTTTTATTTTGGTTTCATCTGACCATATGACATTCTCCCAATCTTCTTCTGGATCATCCAAATGCTTTCTAGCAAACTTCAGACGGGCCTGGACATGTACTGGCTTAAGCAGGGGGACACGTCTGGCACTGCAGGATTTGAGTCCCTGGCGGCGTAGTGTGTTACTGATGGTAGGCTTTGTTACTTTGGTCCCAGCTCTCTGCAGGTCATTCACGGGGTGAGATCTTGCATGGAGCCCCAGATCGAGGGAGATTATCAGTGGTCTTGTATGTCTTCCATTTCCTAATAATTGCTCCCACAGTTGATTTCTTCAAACCTAGCTGCTTACCTATTGCAGATTCAGTCTTCCCAGCCTGGTGCAGGTCTACAATTTTGTTTCTGGTGTCCTTTGACAGCTCTTTGGTCTTGGCCATAGTGGAGTTTGGAGTGTGACTGTTTGAGGTTGTGGACAGGTGTCTTTTATACTGATAACAAGTTCAAACAGGTGCCATTTAATACAGGTAAAGAAGTTGTTACAGGTCTGTGAGCGCCAGAAATCTTGCTTGTTTGTAGTTGACCAAATACTTATTTTCCACCATAATTAGCAAATAAATTCATAAAAAATCCTACACTGATTTTCTGGATTTTTTTTCTAATTTTGTCTGTCATAGTTTAAATGTACCTATGATGAAAATTACAGGCCTCTCATCTTTTTAAGTGGGAGAACTTGCACAATTGGTGGCTGACTAAATACTTTTTTGCCCCACTGTATATAAAATCAAGCACACAGCCATGCAATGTCCATAGATTAACATTGGCAGTAGAATGGCCTTATTGAAGTGCTCAGTGACTTTCAACGTAGCACCGTCATAGGATGCCACCTTTCCAACAAGTCAGTTCTTTAAAATTCTGCGCTACTAGAGCTGCTCCAGTCAACTGTAAGTGCTGTTATTGTGAAGTGGAAATGTCTAGGAGCAACAATGGCTCAGCGCGAAGGGGTTGGCCAGACAAGCTCACAGAACAGTCTGTCCTCGGTTGCAACACTCACTACCGAGTTCCAAACTGCCTCTGGAAGCAACGTCAGCACAATGACTGCTCTTCGGGAGCATTGTGAAATGGGTTTCCATGGCTGAGACGCTGCACACAAGCCTAAGATCACCATGCGCAACGCCAAGCATCGGCTGGTGTGTTGTAAAGCTCACTGCATTGGACTCAGGAGCAGTGGAAATACGTACTCTGGAGTGATGAATCACGCTTCACCATCTGGCAATCCGGCGGACTTATCTAGGTTTGGCGGATGCCAGGGGGAACGCTACCTGCCCCAATGCATAGTGCCAACTGTAAAGTTTGGTGGAGGAATAATGGTCATGGGATGTTTTTCATGTTCCGGTGAAGGGAAATCTTACGCTACAACATACAATGACATTCTAGACGACTCTGCTTCCAAAAGTTTGGGGAAGGCCCTTTCCTGTTTCAGCATGACAATGCCCCGTGCACAAAGCGAGGTCTATACAGAAATGGTTTGTTGAGATCAGTGTGGAAGAACTTCGACCCCATCAAACATCTTTGGAATGAATTGGAATGCTGACTGCGAGCCAGGCCTAATCGCCCAACATCCGTGCCTGACCTCACTAATGCTCTTGTGGCTGAATGGAAGCATGTCCCTGCAGCAATGTTCCAACATCTAGTGGAAAGAATTCCCAGAAGAGTGGAGGCTGTTATAGCAGCAAAGGGGGGACCAAAACCCATGATTTTGGATTGAGATATTTGATGACCTTTTGATCATGTCGTGTATATTAGTAGGCTATATGTAACGACCAGATTTAAATGAAGAATAGTCTGATGGGTCAGAATGTTATGAAGTGCTTGTCACATTGTGAATGAGAGACTGAAGTATGTGCAGCCTGCGAAAACTCATGCCTTTTCATGCAACTTTTTTCAAATCATCGTTAGTCCCATCATGCAGCCTTAGGCTGTATGTTTAGATTTGTAATCCATTCAAAGTTTATCACAACAAAAGTTGCATAAATAACTCTAAAAGAAACGGGTGCTCCTATATGTTTAATTAACTGCTCAACACAGAATAGCTGCATGTGTCACTCCCTCTGAAATTGTTTGGGGGGGGGGGGAATAGCTTTCTATGATATTCAGCTATGTTCAATTGTATTCTTCATACTTTAAAATAATGCCATGGAATTCTAAGCAAATCTTGTCTGCTAAATGAGCTGAGCTAGTCGAGCCCATAGCCAGACCAGGGCCTAACATAAGGACTACTCAGAATATGCTATTCTGTTCTTCTGAAGTAGGCTACATTTTCTTCGTTTCTTTCGACCTGTCTAAAATAAATAATGGATTTATTGTGATGTACGCTATATTAAATTAATTTATTGTACTTTTTTGTACTTGGATTGTAGGCTATGCGTGCAAGCCAGGAGATGCTGAACGTGTTTATGTTAATACCCTCCAAAAAATATTTTGGAAGAAATAGAGAAACGTCCAAGGGTGCCAAAATATTACTGCTCATGGCCCAGTTTCCCAAAAGCATCTTGAAAGACTAAGTTCATTGGTGAACTTAGCCTTAAGATGCTTTTGGAAAACCGGGCCCAGATAGGATCTATACCCTGCCCACAATCCTTATCTAAAACTAGGTGCAGCAGTTCATGAAGTGAAATCTCTCTCTTCCCCCTCAGCCGTCACTCTCTGTGTTATACATGCTGTCGGATGGGGCGACCCACGAGGCCGTGCACCTATTGTGTCGTATGCTGGTGTTTGATCCGGTGAGTACAGACAAAAGTCTATAGAGAACCGTCACTCTAAAGGCTTCCTCTTTTTTTTATAGGGACGTTCAAGCAAGAGCTGAAAAATGTAGTTCGCTACAGTAAGGGAGAAAATACAAGATTAGAGGGGGACCAACTTTCTCTCCGTGTGTGTGACTCAGGCCAAACGGATCTCGGGCAGCGACGCCCTCTCCCACCCCTACCTGGACGAGGGCCGTCTGCGCTACCACACGTGCATGTGCCAGTGCTGCTACTCGGTGCCCAGCGGGCGTGTGTACACGCGGGACTTTGAACCGCCCGCCGACCGGAACTTCAGCCACAGCTACGATAACAGCCTGCTCTCTGTCTGGCAGGGCAAAGGTAGGAGCTATCTGGTGCTCTTCCCTCTACTCCTCTTTCTCGTCACTTCTCTTCTGTCTTTTTTCCAACCCAGCTTGTTATTGAAATTGATGGCCTGTTGCAATCTCGCTCTCGCAATCTCTCCTCTCTCTCGCTCTATCAGAGCTCATCCATCACTTCATAACAGAGCACCAGCAGGGGAAACGAGTGCCGCTGTGCATCAACCCCCAGAGTGCTGCCTTCAAGACCTTCATCAGGTGAGGAACACCAAAGGGAGGGAGGGACGAACGCAACTAACATACATGCAGCTTAAAATACTATTTTGCCATGTACTATCTACATCTCTCTCTGTTTATCTTTCTCGATCTCTCTCAGGTCTACTGCGTGGCATTCCTCCAAAGTCTCCAGGAAGGAGGAGAGATGAAGGGGAGTGTCATTCATGTACAAGAGGAATCGTGGGAAATTCAGTTTGATAAAAAGAACAAGACAAGCTTTGGTCCATATAATCGAGAGAGGCTTGGGTTTCTCTGGATGAAGGGGAGGTGTGAATGAAACCGTACGCCAGCCTCTCCGAGAGAAGAACAGTGTCTGTCAGAGGAAATCCTCACTTTTATTAAAGACTACATTTCCCTTCAATGAAAACTACAGTTCCCAACTATGAAAACTACTATTGACACTGGGGGAAGACTTGAGGACACCAACGCTATAGGCATTTCTGAAAACTAAAATGTGCTGCTGAATTTTAAAAAAGGAATAAAGAAAGAGCGAAGACTGGTAGAAGAGGAAAAGGATTGGAAACATTTATTACTAGAAGAGTTGAGGTTGGTTGTGTTGTGCTCCAACGTGGTTGATGGCGGAGACAAAGGAATAGCTGTTTTATTATTTATGTTGAATAATTGTTCTGCTCTGTTAAGTCATTCCAGTTGCGTGCAATATGATGAAAAGCAACGTGCTCCTGGCGATACCATACTCTCTTTACCTGTGCGCTCAGTGACTTAGGCATGTTAATGTCACATTGATGACCCTACCTTTTTTAATCATTGGTTCTATTGATTTGATTTGAGAGTTTCACTGGACCCATTCTCAATATCTTCGGTAAACTGGTCTTAGATCTGCGCTACAAAGCAACCTCTGGCCTTGAGCGTGGCTCCGTGCTACTTTTGAATCTTCCCTCACAATCTGCCCTTGTCCATAAGACCAAACCATTTTCAAGACAACAAATTGACCGGGTTCTTTGATTGGGTGGAGCCACAGCAGGGGAGGAGCTTCTGGGACTCGAGGTAGATGGAGCCTCGCCCATGTTTTTAAAATCATATTATTTTATATTTTAATTGATTGTTTGATTTAGCTTCTCTGAGTGGCAGTTTGAACTTGAGCACATGTTGTTCCCATGTACTGAGTAGTCAGCCATTTCGGTGTGTGTGTGTGTGGGTGCTCACGTGTGTAGAGTTTAAGGGAATGTGCAGTTTTCTACTTCAATGATCTCATTACCTCAAACAGTTGGAGTCAAAAAGGGAACCCAGAGAGAGTCTACTGGGTAAAGTGTACATAGATCCAACTCAACTACTATGTACTGTAACATGATGTCATTCCTTTGTACTAAATCACTGTCCTTAAGCTCTCTCTGTCACTCGCCTCCTTTCTCCCTCTTGGAGAGAGGGAAGGAGGATGAGGGACAGGTGGCAGGAAGAACAGCTTGTTGAAATGTGTTGGTGAAATGCTGCTGTGTTTTAGTTTTCCTTTATTGGTTTTCCTTTATTGGTTTATTTCCAGTTGAGTTCACGGCTCAGGTGTTCCGTTGCAAAGTACTGTGGACCCGACCACGCAAATACACACCGATATTATTCACCAATAACATTGTGCCTCAATTTTTTTATTTATTTTACCCACAAAGAGGAACCGCAAAGCTCTGTGCTCTGAAGCTCTGACTGGAGCTAGTACTAACTAAAATGAGGCTCCTGAAGACGCCGTACTGTGCTTGATGGCATTGCCATCATGGCAGTGGTCAGGCCCTTGTCCCACCACTTGATGGTGCTATTGGCAGTGTAGGCTAGGGGGCGATGGGGATTGCCAAAATGTTTCACTTAAACCTGCATGTATGTATTTATGATTTTTTTTTTAAAGGAAGAGGATTTGGATGCAGTGCAATGGGAGTTGTCACCATGGACAAACCTTCCTTGTGGTGATGTTAATTAGATTTTAGGAAATATTTTTTGTTTTAATGTGTTTTTATTTCTGACTGTTTTGTGATGTGATTCATTTAAAACGTTTTTGGGGGTTTTCACAACTTGGCTATTGTCTTTAGTAGAGAGTCCAAGCAGGCTGGGTTTTAGAAGAGCTCACCAGGGCCTGTCTCTCTCCCTTACACCCTCCTTTCTTCTCTCTATCCCCCTCACACTGTCCTCTCGTCTCTGTTTGCCTTTTATAGCAGGGTCATATTCCCTAGGCACCGAAAAGAAAAGACTCAAACTGTGAGGGACTACTTGAACTTGTCCAATAAGAAACTTAGTGCACACTGTAGGAACACATTTTGCATCAAGGAGTATGACCCAGCTATGCTTGAGGTAGAAGCAAATAAGGACATCTTCCTCATTGGAGGAGCTTCCTCTGGCAGTTAAATAGTTTAAAGCAGCTTTTCATCCTCTCCTTCTTTCCTTTATTGGCACTGATAGAAGACAGGTTGAAGCAATGTAGTAGAGAGAAGCTCAGTTGGGGATTTGCTTTCACATGCCCAGTTCTCTTCAGGCCAGGATCTGTCCCAAATGGCAACCCATTCCCTTTCTAGTCCACTACTTTTGAGGGTCCTGGTCAAAAGTAGTGCACTATATAGGGTGCCATTTGGGACGTACACCCCTTACTGAAGGAAAGGAAGCAAGTCTGTATCCTTCGTTTGTGCATCAATAGGCACGGGGAGAGAGACTACACCTGGGAATGTAGATGTTAGAAATACGGGAGAAAAAAGTGATACGTGTGTTTTTGATTGTTCTGAATATGAAACTGATGTTTTGAAGAAAAGAAAAAACGTCATGCTTTTGTCATGCTATTTTAGGAAAAGTCCTTGACTTGTGTTCCCAACAAATACTTGAATTTCTTAAGAAAACAACTAGAGTAAAGTAGTGAATGAATAAATGGATAGTCACTGGATAATATTCCTGTATGGTGTCTGTCTGCTTATCAATGGGGTGGGGGCTCAAAGGGCAACGTTACATTGTACTGTGTCAGGTTGTTGATTTAGGGGCTGTTGTTTCTTTTGTCTCGTGTTTTATTTTTTGAGGGTTGTTTTTCTCCCGTTCAGAAAGGTTGGTTGTAATGTAATTTCTCTCTGGCAATTTTTCAACAGGTTAAATTTCAACGTGTCTGATAATAACTGGCTATTATGCCTATTGCATTATAGCCCTAATTATGTGATACTGAGATATTATAATCAGTTTATACATATGACAAATGTGTATTATACTTCAGTAAAGTGTTACCCAATTTATCAAACATTATTGTACAGCTTATCAGTTTGAGGTTGCAGAGATTGTAGAGACTGTGCAAATTTAGATCGCTTCTGTATTTTCTATCCATGTGCTAAACATTTTAATGTCCAAGACCAGACATGTTTAGAGAGCTGTAGGCCTATAGACCTATTTAAGCACTGTAGGCTGGCTTGTTTAGCGGACCCCAACTGTTTGTGGAACTTTGTACAGTCTTATCTGATTGAGCATAGCTACGTTCATTCTCCAAATTAGTCAAGTTAATAATTCAACCCATGGTTTGACAACTTGCAGTTTGATGTCTTTATAAAAAACGAAAGGACTTTTTCCTAGCCAGCTTGATCTGAAAAATGACTCGGGCTATTATTAGTCCGTTGCCCTTGAAAAGCAAAATACTTTATCCAGGGACAGCTGTTGTCTGTCACAACACGGCTAGTCCTAGGAGTCATAGCCAATGAGGCGACCTCATCCGCCAATTACACTTGGATATTAGCCTACCATACCCGGGAGCAAGGGAGATGAGATAGAGAGAGGGGTGGTAGCGAACTGGCTATGTAACCGGTTTAATGGCAACACTTTAGCCACAGCGTGACTGTATCATGCATACGCTAGGATTTTTTCTTCTTCTTCCCCCTAGACTGTTTACTGAAATTAGTTGTACGACAGGTCCTAAAATAATCTGCAGAGAAGACTTCACAGTGAATGTATCGAATATTATCGGCCAGGCAATAGGGTCGGTCGATATGGCATAACGGTTCAGATATCAGTAGGGTTGTACAGCGGCCAAAGGCGAGAAGAGCAGTGCCCTCGCAGTATAAATCAAAACACTCGAGCGAACCATCGACTTCAAAAGCATTTCGCCTCTCGGAAATAAAATTGCTGAAGCAGCGATCCGACAGCAGCACGTCGGGCGGGAGTCCTATTCTGATTCGGACCAAGACAGAGACCACACGCCAGAAGCGGGGAGGACACACACATCTATTTGTCTTGCTTGACGCACGTTCTCATTTCTCGCAGATATCCCGAATACGGAATAAGACAAAACACAAAGAGAATGTGGAACAATTCTCGACTTGAAGGCAACCACCAGGACCAAACACACTGATTTCCCCTTGATCCGACCGACCGGGCCGCAGAACGGGACGCCGCAACAACCAAATGTAAATTTAGCCTATCCATCTCTTCTTGTTTTACTCTCCCTTTTAGTACCCCTTCAACACCCAACTATTCATTCTCACCAACCCTGCTCCGAGGTTAAACAAGAAACGTCATATGTCTGTAATAAATGTTGTGCCTGTGTGTCGTAAACGGTCACGTTTTAGCCTATACAGGCCTGAATAATCTTGTCATCTATCGCATGTTGGTTGGTAAGCAAGCATGCATTTTCTGTAAAAAAAAAAAAAAAACTGAAGCCAAGCTAGGCAATTTTATCCCTTGCGTGTGTGTGTGTTGTTAATAATAGACAAACAGCGTGCCACACAACCTGTTAGAAGCTTCAATCACTCTTGTGCACGAAACGACTGTAGGTAAAAATGTATCGAATGCAAATCTAGCGAGCTCGCAGTCGCACTCATAGTTACATTGATTTGTCCGGTTTGTAGTCTACACTGGCCTACAGTAGCAAGCAAACAAACATGACAACGGTTAGCCTATGCAGATGTGGAGCCGTGCCAAGACCGGCACAAGTCTCCCATTTTCAAAACAATATGTTGCTTATTGTTGCGTTTACTCTTATTTAGTGCAAAACAGACTTGTCCCGATATTTTAGAGGAGGACCGTGTTACTTAGGCTACTGACGCGCATTGCGTATTTTGACAATTAAGTCTGAGACACGTTTTTGCACGGGTCTGCCAGCTAGGTTTTGACGCTAACGAGCCTGTGTTTTCTGTCAAGTTAGCAACGTCAGGATATGCTTGGGGTTATACAGGGGGGCAGTGGTTTTATCACCCCCCCCCCCCCATGTAAATTGCTGGTACAGTCTACTGTCAGGAGGTGCAGCCTATGCACTGCTGTGCTGAACAAAAGAACACAGCTAGCCAAGATAAATCTGACAGTATTTATATTATGCCCAGATAGGCCTTTATCAAAACCGCATGCAAGTGCACCCATTTTTTGGTTATGGGATGAACCTGTTGTGTTGTGAGGGTGCATCTATTGTCCAACAGCCTAGGATGGAACAATAGGCCCCGCCCCAACATCCTCTTCCACCCAACCCTTCATATCCCTCATCATATCCCATATGTACTGTAGGTACTCCCCATTGTCAAATGTCCTTCCATCTCCTCTCTCTCTAATTCCCTCTCTCCCAGCTGTAATCTGTCTAAATCTCCTGCTTTTCTAATCCCTTTCTAAATCTATTTTGGTTCCAGCCACCTTTTTCCTCTTCCTCTGCCTATTCATCCCGTCTCTCTCCCCAGTCCCCCTGAGTCCATGCATTCGCCTGGAGAGCAATGACAGTGGAAAACCTCAAATTAATTCATAACCCCAACGGAGGCGGCGTATAGCTGGTGCAGCCAGCGACACATGACGCCTACAGTGTAGTCAATGGATTTGTCAGCGTTTGTGAGATTAGAGTGTAGTGTAGGGCTGTCTACGCACCAGGTAATTATTTGAGTACGACGTTCATCATGTTATAAAAGGCTGCAGGGATGACACTGAATAAATATGACATTCATAGAAACACCACGCTGGCAGTTTTTATATGTGCATCTGTAACGGATGTTAATCGTACTATCCTTGCGTCGTGTTTAGTTCATAGAAATCATCCCAGCCAGTGTTCCCAGTTGACCGTTGTTTATGATCTGTGATTAAACAGGAAACGGCACGTTAGTTGTACAGGGCTTAATGATGTTGATGGCTGTCGGTGGTCAAATCTGTAGCATGAAAACAACTGTGTTAGCAGTGAACTATTGACCATTACATCGGTGCATGCTGGCTAACACGCTTTTTTATATACAACAATCCTATACCAAAGCACATCCCAGAAAGCCCCTCAATCCCCAACGGTACCATATACCCACACGTGTATAAATCAGGAATATACACATTGTAAAATAGAATACGGTATTCAGAACGTGACCTACCCCTTGCATCACATTTTCATACTAGGGAGACCTGACATTCACGATCTCCCCTGTTCTACAAGCGGGGCCAATAACAACATGCCTTATTGTCATTGGGAATTGAACCAACCAATAAGAGTACTTGAACATTAAATACACACTTCTTTAGAGGCAAGTGGAAACAACCAACCCTGTTACACATGACTGATTTATTGTACAATTACTGCACTCTTAATCAAGGTGTGTGAAACGGATTTGATTGATATTTCTCTTCTTTTTTTCTCCCTCTGTTTCTCATCCGCCCCATCATCTGTCTGTTTGTTCTCTGTCTCTCTGTCTCGTGTGTGTGTGTGTGTGGATCCAGAAGCCACCCAGGCCTCTGCTGGTTATGAGCAGGGGGTTGGGAGGGAGGTGTGGGGAGTTAACAGACATACCACCCACGGCTGTATCGTAACCCTCTTTCCTTATGCATCTGTTTAATTAACATGGACCGTAACCACTAGCAAGTCCATTTTCATTCCCGAAATATCCCCAAAACTAGCCTACTGAAAAACAAATGCAGAATTTGACCACATACTGCATTAGCATAACATAGCAAAACATTACTACTAGCATAACAGTATTAACATAACTAGCATAACATTACTAACATTTGTGTTCTGTTGACAACACTTACACGCTGCCACACTTTCTAATGATATACCTTCAACCATCTAGCAGCGAGTGATAGTTGGAAACTCGGCTACCATAGCTTTGCGTAGATCAGTCATTCAACCGTTTCCCACTTGTCAAGTGGTTTGAGGGCAGTAGTGAGGTACCTGTTGACACACACACACACACTGGAACCATGCTGAGCATCCTGGCTGCCGGCTCCATCTTCTTCCCGGGCCTGTTCCTGCTGTCTAAGAGAGGCCTGAAACGGACTCCAGGCTTGGGCTTGAGCGAGGGAGACGCCACCATCGTGTCTGCCAGGTACACACACACACACTTACAAGTCAGATACATGAGTCAATGTTGAGGACCTTGCCTACCTATCGTACCTTTTACCTTATGCTCTTCTGCTTTGCTTGACATTTTATACTATTCCGAGTTATGGGTATAAATATGTCAACTGAAACCCCACTCTCTGACCTCTCTCTCCCCACTAGGTTGGTGTCATCCATCCAAGCCATCATGGCTTCCTCAGCTGGATACATCATCGCATCCTCCTGTGAGGACATCATCGAGGATCAGTAAGTACAGAATAATGATAATGCAGTAGTAGTTGCTGTAAAGTTGGGTTCCAGGTGTGTGTGTGTGTGTGTGTGTGTGTGTGTGTGTGTGTGTGTGTGTGTGTGTTTGCGGGCACCTGCACAGATGGGCTCTACTTGTGCAGAGCACATGCCTCTTTGCCCTTCCAGTCTCTAAAGTGCCCTTTAATTTGGGTATACAGTTTTTGTCATTGTTGTTCTGAACCTACTGCCCGCATGTCGTTGTTAAATATATGTCATTTAATTAGCCAATAAGATGTGGCCATCTATTGCTTTTATGTAACTAAATAATCAGTCATAATTGCTCAACGAGTCATTAACCTCAGTTACGTTTTTTTTTCTCGCTTGAGCACTTGCCCCCCCCCAAAAAAAAGGTCTGTGCACGGCCCTGTTGTGTGTCTGTGTGTCAGAAGTGTGACGTCTAATATATTTGGGTCCCTAACGACACCGCAAACTCTCCAGTGTTAAATCGTCACTAGCTAGGTTTCCATCCAATTGGCGACAGATTTTCATGCGAATATTCTAAAATCTGCATCAAGAAAATCTGCATATTTTCCCACCAATAGTGTGTTTCCACCAAATGGACATGTTGCAGATAAAAGCCAGTGTGTGATGACGTAGTGCACACAAAATGTGCTTTTTCACTTAAGTTTTCATGTACCGAATAAGTCAATGTTTTTCCATCGTATTTGAAACTCTATGGATAGTTTTGTCACAAATTAGACTGGTCTTGGCACGTGCTCTCTGGCCAACAGCTTGCAGACACAGTGCGGGTAGCCTGGTCTACATGATGAGATTCTGGTTTTATTTGTCAGACGGCGTCATGTCACCAGAATAAGACCCTCCGATTTTTATTGGGAAGGCGCATCAAGATACCCATGTACTTTCACCAACCTGTGAAGTTAATCATCGTTTATTTCATCTGAAGCTTAATAAACTGCATGGTTTCCCCAGTCATAGTGGGAGGACCACACACCATGTCATCGCGTGACTCCAAGTTTACTTTGATATGATGGTTATTCTATAAATATTTGCGCATAAAGTCGTTTCCACCACCATTTCTCACATAATAATTATTGTTACCAACACAAAAAGATCACACAATGTCCAACGAACAAATTCTGTCGGCATTTATAAAATTCTACCTAAACTACCTATTTCCATCACAGCAATCGTGATTATTTTATAAAATACGGTATGACTTTACTTTACTTTACTCACATAAACCTGTGGATGGAGACGTGGATACTGACAGTGTTAAATTTGGACTAGTGTCTATACTAGTCCATACTATTCCCCTACACTTTGTCTGTGTCAGGGAATTAACACTTTTAGTGTTATGCAATAACACCCCCTGTAGTATTTTTAACCATTACGCAAAGAGGTCTGAATCTCTTGACAAGGTCGCTCGTGTTGGATTAAGGACATTACAAGTCTTTTAATGCCTGGCAGCAGACATGCTCAAACTTTAACATAACTGTAGACCACTTAAACTGGTACAACACTTCCACTCACGGGTGGCCAAAAGCAACAAATTGAAAGTCACACCCCCACTAAGCCACTCCTCCAATATAATTTGCCAGTGTGCCTTGCCTTTTCGAGTGAATTGTAGAGTTACACCCATGACTGTATTTGTTGGTGACAGAGACATGGTGGTTGAATTCATTCATTTTCAGTCCTGTGGACTTCACCAAATGAGTTCCTACTGTAGACAAATGTTATCATTAAAATTAAGCTCTTTAGGACAATACATTAAATATATCATAAGGCCTTAGTTTGATAGCAAAGTTCTACCCTAACACAGTAGTGTTAGAAACCTCCTGGTTTACAGGCCACATCGGGCCTGTAAGTCACATTCTGCTGGCTTACAAAGTGATATATGATTCCTATTGGAATTCCACCAGTTAGGACATCCAACAGTTGGAATTTTTATTCACCCGCAGCTGCATTCTGAATGACTGTTGGGGTTAGTGACATTGTGAAGAGACTTCCTAAATCAGGGGTTCCCAAACTTTTTTGGTCCGTGACCCCATTTTGATATTGCATTTTTTTTCGCAACCCCAAAAAGTGATGTAATCAGCGACCAATGTTAACTTTTTTAATTGGCGTTATGACCGTCTGTCAAACATTGTTTTAGACTGAAACATTATTACAAATCAATCTGAAGTATGGTTTGAAATACATCTGAAAGGATTTGCGAAGTTTAGGATTTAGGAAAACATCAGGCAATAATTGTGTATGATTTTCTGTGTAGAAAAGAACCATCATTGATCATGTTTTTTTTTCCACTAGTCTGATTTACTGCCTGGTCCTGTCCACTCTATTCTGAGGGAAACAGAAGACACGTGTGTTTCTGAAAGTCTTGTGTTTTCAGGGGTCATAATATTTTGTAGCTTCAATCATTTAAAAGTTAGAGCAACATTTCTAGGAACAAAACGGAAACTTACACTTGCATTCCTCCCCCAAGAGTTTTTCGCGACCTAACCAGTTTAAACTGGAACAACCATTTTGGTAAATGGTGCAATAAATCTAACTGATTGGATCAGTTTAGAAGAATGTATGTTATTTGTCTTTGTGTAGCATAAGATTTAATCAGTCAATGTACATGCAAAAAAACAGAAGAGCATGCTGGGAAATCTGATAATGATGGGTGTGGTTTTGATGGGAATGTTTTACTGTCCAGAGTAAAACTGACACTCTCACACTCAACACTGGTTATAAACCCCCACATTGGGGATATTTTAAACCACTGAGTGTTAATTTCACTCTTACAGAGTTAATTTAACTCCACAATCAACACTAGAAATGTGACATTGAAAAATCAACAAGTTAACTCTGGCCAATTTACTGTGTATGTTTAAATTTAGATCCAAATGAAGTATTGAAGTGTGTGTGTGTGCGTAATAATCTGTCATTCTCTTGTCATTCTCTCCCTGCTCACCTTGTCCCTGTTAACCGAATTAGTATTTCAACCCAATTAACCTCTATTTGTCCCAAAGCCAGCAGAGCTATTTTAGTATCTGTAATGCAGTCACTCAGAAACCAGAAACCGAGACTGCAGCATGCTGCTATGGAACTGTAGGAGTAGTTACTCAAACATGTCTCCACTGGTATTACAACTGCAACTTTGTTAACAGTGTACTACAGCAAAACTATATGAAATGCACACAGTGTCATGTTTTTGGTTAGAGGAGGAAGGTTTGTTTTTGGCTGAAGGAAGAGGAGGATTGGAGGAGAGGAAAAGCAGAGTAAGCAAGGAAGATTCTTTAGACTACTGAGATGCTGTGATTCTGAGTCAGACCCTGTTGTCCTGAGAACAAACTCACAATGTGACACAGCTGCTCTTCTTAACCCCCCCCCCCCCCCCCCCCGCTCCTCTTCCCCCTCATCTCTCCATCAATTAGGAGGAGGAGGAGAGAGAGGAGGGAGATACTGCCAGTCACCGACTCCCTCCCCCTTGCCCTCATTTGCCAGTCAAAGTCGGGAGGTGCATTTGACTACCAAATCACAAACCCATCCAAATCACGCACGTGCCCAGAGCAGTGCATCCTGGCCAGTCACTTAACTTCCTGACATCTAGGCTGGGGCCTCACTGAAATAGTTAATAGTGTATTTACATGGTAGTCACATAGGCAGCTACAGTGTACATGTAGTTACAGTGTAGGTACACATTGTTGCATAGAAAATAAACTGTTGCACTTTTTCTTTCGCTCTCTCCTTTCTCACTTTCTCTGTCTCTCTCCCCCCCTTGCGCCCTACCTTTCCAGACACTGGCTTACCAGTACCTACATCCTGTTTGCGGTGCCCTACTTTGCGTACGACATCTACGCCATGTTCCTGTGCTACTGGCACAAGCTGCAGGTCAAAGGGCACGAGGAGGAGGGCGGCAGGCCTAAGCCAATGGGCTCGGCAGTGGCCAGCTACCTGCGCAGAGAGTTCCTCATGGTGCTGCACCACGTCGTCATGGTGACCATCTGCTTCCCCGTCTCCGTGGTAACTATATCGCTGTAACTAGGGTGGCTTTAGCGGACTATCTTGGTAGTCTACCGTGGCATGGTCTGTCTTGTGTCTAAAGGGGGGGAAAATAACTAATGATAAATTACACACACACATACACACACACACACACACACTTAATAATCCTTTAAGTCTTGATAGAAAGAGATGAACCGTTGGTGACTTGGTTTCTGATCGCTAAAAATGTCCCTAACCGGCAACCATCTGCAGACTAGACTCTCTCTTGCTCCAATCCCCATCTGCCTCCCGTTGCTACTGGCAGCGGCACGGGACGCCAATGTTAACATCCTTTCTATGGACACGTGTTTTTAAGGGGAGATGAGGTGTGCGTGTTTGAGATTTTCTTTCAATGGTCTGTCTATAAACTTTATCAGCCATATCATGGCCCTCTATCGCATCTCACTCTTCCCGGCTTTCTCCCCCCACTCCCCTCTTTCTCGCTCTCTTGATGTTAGTTCTGGAGGCAGGGAAAGGGCGATTATTTCCAGGGTGTCATGTTCATGGCTGAACTCAGCACTCCGTCCGTCTGCCTGGGGAAAATCCTCATCCAGGTAATACTCACTCACTCACTCCTACCTCTCCCCCTCTCTTTTAACCCCTGTTCTTTCTTTCGCTCTTTCTCTTGCTCTCTCTTTTTCTCTCCTCTCTCTTCTTCCTCAGTCTCTTACTCTCTGTGCAGCAGTCTAAGAGCCTCAAGTCTCTCTGATTTTGAAGGGCTCACTTTCTAGCTTTCATGTTAGCATTCTTGTCTCCTGTGATTTTGGGTTGACATTTACCCAAGCTCTTTCTCTGTCCTTCACCCTGCTCTTGTTTTTCCCCGTCCCTTGTTCCTGCCCTCTCTCTCTCTCTCTCTCTCTCTCTCTCTCTCTCTTTGTCCCCCTCAGTACAAGAAGCAGCACACTCTTCTTCATAAAGTGAATGGCGCTCTCATGCTGGTCACTTTCTTCATCTGTCGAGTTCTGCTCTTCCCCTACCTCTACTACGCCTACAGCAGGTAACATACTGAACTCTGTCTCTGTCTGTCTGACTCTCTGTCTGTCTGACTGTCTCTGTCTGCCTGTCTCTGTCTGCCTGTCTCTGTCTCAAATCAAACTTTATTTGTCACTTCCTATGGCGTTCTGCATTAGCATCGAACAGCCCCCGTGATATGCAGTTGTTCAGGGAAGCTAGAAACCATTATACACAGGCAGTTAGAAAAGCCAAGGCTAGCTTTTTCAAGCAGAAATTTGCTTCCTGCAACACTAACTCAAAAAAGTTCTGGGACACTGTAAAGTCCATGGAGAATAAGAACACCTCCTCCCAGCTGCCCACTGCACTGAAGATAGGAAACACTGTCACCACTGATAAATCCACCATAATTGAGAATTTCAATAAGTATTTTTCTACAGCTGGCCATGCTTTCCACCTGGCTACTCCTACCCCGGTCAACAGCACTGCACCCCCAACAGCAACTCGCCCAAGCCTTCCCCATTTCTCCTTCTCCCAAATCCATTCAGCTGATGTTCTGAAAGAGCTGCAAAATCTGGACCCCTACAAATCAGCCGGGCTAGACAATGTGGACCCTTTCTTTCTAAAATTATCTGCCGAAATTGTTGCCACCCCTATTACTAGCCTGTTCAACCTCTCTTTCGTGTCGTCTGAGATTCCCAAAGATTGGAAAGCAGCTGCGGTCATCCCCCTCTTCAAAGGGGGGGACACTCTTGACCCAAACTGCTACAGACCTATATCTATCCTACCATGCCTTTCTAAGGTCTTCGAAAGCCAAGTCAACAAACAGATTACCGACCATTTCGAATCTCACCATACCTTCTCTGCTATGCAATCTGGTTTCAGAGCTGGTCATGGGTGCACCTCAGCCACGCTCAAGGTCCTAAACAATATCTTAACCGCCATCAATAAGAAACATTACTGTGCAGCCGTATTCATTGATCTGGCCAAGGCTTTCGACTCTGTCAATCACCACATCCTCATCGGCAGACTCGACAGCCTTGGTTTCTCAAATGATTGCCTCGCCTGGTTCACCAAATACTTCTCTGATAGAGTTCAGTGTGTCAAATCGGAGGGTCTGCTGTCCGGACCTCTGGCAGTCTCTATGGGGGTGCCACAGGGTTCAATTCTTGGACCGACTCTCTTCTCTGTATACATCGATGAGGTCGCTCTTGCTGCTGGTGAGTCTCTGATCCACCTCTACGCAGACGACACCATTCTGTATACTTCCGGCCCTTCTTTGGACACTGTGTTAACAACCCTCCAGGCAAGCTTCAATGCCATACAACTCTCCTTCCGTGGCCTCCAATTGCTCTTAAATACAAGTAAAACTAAATGCATGCTCTTCAACCGATCGCTACCTGCCCCTACCCGCCTGTCCAACATCACTACTCTGGACGGCTCTGACTTAGAATACAAATACTTAGGTGTCTGGTTAGACTGTAAACTCTCCTTCCGGACCCATATCAAACATCTCCAATCGAAAGTTAAATCTAGAATTGGCTTCCTATTTCGCAACAAAGCATCCTTCACTCATGCTGCCAAACATACCCTTGTAAAACTGACCATCCTACCAATCCTCGACTTTGGCGATGTCATTTACAAAATAGCCTCCAATACCCTACTCAACAAATTGGATGCAGTCTATCACAGTGCAATCCGTTTTGTCACCAAAGCCCCATATACTACCCACCATTGCGACCTGTACGCTCTCGTTGGCTGGCCCTCGCTTCATACTCGTCGCCAAACCCACTGGCTCCATGTCATCTACAAGACCCTGCTAGGTAAAGTCCCCCCTTATCTCAGCTCGCTGGTCACCATAGCATCTCCCACCTGTAGCACACGCTCCAGCAGGTATATCTCTCTAGTCACCCCCAAAACCAATTCTTTCTTTGGCCGCCTCTCCTTCCAGTTCTCTGCTGCCAATGACTGGAACAAACTACAAAAATCTCTGAAACTGGAAACACTTATCTCCCTCACTAGCTTTAAGCACCAACTGTCAGAGCAGCTCACAGATTACTGCACGTGTGCATAGCCCACCTATAATTTAGCCCAAACAACTACCTCTTCCCAACTGTATTTAATTAATTTATTTATTTTGCTCCTTTGCACCCCATTATTTTTATTTCTACTTTGCACATTCTTCCATTGCAAAACTACCATTCCAGTGTTTTACTTGCTATATTGTATTTACTTTGCCACCATGGCCTTTTTTGCCTTTACCTCCCTTCTCACCTCATTTGCTCACATTGTATATAGACTTGTTTATACTGTATTATTAACTGTATGTTTGTTTTACTCCATGTGTAACTCTGTGTCGTTGTATCTGTCGAACTGCTTTGCTTTATCTTGGCCAGGTCGCAATTGTAAATGAGAACTTGTTCTCAACTTGCCTACCTGGTTAAATAAAGGTAAAATAAAATAAAACATGCGCCGAATACAACATATCTTTGATAAGATGGCGCCGAAGAGGATGGCTGACGTTTTACATGCTCCTAACCAAACTGCTATTTTGTATGTTTTTCTTTTGTGTTGTTTGTAACTTATTTTTTACATAATGTTGCTGCTACCGTCTCTTATGACTGAAAATAACATTTGGACATCAAAACAGCGATTACTCACCTCGAACTGGAAGAAATGATTTCCTTTAACTAGTCCGACGAGAAGGATATACTGCTTTCTCAGGAACAGGCCCAAATCCCCGTCAATTGCGTGAAGACGGAGAAAAAGGGGGCGCAGGTCGAGCTGCCTTCTGGGAATTCGTAGGTCGAGGGAGTAAACTCCCACTGCCATCCGTTCTATTGGCTAATGTGCAATACAATTGATGACCTACGATTTAAGATTATTCTTCCAATGGGACATTAAACTGTAATATCATATGTTTCACCAAGTCGTGGCTGATCAACGACACGTATAATATAGAACAGGCGGAATTTACCACGCACCGGCAGAACAGAGAAGCTACGTCTAATAAGACTAGGGGTGGGGGTGTTCTCAATAACGGCTGTTGCGCAATGTCTAATATTAAGAAGTCTCGAGGTATTGCTCACCTGAGGGTAGAGTACCTCATGATAAACTGTAGACCACACTATCTACCAAGAGAGTTCTCATCTAGATTATTCGTAGCCGTCTATTTACCACCACAGACCGATGCTGGCATTAAGACAGCACTCAACCAACTCTATAAGGCCATAAGCAAACAAGAAAATGCTCATCCAGAAGCGGCGCTCCTATTGGCTGGGTACTTTAATGAAAGCAAACTTTTGATCCGTTTTACCAAATTTTTACCAGCATGTCACATGTGCCACCAGAGGGGAAAGAAACTCTAGACCACCTTTACCCCAAACACAGAGATGCATACAAAGCTCTCTCCCGCTCTCCATTTGGCAAATCTGACCATAATTATATCCTCCTGATTCCTGCTTACAAGCAAAAACTAAAGCAGAAAGTACCAGTGACTCACTCAATACGGAAGTGGTCAGATGACGCGGACGCTACGCTACAGGACTGTTTTGCTAGCACAGACTGGAATATGTTCCGGGATTCATTCAGTGGCATTGAGGAGTACACCACCTCAGTCATCAGCTTCATCAATAAGTCCATCGACGACGTCGCCCCCACAGTGACCATACGTACATATCCCAACCAGAAGCCATGGATTACAGGCAACATCCGCATCGAGCTAAACGCTAGAGCTGCCGCTATCAAGGAGCGGGACACTAATCCAGACACTTATAAGAAATCCCGCAATGCCCTCAGATGAACCATCAAACAAGCAAAGCGTCAATACAGGATTACGATGGACTCCTACTTCACCGGCTCTGACGCTCGTTGGACGTGGCAGGGCTTGCAAAATGTTACGGAACGAGCCTACCAGATAAGCTCAATGCCTTTTATGCTCGCCTCGAGGCAGGCAACAGTGAAGCATGCACGAGCACACCAGCTGTTCTGGATGACTGTGTGATCGCGCTCTCGGTAGCCATTGTGAGGAAAAACCTTTTAAACAGGTCAACATTCACAAAGCCGCGGGGCCAGACGGATTACCAGGACGTTTACTCAAAGCATGCGTGGACCAACTGGCAAATGTCTTCTGACATTTTCAACCTCTCCCTGACCGACTCTGTAATACCTACATGTTTCAAGCAGACCACCATAGTTCCTGTGCCCAAGGAAGCAAAGGTAACCTGCCTAAATGATTACCGCCCCGTAGCACTTACGTCAGTAGCCATGAAGTGCTTTGAAAGGCTGGTCATGGCTCACGTCAACAGCATCCTCCCGGATACCCCAGACCAGGGGTGGGCAACTCCAGGCCTCGGGGGCCTGATTGGTGTCACTTTTTCTCCATCCCTGGCTAACACAGCTGATTAATCAAATTGCATTCTAAACTGAAGATCATGATTAGGTGATTGGAGTCAGGTGTGCTAGCTAGAGCTGGGGCAAAACTGTGACACCAATCAGGCCCTCGAGGACTGGAATTGCCCACCCCTGCCCTAGACCCACTCCAATTCACATACTGCCCCAACAGATCCACAGATGACGCAATCGCACTCCACACTGCCCTTTCCCACCTGGAGAAAAGGAATACCTGTGAGAATGCTGTTCATTGACTACAGCTCAGCGTTCAAAACCATAGTGCACACGAAGCTCATCACTAAGCCTGGGACTAAGGACTCTGGGACTTAACACCTCCCTCTGCAACTGGATCCTGGACTTCCTGACGGGCTGCCCCCAGGTGGTAAGGGTAGCCAACAACACGTCTGCCACGCTGATTCTCAACACTGGGGCCCGTCAGGGTTGTGAACTTAGTCCCCTCCTGTACTCCCTGTTCACACACGACTGCGTGGCCAAACACGACTCCAACACCATCATTAAGTTTGCTTAACCAATGCTGACGACACAACGTAGCCTGATTGACAACAACGATGAGACAGCCTATAGGGAGGAGGTCAGAGAACTGGCAGTGTGGTGCCATGGCAACAACCTCCCCCAATGTGATCAAGACAATGGAGCTGATCGTGGACTACAGGAAAAGGCGGGGCCGAAC
Source organism: Oncorhynchus kisutch (assembly GCF_002021735.2). Lineage (NCBI taxonomy): Eukaryota > Metazoa > Chordata > Actinopteri > Salmoniformes > Salmonidae > Oncorhynchus > Oncorhynchus kisutch. The sequence goes on along the minus strand of NC_034179.2, from coordinate 62,158,440 downwards.
AGGCCCACATTTAAAACGACGAGGCTGTAGTGGAGCAGGTTGAGAGCTTCAAGTTCCTTTGTGTCCACACATCACCAACGAACTATCATGGTCCAAACACACAAAGACAGTCGTGAAGAGGGCACGACAAAACCTTTTTCCGTAAAGTAAAAAAAAAAAATCTGACACAGCGGTTGCATTAAGGAGAGGTTTATCTAAAGTTCCATGTATAATGGTTGTATCTATTATCAATGTTTTATTATGAGTATTTCTGTAAATTGACGTGGCTCTGCAAAATCACCGGATGTTTTGAAGCAAAACATTACTGAACGTAACACGCCAATGTAAACTGAATTAGGATCTGTCTTATTTCTGTAGATATATTGATGATTTATAAGGCACATTAAACAGTTAGGCTATTGATTAGACTTAAGTTGGTTTCCTCTCTCCTCACTTTTCTTAGACAATTAAGGCAAGGTCTGTTTTCTCGTCTTCTAACTCTGCTACTGCCTCCACCGCGTTCTCAGCACCAATATGTTAACTTAGCTATTATGCACGTAGCAACATGGTCTAGGAAAAGGCACCAATTCAACAGCGCGCTGTGTTTTAGAACCGCGGACAGCGACCACTATCCAACGTGAGAGAAAGTGCAGTATTTTTTGTGTTTTTCTCCATTGTTCCTTTGTATTATAACCATATACAATTTCAGTAGTACATGTCAGAGTGATGGACTCGAAGGCCTCCGCAATGGATTAGTCCACTCAGACAGGCGCCAATCAGACGGGTGTCTTGTACACCACGAGATATACAGTTGAAGTCAGAGCAACAGTCCTGAATCTTCTCCATTTGTAGACAATTTGTCTCACCGGGGATTGATGAACACCAAGGTCTTTAGCAATGATTTTGTAACCTTTTCTAGCTTCGTGCATCTCTTGTAATGCGTCTTCTAAGGTCCTGTGAAAGTTGTTGGGATCGTGGCACGGTTCACACGAACCAATCTTTCTAGAGAAGAACAGATGTGTCAGTAACCAGGCTTTGTGTGCCTTCATTTAAAGGGCAGGGCACCTGTGCAACCCACACCTCCAATCTCATCTCCTTAATTGAAACACCTGACTCAAAATATCTTTTGGAGAAGTTGTTAAGAGGTTCACTTACTTTTTCCAGCCTGCAACTGTGAAGGACTACTCAATGTCTTCAATAAAACAATTGAAAAGTACAACTGTTTGTGTTATTAGTTTAGTCAGAATGTGTTTGTATATTATTGTGATTTAGATGAAGATCAGACCACATTTTATGAGTAATCAATGCAGAAATCAGGGTAATTCCAAAGGGTTCACAAACTTTTTCTTGCAATTGTATGTATATATTTTTTGCTACTGCTCGACTAAAGAGATCTCGGTAGACCAACAGCCTATCAACCAAACAAATCGACCAGTCGACTAAATGGGGTCAGCCCTAAAAAATAAAATAACACCATTTTCATTACTGAATTTATAATGGTTGGTGATGGTTTGCGACAATCTGGGACCATCACGTGATGTCCTGACGACTGGTAAAACAAACGCCTTACAAATGTCTTAACATGGTCCCAAAACAACTTGAATTTCACGTTCTTATGTGAAGTTAATGTGACAACATGTAAAGCAACGTGAGGACATGTATCTACATTTTACGTTGAGTACATGTATCTACATGTTACGTTGAGTACATGAATCTACATGCTACGTTGAGTACATGAATCTACATGTCACGTTGAGTACATGAATCTACATGCTACGTTGAGTACATGAATCTACATGTTACATTGAGTACATGAATCTACATGCTACGTTGAGTACATGAATCTACATGTTACGTTGAGTACATGAATCTACATGTTACGTTGAGTACATGAATCTACATGTTACTTTGAGTACATGAATCTACATGTTACGTTGAGTACATGAATCTACATGTTACGTTGAGGACATGAATCTACATGTTACGTTGAGGACATGAATCTACATGTTACGTTGAGTACATGAATCTACATGCTACGTTGAGTACATGAATCTACATGTTACGTTGAGTACATGAATCTACATGTTACGTTGAGTACATGAATCTACATGCTACGTTGAGTACATGAATCTACATGCTACGTTGAGTACATTAATCTACATGTTACGTTGAGTACATGAATCTACATGCTACGTTGAGTACATGAATCTACATGTTACGTTGAGTACATGAATCTACATGCTACGTTGAGTACATGAATCTACATGTTACAACGTGAGTACATGTGAAAACATGATCTCGTGAAAAACATGTGACCCATGGGGATGCAAATATGAAACCACACGTGACATGTCAGCACATGTGACATCATGATCTCGTGTTCTAAAAACACGTTTTCCCATGTGAAATGTTGTCACGTGTTGTTTGATATCACATGTTGCTTCATGTTATCAAATTAACTTCGCAAAATGACGTTCACAATGTGAAATGCATGTATTTTTTCATGTATTTTTTCCATTATTTGTTTAAAGTCATTAGCCACAAACCAACATTAGCCATAAACCTTAAAGATAGGGGTGGCAGGTAGCCTAGTGGTTAGAGCGTTGGACTAGTAACCGAAAGGTTGCAAGATCGAATCCCCGAGCTGACATTGTAAAAATCTGTCTTTCTGCCCCTGAACAAGGCAGTTATCCCTAGTCCGTCATTGAAAATAATAATTTGTTCTTAACTGACTAGCCTAGTTAAATAAAGGTAAAATAAATAAATAAATAGCTATATTGAGACATGGTGTCTTGTTTTAGAACTTGTTCAAATGAACAAGTTTGCACTAAGTACATTTAAAAATCTGGGTAAGCTTGTTAACTAGCAACATTTAAGTGAGCATTAACCCTCATTCCTCCCCCTCCTCCTCCTTCTGTTGCAGGTATGCCTCCATCCCCCTCTACACAGTGCCCTTTGGGGCTCCCTGGCAGTACAACGTGGGGGCCTTCTGTCTCATGGCCCCACAGGTCTACTGGTTCACCCTCATCTGCAGGGGCGCCTTCCGCCTCTTCACCGGGGCCTCGCGCTCCCGGCCCCCGGCTGCACTCAACAAGCAAGATGGGGGCTGCTACCCCGGCCAGGGAGCCCCTTTACCTCCCCCAGCCAACGGCTACAGTCCCGTCCCCCACCAGGCAGACAGAGAGACTGACACGCACTGAGAAAGGGAAAGAAAGAGGGAGGCAGAGATGGAGAGGAAGAGAGATCACTGTGGGGACGGGGCCAGCCAGACCAGGGCGGGGGAGGGAAGACCGAGGTCTGTCAAGGGAATCTATTGTACTGTATTGCAATGACACTGTAACCTAGGAGAGAGGGAGAGAGAGATTGTTTCTCATCCTCTACCACTCTCTCCCTCCCTCCATTGTCCCTTTAGAGTTGCATGGACCTCTGGAAGAAGAGACAGAAAGAAAGAAAGAAATTAATAAGGGAGAGAAATGGAAGCATAGACAGAAAGACTTATGAAAGGGCAAGTATATTTCAATATTACGTGTCTGTACACACTGATTTCAAACTGAATGGGGGGGGGGGTGACTGGATTGAAAAGCAAAAGGATGAGAGAACACATTGACGAGCAATAGTGATCGAGTGATACAGAGAAGAATACAGGCGGATGAAGCAAGAGTGATCATCTTATTTGAGTTAAAAGAATAGATTAAAAAAGTATTCTTCTCTTGAAAGAGATTCAACTGCTGTTCAAGATTTAGGGAAGGATACAAAATGAATATTAATGTATAGAAATGTGTAGTAAATTATTATTTGGTGACCAGTTGATTTTGGTGGCTGTAAAAAGGGGGACAAAGACAATACCAGTATTTCAACTTGTGATCCCGGTCCTGTATTATTTGTCCACCAAGATGATCCACTCGGGATCCATTTGAGCGGGTCTTGTCTTGGGACATGACAGATGGACACGCAAACAGCGCCTCTGGTATCGCTTCGTTCAGCCTTCTCTCCCCTCTGAAATGGTCCTTCTCCCTTTTCTCCTGTTTAGACAACGAATGTGGGAGGAGGGGAATGGGGGTTTATAACAGTTGGTGAGTAAATGTCATTTTAGGTTTTTATATTGCTCTCATTCAAAGCATTTGATTTATTTATTAATGTTGATCGTTTTTAAATTTTAATTTATGCGTTGTGATTTTTCTCCTGTGCTCACTCCCCACTTCAATCAAAAGAGGAGAGGGAGAGAGAGATTGAATGTTGGAGAGACTCATAGAGGGGGAGAGATGGGGGGAGTAGTAGACTCGACTGGGACAATGATGCAGCTACGCTGTCCCAGTCAGCCATCCAAGTTGATTAACGCTGGAAGGCAGTCCTCAATACACGACTGGGTGGGCCTGTGCAGCTTAGCAGATCTTTGCAATGCCTGGAGATGTGTTTTAATGTCTCAGACCCCCCCCCCCCCATGCTAAACAAGGTAACCACATTTTAGAATCTAGATGCGTTCTACAGGCGTTCGTTCTCCAGGCTTTCTACAGTCTGCTGATGTAAGGGATTCCTAGATGATCTAAAGCAGTATTATGAAGGATTTCGAGAAAGTAAGTTGGTGTAGTGTGTTCAACGGCATGGGCGGAATTTGAAGTAGATTTCACTGGCAGCTGGTACTCTCTTTTATGCATTGAGGGATTTGTGTGATCGGACCGAAGAAGAAACACATTGACAATGCACTGAAAGAAGGGACTGATAAGGTTGGATTGGGAGGGGCAAACACAGGTTCCAAGTTCTCCTTTTTCGCCACTATTTCAACCACTATTTTGTTTTACTTGTGATTTTAATTCCGTTTTGGCGCCGTTTACTCATGTTGACAGCGTGCAATGGCACCGATGTAGCTCAGGTTGGGTCATGAACACCATTTGGGACGAAGCCTAAGTCAAGAGGGTTGAAATGTGGTCCTTGAAGCTCAATCCCCAAGGTGAACAGACCTTGAACATTTGACCACTGCCTTGGGTTGTGACTTGGAGTTGGTTGACATTGGGACTCGACTAGCCTGGTCCCAGATCTCTCTACCGGTACATGGAAGAAAAGTGAACAGATAGAGGGACTACTGTATAATACGCTGGACTATACTTAATGCATCGTGGCTGTTTTCTGCTGCATGATAGGAATGAGAGAATGGCTTTTTTGACCATTGGCCAATATTAACCTGGGAACACTGTAACTCTTAACTTAGTTACTATTTACAATGGTCAGTTATGGTACTGTTTAAAATGGCTTATTGGAGGACTTATTCATCTCCGCACCCAGAACCAAATCAGCTACTCGATTTTAACATTTTGAGATTTTTTATGATAGATTTTTTTTCATGCTTTATAACTGATCTAAAGGTACATTGGCAAATTGTATGATCAACATTCTTTTCCATGCAAAAAAAAGTAGACCTAAGCCTCCGGCAAGGGATATAAACTGTGGAGTTGATCATACAAATCAAATATCGTTCCTCAAAAATGAATTATATGTTCACAAATGTCAGTTGTAACAAAGATTAGGGTCGAAGTTCAGCTTGACATCGTGATTGAAATGTAAAGGCAGTGTTCCTCATCTGACTGAAAGAGGTCGCTGAAACTGCCACTATATATCATTTGCACACGATGGCAAAGTTTAGTTCCGGAAGATATGCTTTGAGTGAGAGGCGTTGGAGTTAAAAGACAATATGGTGACGATTTAAGCCAAAACGGTATCTTCTTCTAATGTCTACTGTTGCAACTGACCCCCTCTAGTCTATTATAAATGATGCCTTCATGTTAAACCCTATGAGCAAAATAATGTCTTTCCACCAATTTTGCTCACTGGGAAGTGTTAACTCCCAAACGAAAACGTCATTCATTTTACCAGTTTACATGTCCTCTGTCATGTAAAGTATTACAACAACAAAAATCTTCCATATTGTTTGTTTATTTTATTAATTTATTTGAATGTGTCTCTATTTATTGAATGGGTTTGAATGTACATACGAATACATGTATAAATGATATATATCCTGTACGTATGGGTTTGTTGACTGCTGCCTGACTAACTGTGGGCTCTACTGTGTAAACTCCTGTCTGTATCTGAAATGACAACCTGTTCCCTACATCGTGCACTACTTTTGACCAGGGCCTTGTTAAAAGTAGTGCACTACAGTATGTAGGGAACACCGTGGTGCTGTTTTGGACGCAGAACTGTTCTGTTGGCTGACATATACTCTGCTCTCCTCTTCTGCTCTGACTACCAATATGACATCAGGAATCTACCATTCTAGCACCAATGCACTGCTTTTGAAAAGAAGCACCAGTCTCATCGTGGTGAAGAACTTTGAGCGAAGTTTTGCTTTACATGCAACAGACTGACCAATAAAATCGTCCCCCATTGTTTGTGCATAAAGGAGATTCCTGGAGTCCGTTTATTTAATTCAAGAATCACTATACTTTGAACCATGATATCAATTGAAATGGTATTCCTTGATCAATTCTCTCAAGACTGCAGTTGGCTATACTTGCTACTGTCCATGGCCCACATTCATAGAGTAAGAGTGCTGATCTAGGATCTCAAAAGCTAAAGATCAGCACTTTCTTTGAGACGCTTTATGAATATGTACCCAGGGCTCGGCAATTCTGTTTCACTAGGGTCAAAGTAGGACTACTGCTGCTTGTTAAATACTGCCAATACTGTCTGAAATGCATGTCATGTCTGTACCTATATTTAGAAAAGAATGTCATTTTTATTATAGCTCAATTTGAGGGTAGGCTAGTCTGAAACTGGGGTGGGATTCTATAAATGGAAAATATACTATAAATATATTGTATTTTAGTTGAACATAGACTAATTCCTTTTAGCAGATAGAAATATAACATTAGATTGTGGATAATTGTGTACGGTGCCAATAGGAAGCCTACACCCCCTTGAACTTCTTTCTCGTTTTGCTGTCTTAAAATCCAATCTAAAAAGGGATTCAATTAGATTTTGTTCTACAATTCTACACAACCTACTCCAGATATTCAAAGTGAAAGAAAGTTATAGAACATTTTCCAACTTAAGAAATAACTCTCCATCCCCCTGAGTAAATACTTGGTGGAAGCACCTTTGGCAGCCATTACAGCTGTGAATCATTTTCATTAAGATTTGACCAACTTTGCACAACTCTTAGGGCATAGTATATCCATATTTCTGGTCAAATGTGCTCAAGCTCAGTAAATTTGGTTGGGCATCATTGATGGGCAGCTTTATTTAAACCCCTCAGATTTTTTAAAAGCAGGACTGAGACTAGACCACTCAGGAACACTAAACACCTCTTGGAAAGCAATTCTGTCTCGCTGAAAAATAAACCTCTATCCCAGGTTTAGGTTTTCAGAAGACTGAGGCAGTTTCCCTCTAACTTTTTACCTGGCCTTTGCTCCTTTCATATTTATTTTTGATCCTGGCAAACTCCCCAGTCCCTGCCGATGACAAGCATACCCATAACATGATACTGCCAACACAATACTTGGCTTCTTATATAAATAGGCTGGAAGCTGCTGAAAAGGCCAGATATTTAAATAAAAAACATCCAATAAAATCTCAATGTTATCAAAAACAAAAGAGCTGCATCAAAAAACAATTATTGAAAAGACCTAAAAATATCTAAATATGTAGCAACACATTTACAGGAGGTATTTTCTTAGGCTGCTACTAGGGTGCCATGGCAACTATATAATTGTGTGATGATACCAAATATGTATATAAACCCTGGATTTATAATACTATGATTTCTAGATGCTTGAAGCCATTGATTGGCCTCAGAAAAGCAGTCCTCCATAGGAATGAATGGAATTATACAGTATTTCATGTTTAATGGTTCAAAGACATAATTACATGTATTTAAGTATTTTTTGTTGTAGTGGGGACAGTAAAATTAGAACTTCCAAAATGTATACTTTAAGGAAGAATAAAAAGATTTAGGTCACATAATATAATTTAAAAGTATGCTTTGGAATGTAAGAAAATACACGTCGCAAAAACGAATGTAGATATAAGTAAATGCATTTTGATAGCTTCCAAAATATTATTACAACAGTGGGGGAGTGCAAAGATGGAGGCGCGGTGGCGTCAAAACAGCGCCCCCTGTCTGTCATCTAGTGTATATATAAATCATTGGACGATACCGTATGTGTGAGATAATGGCGGCTCAGATAGTTTGTTCAGTCGGCGTCTCCCATAGCAAAGGAACACATTTCAAGGCCCACTTAATCCAGTTTGTTTAACTAGGCAAGTCAGTTCTTATTTACAATGACGGCCTGCCATGGCCTAACCCGGATGCTGCCCTATGGGACTTCCAATCACGGCCGGTTGTGATACAGCCTGGAATCAAACCAAGGTCTGTAGTGACGCCTCTAGCAATGAGGTGCAGTGCCTTACACTTCGAACACATTGCGTTTCAGTACACCAGAAGTACATTCATTTCCAATGGAACGCTGCGTTTGAGAGGCAGTTGCAGAGCGTTCTGTGTGGTGCAGATGCATCAAATTGTACGGTAAGTTGACAGAAAGTAGCAAATTGTGAATGTTGAATTTTTGTTGCACACATATCCAGTAAAAACTGGAATTACATTATAAAAACATTAGATTGCATCATTTCTTTACATTGTGTTTTATTATTTATTCGATGACATCTAAAAAGGTATTGTGAGAGCCTATAATATAATTTCCCTCCAAAATAGCGAAATGCAATAATAGTCAAGATAGCAGAGAGAGGCCCTTCCAACAATGAGACCAACGTTGAGGAAGGTGGTTTTGATCGCGCTGTTGGGCCGGGACCAGCCCCGCAGAAAGCGCATGTCTGTGTGGGTCCAGAGGTGGTTGAAGTCCCGAAAGCATGCAGGTGAGTTCCACCGTCTCATTCAAGAGCTTCGACAATTTCGAGAGGAATTTAAAAGTTACTTTCGTCTGGACCGAAGCGATCACCTGCTCCAGATGGTTGGAGCCAGGATCGCCCCAATGGATACCAACTACCGGGGTCCATTAGCCCAGTTGAACTTCTGGCGATGTGTCTCCTGTAAGCTACATTCTAGTGGATTTTTTAACTCTTTGATACCGTAATTGATTGATATTAGATATATTTTACGTGCAACCTAGCTAGTTAATAAACCCTATGTGACATGAGATGTACTTTTATAGAATGTTCATTAGAACTATAGCTTTTCCCAGAGTTGGTTTAAAATCCTTATTCGGAGCAAGGTTCGTTTTTGAATGCGCCTTTGGGATTCTGGCAGCCCTGTATCAGCGTGCTTGGTCTCAGTCCCTAAAATGTCGAAGCCTGCGAAGTTCTCCACAACTACCTGCAGAGGTCATTCCAGGTCCCGTTCCGGATGGAGACTGGCACGCCAAATGGTCACCTACCTGATGTCACCAGGGCAAGTGCCAACAACACCCCCAGACAGGCACACCAAGTGAGAGAAGCTGACCACCTACTTCTTCTCATCGCCAGCAGGTGAAGTCCCATGGCAGCATGCCGTGGAGTGAAACGGCCCTTTTAAGAGCCCCCTAACACCAAGGTTATTTTATGAACCATCCACCATTGTACATAAAATTGTATTTCCCCCCCACCCCCCAGATTATTTTATGTCTCCTTGTCTCTCTTCATTTGGAAGTTATGTTTAAGTGAAATGTGGGAGTAAAGACCACACCTTAAACCCTTCCCTCTCCATTAACATCAGGTGAGCAGGACCTCTAAGGATATACGACATACAGTTGGTATGATAACAATGGGAAAAGGTAACCTAGGGTCCATACAAATAGTAGTTTACCACCATCTTCACTGGTCTGACAAAATGCAGGTGTGGAAAAAAACTATTGGGAAGAGAATGTTTTTACTTTCATCTTGAATTAGATCTGCAAAGATGTAGGGAAGAAATAAACAAATGAAGTCTAAATTAGATATGAATAAACACATGAAACTGACTATGAAAACATTAGAATTAATAAGTATTCAAGTACAGGAAAGAACATGACAGGTATGTGTGTTGTAAAAAAAAAAAAAAATATTGAAAGTGTGTGCGTAAAAATACTAAAATGAATGTGTAACCTGTAATCTGTAAGAACAACAAGAGCATGTATTTTTGGCACAACTGAAAACAGATACAGGGACTACTCATAAAGCCTAGATGTAGTAGGGGAACTTCCGACATGGCCATAAAGACAGAAAGGGCAGGGCACTGGAGATCTGAGGTATAGAGAGGAGTGGAGGAGAGGTGTGTGTGCGAGTCTGAAAAAAACTAAGAGTGAATGTGTAGCCACAATACAGGTAAACACACATTTCACCTTTAGTCTTGTAAAAAAAAAAACGAGCGCATCAAAATTCTCCGGTGTGTCAGTGTCAATTCAGTCAATTTTCATGCAATCTATGTACAACTAACAATGAATGCTATCCTATGTATTGAGAAACTACTAACAAGGACATAGTAAGCGGAATAAGGACAGTTGGAAAATCTCAGTTGCATTTCCTTGATTCCTCGAGGGTCACAATCTCAGATCCAGAGGTGCTTCCTCCATTTCATCATCTTCCATGGCTGCACCGGTGGTGGTCATACAGCAGAGATGAACGATGTTGTAGAGGGTCTCGCTGCACCGGTGGTGGTCACACAGCAGAGATGAACGATGTTGTAGAGGGTCTCGCTGCACCGGTGGTGGTCACACAGCAGAGATGAACGATGTTGTAGAGGGTCTCGCTGCACCGGTGGTGGTCACACAGCAGAGATGAACGATGTTGTAGACGTTGTAGAGGGTCTTGCTGCACCGGTGGTGGTCACACAGCAGAGATGAACGATGTTGTAGAGGGTCTCGCTGCACCGGTGGTGGTCACACATCAGAGATGAACGATGATGTAGACGTTGTAGAGGGTCTCGCTGCACCGGTGGAGGAGGGTGGTCTCACTTGTAAATGACGTTGAGGGCTCTGATGCAAAAGTGGCGCCCACACTTGAGGAGGACGTAAAGGGTCTGGCTGTAAAATTGCCACTCGTTGCCCTAGGCACAATAAATGGATCCAGAAAAGAAAGAATGTGGCAGAAGCGCCAAGGCTGCTGGCCTGAAGCTGCTGACCCAGACCTCTTATCTTTCTCTGCCCTTCTCTCTCCGATGCCTGTCCCGGAGTCCTCTCCACTTCCTCCTCCAGTCTTCTTCTACATAGACATGAACATGATAAGCCAAACCATCACCTAGCATTACTTTGGTTTTTAGATAGCCATCATGGACATGCCACCTACTGTACACACACACACACACACACAGTTATCTGATCAAATTATCAGGGGTACAGTAGTATCTACCATTTCTATTACTATTTATCTGACATACCCACTCACACTCTTTCAAACATTATCATTTGGGGAAGTTATCAGGGGTAGTAACTAGCATAATTTATATGACTATTTCTTTCACACACACACCTCATTGGCTAGGTTAGGATAGCTAGCTAACTAGTCACATCTAGCACAAGCTCACTACTAAACTGACCTGGCAATACTACTATCGTGGACACTTGTCTCCAAGCAGCATTTTTTTGTGTTTATGTCCCAGTAGCTGTCAGCAGTTGTGTCAAAAATACATAGTTTTGAGGATACTGCTTTCATGATTCTCTCCTCCATGTGTCCAACCGTCTGCAAAAGATACCTGCATCAGTATAGTCGCCTAGCTGTGCAAAATGTTATGCAGCATTGATGCAATGACGCATTCGGTGTGTTCGGGACTGATGACGTAAAAGAAATCGAGTTATGGTAGCCTACCACAGGGTTATGCCGCGTTCATGTACCAGTCGGAACTTGGAAATTCGGATATTTCAGAATTGTTAACTGTTTGAAGTTATACACGTACCGCGTTCACCAGTCGGACATTTTTAAGTTTCATAGTTCCGACTGGCACTTGAACGTAGCATTTATTATAAAAAATAAAAAAACATTTGTCAGTACTGCGTCAATAGGCTCCTAGAGCAAAGGAACTAGATACTACAATGGTTTTCGTACTATCAAGCGTATCTAGGACATTTATGAATATCTACATAACAGCAGTCGTCCAGTAAATCACGTTACTTGTAAACGTTTTTCCGGGATTGCTTCCGCATGGTTTCCACTAGATAGCCCAGCCACAAAGTAAAAATGGTCTATATCGTAAAAAATTATGAAAGTAAGTGCTTTTTGGTCTTATTTTAAGGTTCGTCTTGTGCATGAGGTTGGCAGTGTGGTTAAGGTTAGGTTCAAATCAAATTTTAAAGAAGAGAAATTCTAGAAATGGGCGGGGTTTATGACTTTGTGTCTGTGGTAACTAGTGACGCCTCTTCTGCATAGCCTAGCCAGGCACGCCCACCAACCCACTCAAAACACACATACGCGCAAATAAAGTTGTTTAAAAAAACAGACCATCTGGCTACAGACGTTTGCCAAGCTAGGAGAAGTGGAAAATCTGCTCAATTATTCAACAATGGTAAGAAACTCTCATAGCTACTCTAGATTAGTTAGTAGCCGTTCTGCCGAGAGGCGCAGAGGTCTAAGACACTACATCTCAGTGTTAGAGGCGTCACTACAGACCCAGGTTCGAGCCTGGGCTATATCATAACCGGCCGTGATTGGGAGTCCCATTGGGTCGCGGGGTTAGGGTATGGCCGGGGTAGTCCAGCATTGTGAATTTGTTCTTAACTGACTTGCCTAGTTAGATAAATATAGTGCATGCTTTAGTACTGGAAAAGGAAACTTCTACAACTTGTGTTTGTGAAACAGAATGCGCTTTCAATTTAAAAAATAACATTTACATCTCAACTTGGTCCAATGCATTAAGCTTACATTTACATTCTGAACTTTTGGAATCTGTTCTCAAGACATTTCAAAAGTTGCTAATAAAACGCATAGAACATAACTTCCAAATGAAAATGCGTCGTACTTCCTTGGAGTTGACTGGTCACAGCATTGAAAGGGATACACAGTGTCCGGTTTCCCAAAAATATTTTATTAAGGCTATGTTCATCGATAAACTTAGCCTTAAGATGAATTTGAGGACGGAATAATGTACTGTTAAAGTATTAGAACTAGCCATTACAATAATGCTTTGTGTGCTATTTCCTAATTCTGTAAGGGAAACACACATATCACCTGGTACGGAACTAACCGCAAAACAGATGCACTTTACCCACTCAAATAAACTATCATGTCCATATCTCTTACACCACTGATTGTAAATTCTTTATCTATGGGGTTCCTCTCTCCCTCTAAGCAGCAGAGATGAACGTTATGCTCTTTGACTCATTCTGCAACATTTTATTTTCCACTGTGGTGTTCAATGTAGGGCAAGTTGAATGTCAGGCTTAGATTTTACCCAAGATGAAAAGGGGAGATTTATTTTGTAGACACTTTGCACACTTACATCTGCATTTCTGCCTCTAGAACACAGAGCATTATCAATGCAAAACATGTTGCTGTGGAGACAACAAACTTCACATGCCAGATGAGTTTAAGACCAAAAGCATGACTGATCATTGCAATTTGAAATCAGGACAGAATTTATGCATCCACTGCTGTCTGCAAATATCTGTCCCCCCCCCCCCCAATTTTTTTTTTTTAAAGCACTTGACATTTTGTTGTATACCATATGTGCTTTTGGTGTCATGGATGGGATTGTTTCTGTGAGATGGTGTGGGTGACGATGGTTACTGTCCCTTCACACCTAGTACAGTACACAGCACACTGTACAGTGAAATAGCAATAGTTTTGGGCGTGCCAGTTTGAAAGGTGTGTGTCTGTATGACCGATTTGTCATGTGTTTGGCACAGATGTGTGTACCTGGTGGGAGTGTCCATAGTTTTGCCTTGTATAAAGAGACCCGTACTTACTTTTGTTCTGTCAAGCCCCTCTGTGTATCTATTACCTGGCCCATCCAGTTTGCGTCAGTTGCCCCAGTAGTGTTATTGTCAGGTGTATTTGCTCTCACAATTCAGGAGCGTTCCAACAAATGTATGAGCATGTCGGTTAAAGAACACTGTCCAATGGGAATCATTTTCTCTTGAGTTATATAGCATACACTCTAGAATAAATAGTAATTCCCTAAACGCAGACAGTGGTGGGGGGGGGCCGAGACATTGCAGCTGACTTTAAAGGCGGGCCGAGACGGACTGATCTACAAATCACCTTGCATCATAAATAACTACTCAATGTTATTTGTAGGTCAGTCTGTCACAATTGACCATGATACATCATGGTTTTGATGCTCTCGAACATGGCCAGCGTCACCTTTAGGCAGTAGGGCAGGCTACTTCAAGGGGCCTGTTCTGGAGGACATAACATTACAGAACTTTTCAGATAATCATATATCTGTTCTATAATCTATATCTTGTCTATCTGTCAGAATAGGAAATTGTGTCAGCTCTATTTCATTATATTGTGGTACCTTTCACATCACTGAATAGACCCCTGTTAACTCTTTCCACCCCGGCCGTTCCAGATGACATCCAAGAATGGCGGGAGCAGAGGCGGGATGGAATTTGTGGGGCATGTGGATGTGTCAATCATTCGTATTCCGCCCCACCACTACATCCATGTCCTTGACCAAAACACCAATATCGCCCGTGTGGAGATAGGACCACTCACCTACATCAGACAGAACAATGAGAAGTGAGGAAGTGTGTGTGTGTTTATCTGATAAGGTCTGCATGTAGTTTCCTAATTACTAGTGCGATTGGTTGTTTTCAGTTTCGTCTAAGCCTCCTGATGCCAAACAAGCCATTTGTCTCTGTGGTTACAGCATCACACACTATTTGACAGCACACTTTGAACGTTACCAACTATGAAGTTTTTAATGGCACCTTTTAGGTGTTTCTTTACAGGTTTAGGTTAGTCAACATATGCCTTGTACAAACACGTTTACACTCCGTTCCGGACGACTGTGATCACACTCTCCGTAGCCGATGAAAGACCTTTAAACAGGTCAACATTCACAAGGCCGCTGGGCCAGATGGATTACCAGGACGTGTAGTCCGAGCAGGCGCTGACCAACTGATTCTGTACCGGTACCCCCTGTATATAGCCTCGCTACTGTTATTTTACTGCTGCTCTTTAATTATTAGTTATTTGTAATTTTTTTACTTATCTATTTTTTACTTAACACCTATTTTTCTTAAAACATTGTTGGTTCAGGGCTGTAAGTAAGCATTTCACTGTAAGGTACCTGTTGTATCCGGGCGCATCAGTGTCGATTAGTGTGTCAGTCACTAGGTGACTGTATCGTCCCCTCCTTCCCAGAGTGCTGTTCTCCCCCGCGCGAATGACCATGGTCCCTCCTCGCCACTACTGCGTGGTGCTCAACCCTGTCGCTCGCGACGACAACGGACAGGTGCTCTTCGACCCATCGGGACAGGCCAAGCTTCGCCATGCTGACCTGGAGATCCGGCTCACCCAGGACCCTTTCCCCCTCTACCCCGGTGAGGAAATCCAGCAGGTACTGTCTGTCTGTCTGTCTGTCTGTCTGTCTGTCTGTCTGTCTGTCTGTCTGTTAGACGTCAGCGCTAAAGCCTAGGTGTTAGCAGTGCAGGGTGCTAATGCAAGTCTTCAGGTGTCCGAGCAGAGGTTACTCAGCACACAAGTGTGGTTCACTGAAACCCCTCCATTATGATCCCATTGAGCTAAAGCGTAGGCATTCACTTGGATAGATAATATAACTGTCTGGGACCTGGGTGCTAGCCCCGTTCTCCTGCATGCCACAACTGTGTTAGCCTGTGGAGTTAAAGCCTAGGCATTAGAAGTTTGGAGAGTTAAAGCAATTATGTTTTTATCCTCTATCCCCACCCACTCCCAGAACATGACAGCACTGCAGATCGTCTACCCAGACACTGCTCTGCGCCTGCAGGCTTTGCTGGACTTTGAGGACGCGGGAGGAGAGAAGAGGGTTGCCGGAGATGAGTGGCTGTTTGAAGGGCCAGGTGAGTTCTCTGGGTTCAACTCCTAACACATCCATTACAACTTTCTTGGGTCCTTACAGTGGTCATATTCATATTGATCAATGCATATATTTTTGGGGACCAAATCAGAGCATTGTTTTAAAGAGATAGCAAGTGCTCTTTCAATTTGTTTCTAATTTAACTTGCTGAAGTCAAATCCAATTTGATTCATCACGTGCACAGTTTGCAGCAGGTGTAAAAGGTGCAGTGAAATACATTATTGAGAGCTCTCAACAGTGCAGTATAATACCAATATAATCAAAGTCCAAAAAAACAAGTAGTAGAAGAAAGTAGTATGCAAGACACGTAGTATATTCCAAACGGTATGTAGTACCCGATTCTAAACACAGCCTGGTTGCCTAATAATGCTTCTTTAACCACTGACCCCTAACCTCTGCCCCCACCCCCACCCATAGGGACGTACATCCCCAGGAAGGAGGTGGCGGTGCTGGAAACCATCAAGGCCACGGTGATCAGAGAGAACCAGGCCATCCGCCTCCGAGCGCGCAAGGAGGGCGTGGACAGGGGCGGAGTCCGCAGGGTCACTGGTGAGACACATATACTGTATTTAATATTTTTTATTGTACATATAATGTATGTACACAAGTAGCAGATGTATCGCTATCATACACAGACGTGCGCACACACCTACCTAGCTGAGTGATTGTGTGTGTGTGTGTGTGTGTGTGTGTGTGTGTGTGTGTGTGTGTGTGTCCAGGTGAGGAGTGGCAGGTGAGAAAGGTGGGGGCGTATCTACCAGGGGCTCATGAGGAGGTCCTCGACATCGTCAACGCTTTCATCCTCACTGACAAGGTAACACCTCTCTCGTCCTCACTTTATCTAGAACCCCCCCCTTCTCTCTTACACTTTACCTATCACTTACTCCCTCGCTTCTCTCTCCCTCTATCTTTCTCTCCCTCTCTTTGACCTATCACTCACCTTCCTTCTCTCTCCTATCTCTCTTGTATTAATGCCAAAATGTGGGGCTCAAAACAGGTAGGGCAGCCCTGAATGACGGGTCGCCACTGAGCATGCAATAATGTAGCCTAAATCAAGAGTGGGCCTATTATTTTTGCTGGAGTTGGCGTATATAGCCAACTCCAAAAACCCTGAGGAGGTTGTGAACTATGAATATGACACTCGCGTGCTTTTGAAAATAGGATTGGTATTATTTTCTATCTGTATCATGATGAGCAGATCCTACGCCTGCTCCCTAACGAGGTGGAGTGAATGTTAGGAAAGGGCTGAAATGTGGATAAAAAAAATGATTGTTTCAAAATATTATTATTATTATTTTTTGTTTTATAACAGCGGTTCCACACATCCCCGTGAGAAAAATGTGTATTTTATTCTGTTATATTCTTACTATAAAATATGTCTGACTGGATAGGTGGGTCTGTTTTTAATAAACAAAACAACGGACTATTGATTTGAATGGTGCAGCCATGGCTGCACTGACCCGTAACATAGGCCTAATTAAACTCAATATGCTCTTCTATTATTTTGAAAATACATTTTATTAGTCTTATGATGTTTCGTAGGACCTGCCTAAATGAGTTGATGTTTTTTTTCCCCCCACTCTCAGAAAGCACTGCACGTGCGAGCAACGCGGCCATTCCGTGACGCCGGGGGGCGGGACCGGCGCACTGGGGAAGAGTGGCTCGTTACCATGGCGGAGCGGGAGGCACACATCCCGTCTGTTGCCGAGGAAGTGGTGGGAGTGGTCAACGTGACCACGCTGAGCAGCCGTCAGTACTGTGTGATCCTGGACCCGGTGGGACCAGACGGTAAACCACAGCTGGGTCAGAAGAGGGTGGTCAAGGTGAGACTGAACGAGAGCTCCGTCTTTCACGCCTTTTG
Organism: Oncorhynchus kisutch; assembly: GCF_002021735.2. NCBI lineage: Eukaryota > Metazoa > Chordata > Actinopteri > Salmoniformes > Salmonidae > Oncorhynchus > Oncorhynchus kisutch. The sequence goes on along the minus strand of NC_034179.2, from coordinate 62,140,639 downwards.
TGTGGCCACTCGTTGGTGTTTTACACACTTTTTGAGGAAGTTCAGTGACTTCTGTTTTGTTCATTAATTCGCCTTTGTAGCTTTTAGTCACTTCCCCAATGAGCTTTCATTTAACACTCTCCTCTCCTCCTCCTCTCAGGGGGAGCGTTCGTTCTTCCTGCAGCCAGGGGAGCACTTAGAGGAGGGCATCCAGGATGTTTACATTCTCTCTGAGGAGGAGGGCCTGGTGCTGAGGGCCGTAGAGGCCTTCAACGATACGCAGGAGGTGAGGGAAGGGTGGAAGAATTGAAATGCAGATGGGAGGGGACACAAATGCACCTTGGTCAAATACAACGACGGTCCTAAACAGGACTGTCTGGTTTGGCTGGTACACAATCCATTCAATGTACATTTGGTGCTTTCACACTGTCTCACTCTTTCTCTCTCACTTTCCCTCCCTCTCCTTATCTCTCTGTCCCTCCTCTCTCTCTCCCTCTCCTCTCTGATAGCAGGAGGAAGAGGAGGATGAGGGGGAGGAGGAGAGGGCCAAGCTCTCCCGGAGGGGTGGAGTCCAACGTCGCCCCGGTGACCGCTGGATGCTACGCGGACCAATCGAGTACGTCCCCCCGGCTGCCGTGGAGGTTATGCTACGGCGACAGGCCATCCCATTGGACGAGAACGAAGGGCTCTATGTCCGAGACATCAAAACAGGAAAGGTGAGTTTTTACCCAGCGGAATGTTTGAAGACGGGGGGCTACGTCCCAAATGGCAACTTGACCGTTAAGTTTAGGCAATCGTTTTGGGATAGGGTTAACCTGAACATGACAGTACATTTTTTCACATTAATTCCGACTGGGTCAGGAAAGGGTTAAGGTTTGAGATGTGCCTAGCACTGGGATTGAACCGACCATCTTCAGAGCTGTTGCTCACAGTTTAACTAGATGGTAATAGGTGCTCACATTGCCCCTAGTGGACAGTATCCCTCCATGTCTTGTGGAACTGGGGCCTCATTTATGTGTACGTACAAAATACACCCCGACATGTGCGTGCTCCAATTTTCACGCAAAATTTTGCATTTTTTATATTTCAAAAATCTTGACGTGAGAATGTGCTCACCTCCCCGCAAACCTTAGACCATGCGTATGCACATCTGCTAGTGGTTGAAATATTGTATTGCAAGCGAGTAGGCTATTTTGTGCAAATGTGGGATTTGATGAAAATTAAAAGCAGGAAAGAACAAACAAGAATTCAGCCATTTGCCATTAGTAAGAAGAGCAAAAATCATTTGAATTATAAAAAAAAAATCTAAAATAATTAAGACCTAGAAATCATTTTATTTTATCTTAACAACCATTGCAGAATAAATACCTAATCTTTTCTGGCTGTGCTGAGTTCATATTCCCGTCGTAGCCATACAACCAATTACCATGTGAATCTCTCACTTAATTGGACCTAATAGCCAGGCGTAAACACTGTTTCAGAATGTGCGGGCAGTCCATGTTTCGGTTGGGGAAACGTCGACGCAAACATTGTTGAATTCAAACGTTCTGCTGACAGGTCCACAACCATTTTGACCATGTCCTTTGCGGTGTCAAAAGGTTGAATGGAGGGCATTTTCCAGGCTGAGTTTTAATGCTTGTTCACGCACGCAGAGTTTTACAACCGGTCTGATTTTATAATGAGAAACATGCATATTTATAGTATGGTGTACGTCAAGTACAACATTTTTGTATGTGCGGCGATTTAAATTTTTAAAAAATCGACATTTTATTTTCAGAAATGGCACACGCAGAAATTTTGTGACATTTTAAGCAACGATTATAAATGAGGCCCCTGGACAAACATCTAATACTGCAGTGGATCTGGTGTGACCTGGCTGATTCTCTATAGTGCTTGGGCACCTGACTGTCAAACACTTTTTGCTTTCTTTAAAAAATATATTTAAAAAATCCTGCAATTCCAAATTGTTTCTTCAAAAGGGGAGTCCATATGAACAGAATACAACTATTTATTAGGTTTTGCCACAAGTAATTATATTGAACTCGAGTACTCAAATTATTAAATTATATTGAACTCGAGTACTCAAATTATTTGAATGTATTTTTGAACACAAGGCCAGAAAAGAAAACGTGTGCATATATCTATATGCCAACAGTGTGCAACAATGGCTAATTTATCATAACATTACAGATAACCAATCCTAATGGCTAAATTGCCCCATATACAGTATATTCAGTCAATTAAAAACTGCCATTAAGATTCATTTATTGAAACCGTAATATCAACTGGTTATGTTATATTATATTGTGGAACACAATCTTCAAAAGGCAGTAGCCTCAGCAGTTGCGCTTGCTTGTAGAAGCCTGTGGCTGTTCAATGGCATAGCCTTGTTTTTGTTAATTTAGCAGACAAGATGCTCTTATTTCCCGAGCCCTTATCACAGTCAAAGACGCACCTATTTTATAGTAATTTAACAGAATAAAATAGAACAACGCTACAGCATACAATGTCATTCTAGATGATTCTGGGCTTCCAACTTTGTGGCCACAGTTTGGGGAAGGCCCTTTCCTGTTTCAGCATGACAATGCCCCTGTGCACAAAGCGAGGTCCATATGTAAATGGTTTGTCGAGATCGGTGTGGAAGAAGTTGACTCACCATCGAACAACCTTTGGGATAAATAGGAACGCCGACTGCGAGCCAAGCCTTGTCGCCCAACATCAGTGCCTGACCTCACTAATGCTCTTGTGGCTGAATGGAAGCAAGTCCCCGCAGCAATGTTTCAACATCTAGTGGAAAGCCTTCCCAGAAGAGTGGAGGCTGTTATAGCAGCAAAAGGGGGACCAACTCCATATTAATGCCCATGATTTTGCAATGAGATGTTAACTAGCAGGTGTCCAGACTTTTGGTCATGTAGTGTATTTGATGCAATGAGGGTAGAAATTGTTTTTATTTGGACAATTATTACTTATAAAGCAAAGCAGAACTGTTTCATCGAGCTACAAATATTCTGTGATTTTTTTCCATTTTGCGCGTACAGACAGCATGGCCACGTTATAACCGCGAAGCGGCTGCGGTCCTCTCGCATATGGGGCTCGGTCAGGACTGTTACTTTTGTAACTGAATGAAAACAACATTTTTAACTGATTTTAATGTTGGGAAAATATATGGTGCAAATGCAGAATGGTGTTAAATGCCTCTAAACAGCTTGGGGAGAAATGATTTCACATTTAATCATGTAATACTAGGCTTACTGATTATTTCTCATTATCTTCTTGCAAACTGCTCGGTTTTCTGCAAAGGTGCAATCTTTTTTGGCTGATGGAAGGTTACTTTGAGTCAGTGGGAAGCATCTCAATTGCATGCTCCTTGCGTCCTCTCTCTCCTTCTCAAAACCCATTGGATGAGAAAGCCAGACGTCCAGCGAAGCCTAATCAGACAAAAATGCAATCTGTTAAAGGTGCAATATGTAGAAATCGCTCCGCTGTTTCCTGGTTGCTAAAATTCTAATAGGTTGCCTTATTTTTGTTTGACAAAACATTATTGTAAATCAAATCAAATTTTATTTGTCACATACACATGGTTAGCAGATGTTGTACTATCTAAACCACTGTGAAATATCTTTTTAATAACCAAAAATATATTTTTTCTTCTGTTTTACAAAACCAAAAGTCAAAGATGCAAATATGAAACTTAACAGGAAGTGTAGAAATAGCACACAGAACAGATCTACCGCTTCTTAGACTTGCTTTCAGTGAGAATGACCGATCTATCTATAACTCCCACTTTGGTCGGGTCGCCCAAAAAGTTACATATTGCAGCTTTAATAAAACAGACATGTATTTTAATATAGACTAGCTAAAAAACATTGAAAAGGACATGGATACTTTTTCTGGTAAAAAAATGGGATTGCACCTGCTCCATTGCTCAGGCGCCAATGATATAGTGCACGATTTACCAGGGCCCACAGGACTCTGGTCAAAAGTAGTGTACCATGTACTGTAGGGGGGACATTTAGGACATACACTAAAACACCTGATTCAAATGATCCAGGGAATCCATTCACCTGTTATTTAACAACCTTAAATCCCCCCCCCCCCCACATTGGCTGCCTGGTTCTAGGTCCGTGCTGTGATTGGCCACACTTACATGCTGACGCAGGACGAGGAGCTGTGGGCGAAGAATCTGCCTCAGAATGTTGAGACCCTCCTGACCTCCACAAAGGATCCCCTGGCTGACCGCTCGGACCGCAGAAAGGAAGTAGAGATGCCGGCCCGGGACAAGACTGAGGTGGTGTCCTACAGGGTTCCCCACAACGCTGCCGTGCAGGTCTACGACTACAGGGAGAAGAAGGCCAGGTACACATGGCTGACAGGCAGACGGACGTGGAGGGACAATGACACTGGCCCTGTCCAGAAACAACCCATAAAACGAGCCTGCATTCCAAATGGCACCCTATTCCCTATATAGTGCACTACTTTTAACCAGGGCCCCTAGTGTTAACTTTTCCCTTTCGCCCTCCCTCTCTCTTCCCACCCCCTCTCCTCTCTTTCCCTCTCTCCTCCCTCCCCTCTCTCAGGGTGGTGTTTGGGCCAGAGATGGTAATGTTGGGTCCTGATGAGCAGTTTACCGTGCTTTCCCTGTCGGGGGACAAGCCCAAGAGGACCAATGTCATCAAGGCCGTGTGTCTGCTGCTGGGGCCGGACTTCTTCACTGACATCATCACCATAGAGACGGCCGACCACGCACGCCTGCAGCTGCAGCTCAGCTACAACTGGTAGGGTTTGTAGGGGGGGGGCGTGCGTATGTGTGTGCTTGAGAATCCTCTGCGATTTGGTCTGTCTCTCTGTGTCCCTAGTCTAGTCTGTAGGCCAGCTGATGCATTTAAACTCTCACTCACTCACTCACTCACTCACAGGCACTTTGACCTGAAGTCTCCCGCGGACCCGTCCCAGGCTGCGGCTCTGTTCTCGCGTATGTGTGTGCTTGAGAATCCTCTGCGATTTGGTCTGTCTCTCTGTGTCCCTAGTCTAGTCTGTAGGCCAGCTGATGCATTTAATCTCTCACTCACTCACTCACTCACTCACAGGCACTTTGACCTGAAGTCTCCCGCGGACCCGTCCCAGGCTGCGGCTCTGTTCTCGGTACCAGACTTTGTGGGTGATGCCTGTAAAGCCATCGCCTCCCGCGTCAGGGGAGCAGTCGCCTCCGTGCAGTTTGACGACTTTCACAAGGTCCGTCCACACACCTCAGTCATCTAAATCTGCACTCTTCTTCCTTTTCAACACACTTTTAAAATTCTACATGGCCTCCAGCCCTGAGCGGTTGTAGTTTAGGTAGGCCTATGGAAACCGCAAGCCAATAGATTCAAAGGCAACAATAACACCCCCACGCTTTAACCTCTTCTTTAACCCCCTCCACTCTACAGAACTCCAACCGGATCATCTGCTCCTCTGTGTTTGGCTTTGATGACAAGCTGGCAGTGCGTCCCAGCCTGCGCTTCCACCAGAACAGTCTGGTCATCAGCAGTGTGGACATCCAGTCAGTGGAGCCGGTGGACCAGAGGACCAGAGACTCCCTGCAGAAGAGTGTCCAGCTGGCCATCGAGATCACCACCAACTCCCAGGAGGCTGCCGCACGGTAGGACACAAGATGCGCGTCGAAGTTCAAGGCCGAACATGGTACTGCAGGAATTGTTAGCATAAAATAGGATCCCCCCCCATTATAGTGAATGGAAAAATGTATATCTTTGCATACAAAATTTGAAGACAATCATGACTTCTAATACACTAGATATATTTACTTGAACCGATTTATTTTAAAATCTCATTACAGAAGTTATAAGAATAATTTGTTTGCTAATGGCAGCCTACAGTACACCTGTCTACCTTCAACTTTAGTTATTTAATGAGATTGGGCAGCACTGAGCTAGCCTGCAACTCACTTCTTGGAGTTGCTCAAGCTGCACATGTTATGTCTCCATGAGACACCACCTTAAGACTTCATTTGGCTTCAATGCGCCTTCACATGGGAATGAATGGCTCGTGATCGATGGCTTTGTCCATATGTCATTGACAAACACGCATGTGCACACACACACTTACAGGAGCAATTCAGGTTAAGTGCCTTGCTTAAGGGCACATTGACAGATTTTTCACCTAGTTCGGCTAAGGGATTCAAACTAGTGACCTTTTTGATTACTGGCCAACCCTCTCAATTGCTAGACTACCTACCACCAGACAGACACACAGAGTTCATCTTCAGTTTGGGTTGTTTTTGCCAATTGGGTAAGCGTAAACTTCTCTCTCCCCTCCCTCCCTACAGCCATGAGGCAGAGCGTCTCGAGCAGGAGGCACGTGGTCGTCTGGAGAGGCAGAGGATCACAGACCAGGCGGAGGCAGAGAAGACCAGGAAAGAGCTGTTGGAGCTGGAGGCCCTCAGGTGACCATTAATGCTCTGCCGCTAACACTAACGAATGTTAGCATCGCTTATGGGAAATGTAATGGTAGGGGGATAGCATTAGCATAACGCTAACACATGTTAGCATCGTTGATGGGAAAATGTTATGGCAAGAGACTAGAATTAGTATGGCTAGAGTTAGCATCATGCTGTTCTTAGTAGTGTGACTGTGAAGTTGTATCGAGTAAGATTTTAGATCAGAGATCCTAACATAATGCTATTGTGAGTTGTGTGAATGCAGAGGTTAGATATGTGGCGCTGGGGTGAAGAAGTTTCCACAAGGTACAGCACTAGGATCAGTTTTTTCAACCTTAACCATCTAACAGTGTGTCGTTGTGTGTTGCAGTGCGGCGGTGGAGAGTACAGGGGCAGCCAAGGCAGAGGCCCAGGCCAGAGCAGAGGCAGCCTGTATCCAGGGAGAGGCAGCAGTCAACGAGGCTAAACTGAAGGCTGAGGCCCAGAGGATTGAGGCTGTACGTATCCTCTTGCTGTGTGTTCTACATGGTTTAATTCTGAAACAACCAGTAGTTCACCTGTAATTGCTGACCTGTGTGTGTGGGTCTGTTTTGTTTGATGAATGTTTGAAGGTGTTCTACATTGTGTAATTCTGAAAGGCTCACATACTATGTGTAGCTGACCTGTAATTGTGTGTGTGTGCAGGAGGGCGAGCTGAACCGTCTGTCCAAGGCGAGGGAGCAAGAGCTAAACTATAAGTCAGAGATGGATCGTTTGGAAGTGGAGAAACAGCAGAAGCTGGCTGAGATAGAGAGCAACCGCTTTAAACAGCTGGTGGACAGTATCGGCGCCGACACCCTGCAGGAGATGGCCAGAGCCGGCCCCGAGCTACAGGTACATAACTCCTGACACACCGTAATTGTCATATTCATATACTGTCATATTTGTGCTACACAATACATTTTGTCTGAATAAAAATGGCACCTGGAGAATCCTTAAGCTCTTGCTCGGGTCAGAATCGTTCTGTAACGTTTTACTTTACGTTTCACAGAGCAGGTCTGTCTTTCTCCCACCCAATCTCAATTTAAATAAATTAGCTATCTTAGCGTGACAACATTATCAGCATGTATAAGATACCGTTTAAGATATTGGAACTGGAATACTGGCTCTTCTTCAATCAGTTATAATGGAAAGGAACAATTATCATATTTGATATATAATCTCTCTCGCTCTTTTTGTCCTTCCCTCCCCTCCCCTAGGTCAAGCTGCTCCAGTCTCTGGGTTTGAAGTCCACCCTGATCACAGACGGCTCTTCTCCCATCAACCTCTTCAGCACGGCCAACGGCCTTCTGGGAGCTTTATCTCAGAGCCCGGGCCAGTGAGAGGAGGAAGAGAATAGGAAAAGGAGGAGAATGTCGACAAGAAGAGAATTTCCAGTCTGAAAGAATCCCCTACAGATGTGGGATTTCTGGTTGTTTATCCATTATGTCTGATGTAGTAACTGACCATTTAAGGAGATGACATGGGCGACTGTACTGTGGTGATTATTCTGACGTGTGTGTGTGTGTGTGTGTACACACAGCTGTGTGTCTGACTAAAGACGCCCAAGTGAACATTCCCTTGGTTTACACGCTTTTTTTTTTACTCATCTGTTTGGTGCCGTCGATGCCATATAAAGTGCTGTCCAACTCCATGTGTTTTATATCTCCACTAACCGGAATGCTTGATAGTAAAGGAATCTTTCCTTGTTTGAGGTTTATGCAAATTTATTTCATTCATTTCTTGGTCCATTTATCAAAGAAATTAAAGCATGAACTTTCCCCAAAACATTGAGTGCCAATTCTTCCATTTGTGTGTACAGAAAGAACATGGATAAATCACACACTGGATAATGTGTCTCAATCTATTTGAATAAATCATATTTTTTTGCAATTACCACCATGCATCGAACTCTTCATCTACAGTTTGTGTAGTAACTAATAAAAACAACATTAAGCCACATGCTCTGGCCTGACTTTATCTATTACAGAGCTTGAAAAATCTGACTCAAATTGTACCATATCATTAATTGAAATGACCATTGGACAACATTACAAATCTTACTGATTGCACCTTTAATCAATGATTTGATACTGATTACGTTTTTATTAGAAGACCACTGGAGATTTTAGCACAGATTTTTTTCCTCAATTTGATAAACCTATTTTCGACAATCCCAATGCATGTGACCATGTAATATACGTAGAACAACATGGGGTTTAGTTGAAGATACCGAGCTCCGTACCAAACTTCAGAAAGATTGTGAAAATTGTTTTTTTTTCTTTAAAGTTTAGTCATTATTTTTATTTGTTCAAGATATAAGACCTTTCCTGTGACTGGAATGATAATTGGATAATTTATTTCAGCATGTCCATGCAAAGTCGTGACAAAAAAAGAAAGGAAAAAGTTAGCCGTTCTATTGCTAATCAACAAGAGAGAAACGTGCTTATAGACAACTGCCATAACTACACTTGGCCTATGGATAATATCATGCTTTCGAATGCTGAAGATGACGAATTCCCCTCTTTACCGGTTACTCCGTGCAAACCTCCACCCTCCAAAAAACCCAACATGAACTCTGACATCGTGGCTACCCTCTCCTTACTCATCAACTCCAGGTGTGACGCCATTGAGAAAATGGTAGGCGCGAACACCATGGTTATCGAAGGCTTGAAAAAGACCGTGGAGTTTGCATGTGGTGAAATTAATGATGTGAAAACGAGAGTGGCAAAAGTTGAAAAAAATGTGGAAAGGGTGGAAAAGAATAACAATGTCTACCATAGACGTCTCACTGATCTGGAACAATACACAAGAAAATGGAACCTGAGACTCTACGGCTTGCCAGAGGTGGAGAATGAAGATGTGCGAGGAGAGGCTATCCGTATCTGCCAAGAAGTTTTGCCTGCAGAGAAGAACAAAGTTGGTGATACCATCGACGTTGTACATCGCCTCGGCAAGAAGCAACAGCAAAGCGATTCAAGACCCAGGGGTATCATCATCCTATTCACTACCAGATTCTACAGGGATGCTGTCTGGAAAGCTGCTAGGAAGAACGCCTTCCTTCAGAGCCATGGTATGCGTTTCGCCGAGCATCTCAGCCCGGAAGACATAGAAAGAAGGAACAAGTTGTGGCCAACGATCAAGATAGCACGAAGTGAGGGGAAGGCTGCTTACTTCGTCGGAGGACGAGGTTTCATCAACGGTTCAGAAATCCATATTCCTCCCTAAAATCTCACCAGAAGGAACAGGTTGATGGTTTCAGCCATGGTATTCTCATTTTCCTTATGTGGTTTACCTAACAAGCATCAGGTGACTATTTTAAAGGAATACTCAGGTATTTCAATTCATTAATTTGTTCTTGTATGACCAGAAGTCCTATTTTGTTTATAAACTTACGAAGAAGATTGAAAGCTGAATTTATGTTTTATGTATACAGTAACTAAGATACTGTCCTAAATGGCATACAGGTCTGCTCTGACTTTACACGGTTATTGTTCTATTTAGTTATTAATACTTATTTCCAAAAAAGGTCTTAGGAACGTTTATATGTAAAACATTTTGTTATACAATTATTTTATGATCAGTTTTCATATGTACTTAAAATAGTAGGTACCCTTTTATTTAAATTATTATTTATTTTATTTCTCAAAATAGTTCCTGATTACACTAAAGAGGATTTTTAGTCTCTCTTACTACAAGAACCCTTGGTTTGGTCTTGAACATAATTTCCAGTTGAGTTGAATTTCAAAGGTTATGGAATAAGCTATTTTCACTTTAAATTGACTTAAATGGTGCAGATCTCGGTTCCTTATCGTTTACGTTCACTGCTCCTACGTCTTTGACTCATCCTACTACAGTTTATACTTTTATATAATCTTTGTTGTTTTGTCTTTGTCTATATTATCTCTTAATGCTAGGGGGTTACGAAACAGTGTGAAGCGCAAGGCCTTATTTCTATTTGCTAAACAATTTCGAACAGATTTTTGCTTTTTTCAAGAGTCTCACTCAATTTCTGCTGATGCCAACTTCTGGAGGTCACAGTGGGGCAACGATATTTGGCTTTCCCATGGATCTGAACGCTCTGCTGGTGTCACTACAATGAAAAATACCTTTGGTGGTAATATTCTACACTCGGAATGTGACCCCTTTGGTCACTTTATTTGTCTTGTGATCAGTTACAATGACATTACACTCATTACTGTAAACTTCTACGGGTACAACACCAAACATGAGAATGATGAGTTGCTTGAATCTATAGAGAAACATATACTTCATTGGTTATCTAAATTTCCCAATTCGTTATTATTGATAGGAGGGGACTTTAACATTACAATAGATAATTCAACTGATAGATGGCCCCCAGGTAGGCCAACCAATCAGAATTTGGGTTTAATACTTTTTATGGAAAAGTTTGATCTTACTGATATATGGAGAGAGAGGTTTCCGGCCAAAAGATCTTTCACTTGGAGTAACAAAACAGGTTCCAGACAATCCAGAATAGATTTTTGGCTTATATCCAAATGTATTGATAGTGAGTGTGTTACTACAAATATTTGTACTACTCCCCTCACAGACCATAAGGCTATTTACATTGATATCAAAATATTTACCCCTGATACGAACCTTGGTAGAACATCCTACTGGAAGCTAAATGGCTCATTATTAAATAATGATATCGTTACATTTGAGGTTAAAGATCTGCTCTCACACTTTTGGAAAAGGGCTTGTGAAGAAAAATCTTATTGCAAGAACTGGGAGCTCTTTAAATTTGAGGTGTCCAAATATCTTAGAAAATATGGTAGTAATCTTGCTAAGACCAGAAGAGCTGAGGAGGAAAAGGTGATCATTAAGATAACTTCCCTTTCTCAGAGGTCCCCAGCTGACCTCTTGGGGGAGGAGAAGATGGAACTAATTGAGTTACAAAATAAACTGGATAATATATATAAATTAAAAGCAGAAGGAGCCTTTATTAGATCTAGGAAAAAATGGATTGAGGAGGGAGAACAGAATTCATCCTATTTCTTTAGACTTGAGAAATTTCACTCTAAAAATAACACTATCCATAAGTTAAACATTGATGGTGTTATTACAGATGACCAAAAATTAATCGCTAAATACTGCAGCAATTTTTACAGAAAATTGTATAGCTCTACGTACTGTCAGGAATCCACAGATGTGTTTTTTAACTCACTGAATAATGTTCACTCTATCAGTGATATAGAATCTAAACAGTGTGATGAACCCATCAAAGTTGAAGAGATTATAGAGTCTATCAAACATCTAAAGAACAATAAATCACCAGGTGTTGATGGAATTACATCAGAATTTTACAAATTATTTTCTGAACAAGTAGCTCCCTTCCTATTTGAAGTCTTTTTAGAGAGTATTAAAAACAATGTTCTCCCTCCTACAATGAGTCAGGGGTTAATAACACTGATACCTAAACCTAAAAAAGAAGTGCTGCTCATCGATAACTGGCGTCCAATTTGTCTTCTTAATAATGACTATAAGATATTAGCCTCACTACTTGCAAAAAGAATTAAAGAAGTTCTGGATGCAATTATTGATGAAACACAGTCTGGCTTCATGAGGAACAGACATATTTCTAACAATGTCAGACTAGTATTAGACGTACTTGACTACTCAGACCTAATAACTGAGGATAGCTTCATATTATTTTTAGATTTTTATAAAGCATTTGACACAGTAGAGCATCAGTTTCTCTTCCACTCCCTTGAGAGACTTGGCTTTGGGGATTTTTTCTGTAAGGCTATTAAGACTCTCTATGCAAATGGTAACAGCTCTATCAAATTGAAATATGGCACCTCACCTAGATTTGAGTTAAAGAGAGGAATTAGGCAAGGTTGTCCTATCTCTCCATACCTGTTTTTATTAATCACCCAACTTCTTGCAAATTCTTTAAATAATAGTCCTGTACAAGGTATTTCCATAGCTGGTAAAGAAATTATTATAAGCCAGCTGGCTGACGATACTACACTTTTTCTGAAAGACGCTAACCAAATTCCCATATCGATCAATGTGATACAATCCTTTTCCAAAGCGTCTGGTCTATATCTTAACATTAAGAAATGTGAACTCATGGCTGTCAAAGATTGTGTGACACCTTCATATTATGGTATTCCAGTAAAAGAAGAACTTACATATTTAGGCATAACCATTACAAAGGATCAGAAGTCTAGAGGCTTACTAAATTTTAACCCTCTTATTAAAAAAACCCAGAAGAAACTAAATCAATGGCTACAGAGGGACTTATCTTTAAAAGGTAGAGTCCTGATAACCAAGGCTGAAGGTATCTCTAGACTAACATATGGTGCTCTATCTTTATATCTTGACCGTAAAATAAGCAAGGAGATAGACCAGATGCTTTTCAACTTTCTTTGGAGAAACCGTACCCATTACATTAGGAAAACTGTTGTAATGAACACTTATGAGAATGGTGGACTGAATTTTCTGGATTTTACTACTTTAAATAATACTTTCAAGATCATTTGGATAAAACAATTCCTAAGAAGACCCACTTCTATCTGGAATTTTATTCCTCATCATGTCTTCTCTACTTTTGGTGGCCTTAACTTCATGTTGTTTTGCAATTATAATATTGACAAAGTTCCAGTGAAACTTTCTGCTTTTCATCGGCAGGTTTTCTTGTCATGGTCCTTAATTTATAAACACAATTTTTCTCCACACAGATATTATATATGGAATAATCGGGATATATTGTATAAAAATACCTCTCTGTTTTTAGAATATTGGTTCAGAAATAATATCCTATTGGTGAGCCAACTGGTAAATGCAGAGGGTTTTTTACTCAGTTATAAAGAATTCTTATCACTTTACAAGGTCCCTGTAACACCTAAAGATTTTGCAATTGTTTTAGATGCCATTCCCTCAGGTGTTGCTATGTTATTCAGGAACATGTCAAGACCTGACCCTCAGAGCCTACCTTCTATTGACCCTGTTGACTCATCAGTAGGAAAGATTTGTTTCTCTTTTGGTCCATTCAACAACAGAGCGATACGATCCTTGTTTCAGCAGGATGTTGTATCTATACCTTATGTCATGCCTTATTGGAATGGATTTATTGATAATATCTGTTGGAAAAAAGTTTGGATGTTGCCACAAACATACCTACTTGTTAACAAAATTAAGGAAATTTCCTTTAAAATTATTCATAAATATTATCCTGCCAACCACTATATGAAGAAGTTTAAGGAAAACATCAACTCAAATTGCTCCTTTTGTAATGACCACCCAGAAACAGTTGTGCATCTTTTTTGGCATTGTATGCATGTAAGAAAACTGTGGCAAGACATCAGTAGGTTTATAATTGAACACATTTATGAAGATTTTACACTATTGTGGAGAGATGTACTGTTTGGATTCTTTACATACAATAGAAATAAGCGGAATCATTTTTATGTAATTAATTTCATTATTCTTTTGGCCAAATTTCATATACACAAATGTAAATTTACAAACAGAAAACCACATTTTCGTACCCTACAAAAAGAAATTGAACTGTATTTTAAGACGGTTAAATGCTCTACTAACAAAAAAGCTGTTAGAATTGTAAGTATATGCATGTCCCTTAAGGTCCTTGTGTAATTGTAATGTGATATTGTACCCCCTAGCTCGATTGTCTATTATTTGTAATCTATGTATGCTTGTGTTCCCTCATGTGCTTTATGTATTGATTTGTTGTTAATAAAAAAAAAAAAAAAAAAAAATAATAATAAAAAAAAAAAAAAAAAAAAAAAAAAAAAAAAAAAAAAGATAACGTTAACTGGTAACGTGATCAAATATTTTGTTTGTCCAAAGAGCAAACAGACCCAGTATAACTTGGCCTACACTTCTGTCCACAGGACGTCGCTAGCATACAACACTAAAGTATCCCTCATGGTTCGGCCTGGCTGGTACTGAAAATCTCCACTTCAGGTGCGATGAGCAAAGTTGGGCCAGACATGACCAAATAATAGCCAAGCATGCACTGTATTTTCAATTGCTGGTGAATACTGTCAACAATATTGACCACATGATTATAGGAATAAATATAGGCTAACATAAGTCGGTCAGTGCACCAGCGACAAAGGAACGCTTGAGGGGGTATGACTAACTAAACTGGTATGTGGACGGCGCAAGTGGCGCGTTGGTATCCTATTTGCCCCATCAGCGAAATAGAGCCTGAGAGAGAAAAAAATAAAGGAAAGCAGGGCGAGAGAGATAAGCGAGAGAAAGCATGTGCTGCGTCGACTTCTCCCTCTCTCCCCTCCTTTCTACCCGCCTCCGGGCACGGGAGTTTCCTGCCTCCCCTTCCCAGCCCCCCCCCCCCCCCCCCCCCCCCCCTCAATCTTGCAGCGCTGTTGAACAAAAGAGGGAGAGAGAGATGAGGTAGCAACATAGCAAGCACAAGAGCTCAATTTGACATCCCACGGCGTGGTCTGTAGCCTAATTTTACCGTTACCGTTTACCATAGCTTGTATCAAAAGAAAAAGACAATTCGGCGAATTCTGGGTGGAGATTTTAATCGTAACTTACTGAACTTGTGTTCTCTTTTCTCGCACGTTGCATTTTCTGTAATATTTGGATTTGTGATCAAGAAAAGCAAAATGTTAAGGATAATGTTTCATGTCACTCAATAAGATCAGGTAGGCCTAGGTGGATAGCATGCGGTTTCTATGTGATTTTGTTCATATTTTGCTATCTGTAGTGTACAGTAGCCAGTCTGTAGTGTACAGTATGCACTACTGCATGTGCGGTTTAAAGTGGGTGTGTCATCATTGTGTGTGCATGCAGGCTATGGTGCGCGCGCGTGTGTCTGAGAGAATGCACCAGTCATTTGTTCATTCTGCAATTTACTCCTGTGCATGAGAGAAATAGCGAGGGAGGGCAGGGAGAGGGTGCATGTGTATTTATGCCTCTCTTTCTCTCTCTCTCTCTCTCTCTCTCTGTGTGTGTGTGTGGTGTGTAAGGCAGGCGGGCATGCATGTATATGTGTCTGTAGGCATCTTGCATTATGCATTCAGTGGTTTTCCAAACAGATATATGTTAGTCTGCATAAGTCATTGATCATCTTTACATAGAATTTGCTAGAATTTACAGTGTTCCTGCTTTTTTGATGAATTACATGTGCAATTCACCCCAAGTCCCCCCCCCCCCTCCACAAACACGTCTAGGTGGGCTAAAATCACATTTTCCATGATGTGCTCATTCCACTTTCCTCCCCTCCCTTCTCTCCTCCATCCCCTCTTCATTCTCCTCTAGTATGTCAGTCTCACTCCCTGAATTAATTGCAGATAATTATTATATGTAAATGTCATCAAAATGTACAATATTTATTATAATAACCATTACATTTCCCATGTATGTTTATATTTTCACAACATTCATCTTTGTAAAGCGGGTTGGGTGGTACTTAGATTTAATTGTATTACTCAACAACGCCTCTTAGCGAAGCCGAACACTTTTTTATAAATTACATGTACACACAGTATACTCTAACAACCCTGTAAATGGAATGAAAGTATTTACAGGACAGAGAATATCCAAATGTCAAGTTGTAGAGGAAGTAAGGCCGGGAGTCAAATGCACCTTATCGGCAAACGCATTGCACCTGACTTTTAAAGGTAAATTACGTTGGATAACAGTATTCCCCTTTTGTTGGGCTTTCGAGATCAAGTGTGTTTATATGTGGTGTCTCAATTAAATAGCCTGTAGGCTATATGCATGGGGGGGAGCCCGAGGCAGTTGTCTTTCCAATTACATTCACTTCCGAAGTATGACAGGCGATAGTTTCGGTTCCTACATTGACTAGATATTAAGTATTGATAACACATTTATTTGTCTCTGCCTGCTAAAAGTTATGCACAACGTAGTTCTAGCGAAGTGCACGTGTCTACTCTCCTAATCTATTTCAACCCAACTCTGGCTTTCTTTCAAACTATGTCTAGCCTATTGGCTGATATCGCCCAATAAGCAATTAACCGAAATGTCGTTTTTTTCCCCCGAATATTAAACAACTAATTGACCAACGTCGGTTAAATGGCGTAGTTCCTTTTTTATGAGCTCAGCGCGCTGTTTCTCTAGAGATAAATCCTAACAAGCACGAAAGACATCAAATCAAAAACGCTGCAGAGAATTTAGTTTTTAATAGGCAAATATTAAACCTAGTAATTTGGTAATTCACTACAATGACCAGAATCCATTGCGCATATTCTTCCCGGCAGACCCACACAGACCTCTTGAGAGAGGAATGTACTCAACACAGCAATGAGAGGGATAGGGGAAGTTTGGGGTGTATAGTTATACTTCCCGATTGATAGTTGTAGCAGTCTTGAAAGTATGCCATACCTATTTTGAAGAACTACTAAAATAGTGATTTCGTCAGCTCTTCAACATGGGCAGATGTGGCAACCCAATGATCACGTCTAGCCTTTTCGCTAGCCAAGGAGAACTTGGCTCGTTGGGGAGAACAGAAATTACATTAGATGGTTCTCTGGCTGTTGCTGCCTGAGCAGAGATGAGATGATGAAATTAAATAATAGAGTAATATACACAACTGAAATATTTTATTTAAATAAAGTCATGTGAATAAATGATGGTTAATAATAAGTGATAAGCAGTAATGGGCCTTCACTACTATCATGGGGCTCTTATTAATTGCTTCATTCTGAGTTGTTAGAGACAATGGACTGTTTTGAATGTTTTGGCAATTGAATGTTCTCAATGTGTGGCTTTGGAATTTAAATTTTAAAAGCTGTAAATAATTTAAAGGTCATATTTCATAATGCATTTAATGAAAAACAAAAATATATCTATCAACACCGAAAACCGTTAATATTTAGTTTTTTAAACGAACTGACATCAAAAAAGGACTAATCGCTCAGCACTAGGCCCAAAATCAATGGTACTTCATCCTCATATTTCTTAGGCTATTTTTGCGCATTTTGATCTTGCCTAGGCCGGCAAAACTGCTGTGTAAGCTGTGTAACATACACCTAAAATAACATTGCAGGACTGTGGTCAGGTTCGGGACCAGTTCTTGCAGGAGCGGGTGGGAGTCAGACAAGAAGCCAGTGGGAGCGTGCAAAAGCAGCAGAAGTGGGATGAAGAAATCAGTCCTGTGCAAACCTCTTATTTAAACTTAAACCGAAAATCTACAGTGTTTACAATTAATGTTATCTCCACAAGCGTCGAGAACATTGCCTTTAAGAGGTGCATTGTCGACAGTGCAATGCGCTTGTCAACAACGCACCTTTAATCCATTTACTGCAGTGGGCAAAATCGGCCACACAGTGTTTCTTAGTAGTCTTAAACAAATCTACTTTGAACAAAAAGTATATACCTCACACAAATGGTTATAAGCTTAAAAAAAAGAAGATACATGTAACATGTCAGATTTAGAGTTTAAATGTATTCAATTGGAGTTTGCATTCCAACATTACACTTTATATACTGTGCATCACAGAAGACTGAAATATAACAAAACCGTTTGACATAGAAACACCAGATTTTCTGTAAAAAAAAAAAAAAAAAGTTTATTCATTATGAAATTATTAAAATATTAATAACATTCCACCCATGAGGCCACTCGGTCATTTGATTGCAGAAAAGGGCAACTTAAATCCCTGCCTAAGTAAGGAAGTGAGGGAAGGGGTGTACGTTTGTCTTGTGGACAATATGTAAGAGCCAGGTTAGGTTGATTGCTTGGGGAATTCAAACCGTCCCCACCCTAAATCGAGTTTATAATAATTATAATTTCATTAACACTTTGGACTCAATTCAATAAAACCCGCATTGCAGTATTTATGCAGTAGCTCTTTTTCCAATGGTCAAATTGTCTAACCAACTACTACTACCAGCTCACTGGACACAGATGTCAATTTAATGTCTATTCCATGTTGGTTCAATGTAATTTAATTGAAATGACGTGGAAACAACATTGATTCAACCAGTGGGAGCCAGGCCCAGCCAATCAGAATGAGTTTTCCACACAAAAGGGATTTATTACACACAGAAATACTCCTCAATTTTATCAGCTGTCCTGGTGGCTGGTCTCAGACGATCCCACAGGTGAAGAAGCTGGATGTGGAGGTCCTGGGCTGGTGTGGTTACACGTGGTCTGTGGTTGTGAGGCCGGTTGGATGCGGCTTATGGTAGAGAAAGGAATATTCAATTCTCTGGCAACAGCTCTGGTGAACATTCCTGCAGTCAGCATGCAAATTGCCCGCTCCCTCAAAACTTGAGACATCTGTGGCATTGTGTTGTGTTACAAAATTGCACATTTTAGTGTCCCCGGCACAAGGTGCACCTGTGTAATGATCATTCTGTTTAATCTGCTTCTTGATATGCCACATCTGTCAGATGGATGGATTATCTTGAAAACAAATAAATGCTTGCTAAAAGGGATGTTAACACATTTGTGCACAAAATATGAGAGAAATTCGCTTTTTTGTGCATATGGAACATTTCTGGGATCTTTTATTTCCGCTCATGAAACATGGGACCAACACTTTACATGTTCTGTTTATATTTTTGTTCAATATATATTATTGATCGATTGACTATGACTTTTCAAATCACCTAGCAGTGCTATTTGCAGAGTTAGTTCCAAGTAAATGCTCCAATTCTTCAGCCATTCCTGAACCTGCAACCAAAAACCAAAATAAGTGATCCAATGATTCTGTCTCTATGGCAGGTTTGAATGTATCCCAGCCTTACTATTTGATACGGACTAATCCTTATTACCTCTAATCCTCACTCTAACTCTCATTCAAAATGATAAGAGGGTTGACAGACTTGTCTTATGTCCGATTTAGTCGGTCAAGTAACTGTGATATGTAGTTGTCTAACTTAGCTAACTTAGGTTGTGTAACTTACGTAAGGGAATAGCGCCACGTAAGTGTGACGTCACCTGTCGGAAGACTTTGTTCACTTACCAGGTCGACTACATTGCAGACTTTACGTTTCACCAAACAATGGCTGAGTACCACATCATCGACTGCGGAGTCAGGCATCAGATTGTTTGATCATATGATGTGGTTAGCAGACATTTAAAACACCTATCAAGGTGTTGTGAGATATGTCAGGAGTCTGAAATGTAGTCAGCCTGGAACACGACCAAATGCTGAGAGAGGTGTGCAGATAGGAGGGGTGTGGCATAAAGGTTAGAGGGGTGGGGCTTGATGGGTGTGGCTTATCTTAAGGAGGAGTCAGACACAGCTCAGTGCCCACAAAATTCATCACTAAGCTAAGGACCCTGGGACTAAACACCTCCGTCTGCAACTGGATCCTGGACTTTCTGACGGGCCGCCCCCAGGTGGTAAGGGTAGGTAACGATACGTCTGCCACGCTGATCCTCAACACTGGGGCACCTCAGGGGTGCGTGCTTAGTCCCCTCCTGTACTCCATGTTCACCCACGACAGCGTGGCCATACACGACTCCAACACCATCATTAGGTTTGCTGACAACACAACAGTGGTAGGCCTGATTACCCACAACGATGAGACGGTCTGTAGGGAGGAGGTCAGAGACCTGGCAGTGTGGTGCCAGGACAACAACCTCTCCCTCAATGTGAGCAAGACAAAGGAGCTAATCGTGTACTACAGGAAAAGGCGGGCCGAACAGGCCCCCATTAACATCGACGAGGCTGTAGTGGAGCGTGTCGAGAGTTTCAAGTTCCTTGGTGTCCACATCACCAACAAACTATAATGGTCCAAACACACCAAGACAGTTGTGAAGAGGGCACGACAACACCTTTTCTCCCTCAGGAAACTGAAAAGATTTGGCATTGGTCCCCAGATCTTCAAAAGGTTCTACAGCTGCACCATTGAGAGCATCCTGACCGGTTGCATCACCGCCTGGTATGGCAACTCCTCGGCATCTGATCATAAGGCGCTACAGAGAGTTGTGCGTACGGCCTAGTACATCACTGGGGCCAAGCTTCCTGTCATCCAGGACCTATATGCTAGGCAGTGTAAGAGGAAAGCCCAAAAAATGGTCAAAGTCTCCAGTCACCCAAGTCATAGACTGTTCTCTCTGGTACCGCACGGCAAGCGGTTCCGGAACGCCAAGTCTAGGACCAAAAGGCTCCTTAACACCTTCTACCCCCAACCCACGAGACTGTTTATTATTTATGCATAGTCACTTTACCCCTACCTACATGTACAAATTACCTCGACTAACCTGTATATAGCCTTGTTATTGTTATTTTATTCTGTTACTTTTTATTATTTTTTACTTTAGTTTATTTGGTAAATATTTTCTTAACTCTTTCTTGAACTGCATTGTTGGTTAAGGGCTTGTAAGTAAAGCATTTCACGGTAAGGTCTACACCTGTTGTATTCGGCGCATGTAACAAATAAAGTTTGATTTGATTTGATACTTCATGACATTGATTTGATACTTCATGACATTGATTTGATACTTCATGACATTGATTTGATACTTCATGGCAGTGTTAAACAAGTTAACATTTATTTTATATTTGAGATACTTCAAAGTAGCCACCCTTTACCTCGATGACAGCTTTGCTGAGTCTTGGCATTCTCTCAACCAACTTCATGAGGTATTCACCTGGAATGCATTTCAATTAACAGGTGTGCCTTGTTAAAAGTTAATTTGTTGAATTTCTTTCCTTCTTAATGCGTTTGAGCCAATCAGTTGTGTTGTGGTATACAGAAGATAGCCCTATTTGGTAAAAGACCAAGTCCATATTATGGCAAGAACAGCTGAAATATGAAAAGAGAAATAACAGTCCATCATTACTTTAAGACATGAAGGTCAGTCAATCCGGAACATTTCAAGAACTTTTAATGTTTTTTCAAGTGCAGTCGCTATGATGAAACTGGCTCTCATGAGAACTGCCCCAACAAAGAAAGACCCAGAGTTACCTCTGCTGCAGAGGATACGTTCATTAGAGTTACCAGCCTCAGATTGCAGCCAAATATATGTTTCACAGAGTTAAAGTAACAGACACATCTCAAACATCAACTGTTCAGAGGAGACTGTGTGAATCAGGCCTTCATGGTCGAATTGCTGCAAAGAAACCACTACTAAAGGACACCAATAATAATAAGAGACTTGCTTGGGCCAAGAAACACGAGCAATAGTCATTGACCGGTGGAAATCTGCCCTTTGGTCTGATGAGTCCAAATGTGAGATTTTTGTTTCCAACCGCTGTGTCTTTGTGAGACGCAGAGTAGGTGAACGGATGATCTCCGGATGTGTGGTTCCCACTATGAAGCATGGAGGAGGAGGTGTGATGTGTGGGTGCTTTGCTGGTGACACTGTCAGTGATATTATTTAGAATTCAAGGCACACCTAACCAGCATGGCTACCACAGCTTTCTGCAGTGATACGCCATCCCATCTAGTTTGCGCTTAGTGGGACTATCATTTGTTTTTAAACAGGACAATGATCCAACACACCTCCAGGTTGTGTAAGAGCTATTGACCAAGAAGGAGAGTGATGGAGTGCTGCATCAGATGATCTGGCCTCTACTATCACCTGACCTCAACCCAATTGAAATGGTTTGGGGCGGGTTGGACTGCAGAATTAAGGAAAAGCACCCAACAAGTGCTCAGCATATGTGGGTACTCATTCAAGACTGTTGGAATAGCATTCCAGGTGAAGCTGGTTGAGAGAATGCCAAGAGTGTGCAAAGTTGTCATCAAGGCAAAGGGTGGCTACTTTGAAGAATCTCAAATATAAAACATTTGGATTTGTTTAACACTTTTTAGTTACTACATGATTCCATATGTGTTATTTTATAGTTTTGATGTCTCCATTATTATTCTACAATATAGAAAATAGTAAAAAATGAAGAAAAACTCTTGAATGAGTAGGTGTATCCACACTTTTGACTGGTACTTTATGTATTTAAAATTTTAACTCAACACTAAATTACTTTACCAGATAGAGCAGCTTTTCTGGAGTGGGTAAGTCATATTATCTGTATAGGAAAGTCACTAAAAGCACATTTTATTTGCCGTAAAAGCATGGTTTAATCATAATGAAAGACAAACACACACTGTGCTGCTTGCCACAATGTAGGGCGAGATGCAACTGCAACTTTGAGAGTGAGAGAGGATGGAGGCTTGCCTCGAAGCGCTGGATATCTAGTTATGACATGCATAATCTTAATTAGGTCCACAGAATCATACCTACCAAGGAGCAGCTTCTCTGTCCCAGCCAACCATACTTCATTGTGGATTTTGGCGGAGCCGGTTACTGGTACTGAAAGATTTTTTGGTGGAGTAGTTGTCACAAGCCGTACCACCCTCTCAAGCCCTAGAGCCTGAGAAGGGAGATATGGAGATATGAAGGAAGGAAGAAGTATGATTTTTGTTTTGGTTTTGTCAATGTACATTTTTTTGGGGGGGTGGATCAAGTTAGTTTTCCCTACCATGTATGGATTTAATTTTTACACAGTTTTTTCAACCCGTCCAGTTGGTGGCGGCAATACACCTGGAATACGTTTCTGAGTGACAGAGTGAGGGCTTTGCATAGGCAGTTTGTTGCGATATTTGTGGGACTGGAAAAAAAAAATATATAATGTTATTTTCGGAACAGAATAGATCACTTTCGTTTTTGGTTTGGGTTCTGTTCCTCAAATAATTTCCTTTATTTTACGGTTTTCGGTTCTGTTCCCTGAACCGGTTCCAACTAGTTATAAGAGAAGTGCCTTTTCCTCTGCCATTTACTCTGTCTAACATTGCAGGTCTTCAGTCATAGCCTACTCCGTTCTGTTTTATTGCTTTATTGTATTGCATAGTTGTAAAAAAACATGTTATTTTCCAAACATTTCCTCTCTTTGAAGAACATCTATTACATTCCCAGAGGCTGTCATACCTATGTGGAAAGATATTCTCATTGGTCAGTCAGTCGGTTGCTACTGGCAACAGTGCATTATTAACAGAGTAGGTAAAATGTTTATTGGCAGTAGTCTCAAATAGCATCCTATGTCCCAATTAACACCCTATTCCCAACAGTATATGCCTTCAGAAAGTATTCATACCCCTTGACTTATTACACATTTTGTTGTGTTACAGCCGTAATTTAAAATGTATCCATCTACACACAATACCTGTGTGAATACTCAATAACATAAGTATTCACACCCCTGAGTCAATACTTTGTAGATGCACCTTTTGCAGCGATTACAGCTGTGAGTCTTTCTGGGTAAGTCTCTAAGAGCTTTACACACCTGGATTGTTCAAGCTCTGTCAAATTGGTTGTTGACCATTGCCATAGATTTTCTAGTAGATTTAAGTGAAAACTGTAACTCAGCCACTCAGGAACATTCACTGTCTTCTTTGTAAGCAACTCCAGTGTAGATTTGGTGTTTTAGGTTATTGTCCTGCTGACATGTGAATTCCTCTCTCAGTGTCTAGTGGAAAGCAGATTAAACCAGGTTGTCCTCTAGGATTTTGCCTGTGCTTAGCTCCATTCCATCATTTTTTTTATCCTGAAAAACTCCCCAGTACTTAACAATTACAAGGATACCCATAACATGATGCAGCCACCACTATGCTTGAAAGTATGGAGAGTGGTACTCTGCAATGTGTTATATTGGATTTTCCCCAAACATAACACTTTGTCTTCAGGACAAAAAGTGAATTGCTTTGCCAAATTGTTGTAGTATTACTTTAGTGCCTTGTTACAAATGGTATGCATCTTTTGGAATATTTGTATTCTGTACAGTCTTCCATCTTTTCACTCTGTCAATTAGGTTAGTATTGTGGAGTAACTACAATGTTGATCCATCCTCACAGCCAATAAACTCTGTAACTATTTTGAAGTCAATATTGGCCTCATGGTGAAATCCCTGAGTAGTTTCCTTTCTATATGGTCCCCGGATGTTGCTTACCCACCCCTCAGATGGTTAGCTGACTACGATTTGGTAAAATGTCAAGTTTTAATCTAAGCAGTCCCAATGAAGAAAGCCATTGCTTGCTGGCTGGTCCCTGGTATACCTGTATAAAATGTTTAGAAACGCTAGTCTATAGTATATTGTACGGTTGATCAGAACATTGCAGGAGCTCTAAGACTTCCATGCTAACAAACTGGTAATTCGATAACACCACAATGCAAGTAACTGTCAAATGAATCATGTTCTCTATTTCCTCTGTTCATTTCAGTTGAAGAAGATCAAAAGTCCAATCAAGACCAATCATCAAACAGGCCCAAACTACCAGTGAAAACAACATCGTCCGCATTCTGCCATGGCTTCCAACACCAATGTTGCCCCCAGTGGAGTGGAGGGAGAACAGCAGCCAGAGCAGACTGTCACCTCCCAGCCAACCAGCGCTGAGCACCAAGAGACAGCCCCTGACTCCAGCCAATCAGAACCCAAAGACCACTTGGCAGTAATCAGCGAGAAGATGGAGACCAGTAAATAAATATTCCACCCCCCCCCCCTATCCTCCTCCACCCCACCCCGTTCTCCTCCACCCTACCCACCCCAACTTGAAATGAACACCCCTCTCAACACTTTGAGCTCATCTCTGTTGTTGTGATCTACGACTCTACAAATGTTTGTTTTCTAGAGATGTCCCTTCACTTCCCCTTCTCATTACCCTGAGTGTCTGGCCCTGTCCGTCCGGGAATCACTTAAGACAGATGCATGATTTACAGATAGCAACCTTCTCTTCAGCACCCTTTCTTTTTTCAATGACTCAATCCTCCCCTCCCTCCACTAGTCTTTCAATTAAACTCTTTCTTTCTATCCCTTTCCAAACGAAAAGTATATGTAGGTTATTGGCTTGACCACACCATACGTCAATCACTTGTGCCCTTCCAAAAAAAAAAATATTTAAAGGTTTGAAACTGCAGTAAAAGGGCAGTAATTGCAGTCAACTGTGGTACTTTGGATGCAGTTTTTGTAGCATATAGAAATTATACTGCACTCTGAATGCAATATTTTTTCAGAAGGGGTATCAGAGCCATTTGAGAATTGTACAAATATATTGATTTGAACCACAAAAAAATGCCTCTGTCTAGGCCTACCTGCACTCACCTGCTCTATCTAGACTGCCTCATGAATTACTGTTGTTGTCAGGTTGTGCAGCATAATTCAACAAGTGTGTCAATAACAGGATACCCTCGGATTAAAAATCAACACGCTCTAGAACAGTTTTGAACAAGTTAATTTCTTCCAAAGTGAAGGAGAAGCAAGAGAGAGCTCTAGATTACACATATCTATACATCAGTGGTGGTCAGTGCCATTTAAGATGAGGGAGGACGATTTTTCATGAGCATGGCCTTATTTCTATTACATTCTATTGTCAATTCATATTCCATTCACCCAGTTCAATGTAACAGTGATAGGTTTAGGCTACTACATGAGGTTGCTATAACCTAGTCTATGAATGAAAGTTTACAATGTAGGTGCACACAGGTTGAGAGAAAAAGTTGACGAGTCAGACAGAGACATATTCACATGGACAGACAGTGACACATTCAATACCGCCTTGTACACTCTTGCCTGCATCTAGCTGATATAGGGTGTAATCATTAGTCCAACAGTTGCAAACAAAAGTTTCTATTGGATAAATTCAGGTATGTTTGTCCCCATTTTGTTCCGTTTGCTTCCGTTTAAGAAACGTTTTTCAACAGAATTTGCAGAATGAATATACCCCTGATCATGCGTAAACACAGTTCACTTTCATAGCAGCCTCGTTCTATTCCTTCTCACATCTATTCACTCTCCTCTCACCTTTTCCCTTCGCTTGTGGACTTCAATGCACAACACATCAGCTGTATGTGACCAGGCGAAAAAAAACTTTCCAAGCCGAACCATAACCGCTACACACAGCCTGCATCGTTGTCACCATAGTAGCTAAAGTAACATCATAGTCAACATAGCTAATAGAACTAACGCGTTAGTAAACCCGCTACAATCATGCAGTAACGTTACAGTGTACAGTCAGTAAGCAGTTATGCCGGCAGGCCCTGGTGGCAACACATTTGTAAAACCAAAAGCTTACCTTGACTTGGAAGAGTTCCAGTGTTGGGTTGGATAGTCATAGCCAGCTAGCTAACATAGCATCCCTCTGTTTGAGCAGGGTGTTTGAGTAGGCTAAACTAGCTAGCACATCGGCTTCTTGTCATTGTTGCTAGTCATCTGAGAGTTCGGAATCATAACAACACCCCTCTTCCGACCACATTTATACACGCACATAGTTTTTGTGACGTTGTCAGCCAACCCGTCTATAGATGTTGAATCATGTCTGGATTCCCGATTTTGGCAACGAAACTATGAGGACATTCTCTCGTTCCTTCTTTGTCCCTCCTTTTCACCCTCCTTCCCCTCCTTGCCTCCCTCTACCCACCCTACTACAGGTAATGGAATGTGTGCTGCCGACTCCTCGCCCACATCTTCCATCTCGTCCCCCAAGCGACTGCAACACGCAAAACCAACCAACGGCCGGGCGCGGAAAGGAAGCCGCTCTGGGTCCCTGCTGGGTCATGGGGCAGGGTCTCCCAGGCCTTCCATCAGCCGTCAGCCCAGCACTGTGACAGAGGAGGACAACGGCAAGCCCCCTAGAGACTACCTGATCCTGGCCATCCTGTCCTGCTTCTGCCCCTTGTGGCCCATCAACATCGTGGCTCTCGTCTTCTCTGTTATGGCGAGTGGAACTTTTTAAGTATTTGACATGTGGTTTGTAAGTGTTGTCTGTGAAGGAATGTGTGTGTGTGCATGAGTGCCTGTGATATCTAAGAAACACCACAAAGATGAACAGCTAAAAGCAGTGGGAGGCCGCAATGTGTTAGTGATCACCTGCTGGGAAATGAACAGAAAATGATGGCCAATGTTCTGGTCAGAAGAGATGGGACTGCCACCCACTGCTTTTAACTTTTTGTCTTCACAGTGAGTTTTGCCTGTGTGTCTGTCTCTCCGTCTGTCTGTCTGCCTGCCTGCATGCATGGGTATATTTGTGTGTGTATGTTGAAGAAGGGGTATGTGAATGAATTACTGTGTGTATTTATTTATATGTCATATCTGTGTTCTTCATGCAGTGGTCCCTTTATATACACCAACTAGGGTCCCAAAATTCCCAGGTTTTCCAGAAATCCCAGATTATGGATTCCTGGATTTCCTGCTTAATTCCCTCCTGATTCTAGGATTCTTCCAACCAGGATTTCTGAACAACCTGGTAATTTTGGTAAACTTACTAGCATTTTGTAACCTAATCAATAACATGTCTCCCTACTCTCCAGTCGAGGAACAGCCTGCAGCTGGGGAACGTTGACGGGGCGCGGCGTCTGGGCCGGAACGCAATGGTGCTGTCCATCGTCTCGCTAGTTGGCGGGGTCATCATCATCATCGCAGCCATCGTCTTAAACTGGGGAAGTGAGTGGCCAAAGTGGCTGAGCTCTCGAGTTCTTGTTGCGGTGCTGTTTTGTGTCTGTCGTTACATGCAGCTTTTGTTTGTTTGTTTGTGTGTGTTCTATCCTGCTTTGGTCATGTATGTGTTTGTGTTTGTGCTTGATTTTTGGTGCTGGGTTAGGTTAGTGCCCGTTGTTGTACCTTTTTGTTCGTTTTTTTCCCTATCTTGGCCAGGATTCAATCTGAATGCGTTGTCAACAATGCGCCATTTAATGGTAATTTCCTATTGAGTCGACATATGCAGCGTTTACCGTGAATGTGAACACAGGATCATTGCTTTTAAAAGCTGCTTTGTCTACAAACACGATCAGATTGAATCCTGGACTTTGTAGCTCTGTTATCTGTTTTTGATTTTCTGTTTGTGGTGGAGGTTGAAGTTTATTGGGAGGAATCTTGTCCTGGAGGCAGAGCTGAGCGGTTCCCCGCTAGATGGGTGAGCCGCAAAATCAAAATTGTCTATATCGTAAAAAAGTAATGAGATTTTTAAAAAGTTAGTCTTAGGCATGAGGTTAAGGTTAGGGCAGGGTCAGCTTACAGAATGGGCACACAGGGCATGTGCCCTGGGGCCCCCAACCTCCAGGGTTGGGAGGGGTGCCCTGGAGGTTTGTGCCCAGGGGCCACTTTGTGGCTTGGCCAGCTAGTGACCACCCTGCAGAGCTGCCTACAGGACAAGATTCAGCCCAATAAATGCCAACCTGCGTTTGAT
This sequence comes from Oncorhynchus kisutch, assembly GCF_002021735.2. Taxonomy (NCBI): domain Eukaryota; kingdom Metazoa; phylum Chordata; class Actinopteri; order Salmoniformes; family Salmonidae; genus Oncorhynchus; species Oncorhynchus kisutch. The sequence continues at coordinate 62,112,093 of NC_034179.2, read as the reverse complement.
GTGTCTGGTTCTTTATTTGCGTCCATTTGTGGCTGGTTTGAGTCAGACCGTTTTCAGTGTTTGTACTTCATAACATTATCGATGACATCTTTGCAAACACCCTTGTGTTTTCTCTTTTATTATTAGGCATAATAAAATCCTGAGGGTCACCATGGAAACCAGGAGCAAGATCACAAGACAAGCACACAAAACAACCATCCCAACCAGACTTTTCCCCTTTCCTACGATCAAAACACTATTCTACAAAAGCACCTGCAACCTACAGTATAGTCCCTCGTCCCTTTTTTTGTTGCTGCACGAGCATGTATGGCCTGTAATATGTTCTCTGAAATGGATAGACAAGTCCGTCATCTCTACCTCCTACACCACGGACCCCAACGCTGCCACCAGTGGTGTTAGGGCACGGTAAACGTATGTAAACGCCGGATACGCACGTTTTTAATTTTGCTCTAGTGTTTACCCACCTTTTGCAGACAAATGCATTATTTACCGCGAACAGCGATCAGGAGTTACCCACCTATTTTTGTTGACCACTCGTCACTTGCTGCCGCCATCACTCAGAAAGTCGAAGGCGTCATGTAGAACAACACTGAGGTAGGATAGACAGTGACAACCAGACTGGTTCCTCTGAATAAGAGAGACACGTCTAACTCTGGTCAACGATGCCATGATCCCCTGCAATGGTTGCATGAGTCTCTCAGACTGTATTTAATGTCTCTGCATAGTTTTCCAGGACCAGGCTGCCTCTCCCAGGCTGCTCCTCCCAGGCTGCTCCTCCCGAGCTGCTCTTCCCAGGCTGCTCCTCCCAGGCTGCTCCTCCCAGGCTTCTCCTCCCAGGCTGCTTCTCCCAGGCTGCTCCTCCCAGGCTGCTCCTCCCAGGCTGCTCCTCCCAGGCTGCTCCTCCCGAGCTGCTCCGAACGTGACAAAACACGGTGTCACCGGCAAAGGACATCTGCTTTTCTCTGTACTGGGATTATTTTCTTCCACTGTACCATTCATCTCCAGTCAGTCCACACCACTGTAACACAACCAAGGAATCCTTTTAACTGTGACGTCAGAAACCATCTCACACTATGGGAGCAAGTTAAAGAAGTCAAAGGGAGAGTTAGGGAGGGAGGTGACAGGATTGGAATTGATCTTTGATAAATGTGATGATGTTGATGGGGGGGGGGGGGGCTTTTTTGTTCTGAATTTGTTCCATATCGTTCTTTTCTGTAAAGGGGGGGAGGAGTTAGAGACAGATGGGACCATCTGTAGTTTGATTTAGGGAAAAACCTTGGGTCCCCATCTATCTTTGCTTCATCGTCTTCGGTTAAAAATACCTGGAATCTGGGGAGAATGAGCCACTCTGGGTTGGGGATTGAGGCAGGGCTGGTAACTCGCATGCACTCTAAAACATGCACACACACACACAAACATCACACACACACACACACACACACACACACACACACACACACACACACACACACACACACACACACACACACACACACACACACACACACACACACACACACACACACACACAAACATCCATACGGTGGAATGTGAGAGAAGACAGATGTACGCAGTTACACACAGAGACACAGGCAGGCACACCCATACAGCGGAATGACATTCTCATTGGCTGAGAGAAGGAGGGAGATAAAGAACAGGAGAGGAGAAGAGGGAGGGGAGGATTGGGGATAGCTGCATGGGCTTCAGTCCTTTGTTTGGCACAGATAGAGGCAAAGAGGATGTGTGTGTGTGTGTGTGTGTGTGTGTGTGTGTGTGTGTGTGTGTGTGTGTTTGCGTGCGTGCTTGTGAGAGAGAGAAACAGAGAGAGACAGAGAGGGGAAGAGAAAGAGAGATGGTGTGGTGCTTGATACTGATGCTGGATAAAAGTCAGAGAATATACTAGACTGGAAAAACAGACTGAGCAGAGCCGGTTCTAGAATAAACACAAAAGACAGGCAGTCATTTTAATTTGGTTGCTTACTCTTCATTTCCCCCGCTTCTGTCCAGTATATACCTCCATATCATCTATTCCTTATTGGTAACTTATTTATTCATTTTACCTTTACTTTAACAGGGTGTCCTATTGAGACCAGGGTCTCTTTTGCAAGGGAGCCATGCATCTTCCAATTCCACAACAACAATGTTATGACAGTCTGCTTGACAGTATTTACACAATTCTAAACATAGTCTACCATCTCTGGTCAGTTTGAATTCATTCCTCTCACTTCAGTATTGCAAATGTATTGCCCACTTTACCTCTCACCTCTCTAAGTATGCATTCGTTATCTTTGATGTTTGCCTCTTTTGTTCAAATTCTATACAAATGCCTCACTGGGGTGTTTGGTCAGTTGTTACTCTCTCTCCTCCCTGGTCAGTATCAGCTCCTATGTGCTTAGTGTTTGCCCTTGTCTGGTTGTTATTCACAGAGCAGAATGACCTCTTCTCCCTCTGGGAGTCAGTCAGTGTGTCACTGTGTGCCAAAGCCTGGAATGTGAGCCAAGCCACATACAGTAGGGGCAAGGCAGTCTTTTGCTTGACTCTGGCTAAGTGCTCTGTCGGTGTGTGTGTCTGTGTGTGTGTGTGAGAGAGAGAGAGAGAGCAAAAGAGTGTGAGAGAGAAATGCAGTGTGTGTGTGTGAGAGAGAGAGAGAGCAAAAGAGTGTGAGAGAGAAATGCAGTGTGTGTGTGTGTGTGTGTCTGCCCCCGGACGCTGTTTTTAGGGAGAAGCAGTTGAGTCAGTCCCCTCCCACTCACTTTAAAGGTGTCATATTCTACTTGGCACCCACATTCCCTTCACTTCCTGAGCCCAGTCCCCTGTGCATGTTTACAGTATCGTTTAGAGTGCGTTTATACTTAAGAGTTTTTAATGGAGGCTGGGTTAACTCTAATGCTTTTACACCAAGGACATCTTTAGGTAGCTGAGAGGCTCGTTGACCCGTACAGCGCGTTGTAAATAAATCACATGCATATTTATTTGTCATGACGACACATGATGTTCACGTCCAAAGTTGACTTTTTCCACTGCGATTTGTTTGTGGGTCCAGAATAATCTATGCCAATTTGTTATTTTGAGACTCTGCTCCACCCGACCGTTTGGAGCACTTCCTCAGAACCACCCTTGAGGTCTACGCTAGCTACCATAGAAAGGCTACAATATGGTTGAAAACCAAAGGGGAAGGTTTCCCATGAGTGAGAATGTTCCACTCTGACAGTGCCAGAGTTTGATGTTTGGAAGGTTAGTGAGGGGGTGTGTCCCAATAATATATCCTTTCTACTGAAGTGTACACTCGTTCAATAGTTCCCACTAATCTAAAAGCATTGGATTAGTGGAGGCATGCAGGGTGGGAAATTCCGTTTTTAGTCCATCAGCCGTGGATGCCCAAATTTGACCAGCCACAAAAAAATGAAGATAAATCACAGAAAACGCATAAACAAATATGGTTTTTTCAACAACAAAAAAATGACATGTGGGCTTTATAAATAAATAATAAAACTGCCCCAAAATGCTCTGTGTGATCACCCGCCGATGTGGCTGGTAAGAAAAGACATTCTACCAGCTAATGACAAAATCTACCAGCATTTGGCTGGTGGCTGGTTTTCCTTTCCCACCCTGGAGGCATTGGCTAGAGGGAGTTTCTACAATACCTATTGTACCAGTTATTTATTTTCAAAGTTAACAAGTGCACACTTTGGGAGGAAGAAGAGATCATCAGGACATTGCCCAAGTCTCCTGTAATCCCATTCACGCCAAAGTGTAGCATGTCTGTTCGTACTAACCACATAAGCAAAATATATGCAGCTGAAAGTGAAAGCGGACTTTTGGCTTCTTTTATTTCCATTTCTCAATGGTTGTGCACAACTATGGATATTTAACCTGCTCGCACTATATTGTAGATGTATGTATATATTTATTTAAATACCTGATTATGCCTTTGGTTTGATATGGACTGTTATTGAGCTATTAATTATTTTGTATTATTACATTATTATCATCACTAGTATCACTATTGTCATGATTATGGTTCTATTTCACTGTTATCTCTGCTAGAGTTGTTGTTCTCTTTATGACAATTGAACAACACAAAGGAAACAATATTCTACAATGGCCTTCGCTGTTATTCAACTCGGTTGGTTTCTGAGCTTCCTTGACAAGAGAACGCAAAAAGCATGTTTACAGTTAGTTACACAATTCATATGCAGATACCTTATGTGATCACAACGACGATGACCAACCAGTTCATGAGATAATTTATACACACACCGACATAAATGTCTTGAGTAAATCTCCATATTTTCTTCGTAATTTCCTATTAATCTCTCAGGTCTTTCTTTCTCCCACCAATTCATGAATTCCTTAATTAAGAACTGAATTATTCCCAACTAATTCATGTTCTTCTGATCCTTCTTATTTTCTATAGATTATCATTATTTTATTATATGCTCTTATCCAAAGCGATACATTTTTACATATGGTTGGTCCTGGGAATCGAACCCACATTCCTGGCATTGCAAGCACCACACTCTACCAACTGAGCCATGTCGGATCACTTTACAATTATCTATTTGATCCCCTTTTCTGTTTGTTGTAAACTACATCCTGCCCAATATAATCTATATCCTGTTTTGATATATTATCTCTTTGGAGGAGAGATCTTGGTTCACTCCCAAATGAAACCCTACTCCATTTCTGGTCCCATGGGGCTCTGGTCAAAAGTAGTGCACTATATAGGGAATATGGTGCCATTTGGGAGGTAACCACAGACTGCAGCACCGGTGGTACCAGACCATCAGACCATTAGTTAATCAGTGTTGTTGTTCTTATTGTCGTTGATTACAGATCTATAATATAATCCTGAATCAGACATCTGTGCAGACTTGCCTGACTGTGCATGCCTTAATTGACTGCTTTATAAACATACAGTATGAGTATGTATGTACACTACTATGTTAATCCAATATATTGATAAAGCACTCTGTATTGATCTTGATCCTGTTTGATTATTAATGATTATTGATCAAGTTTGAAAGGAACCTTGTGAATCAACCCTAGTTGAGTACGAGCTCTGTTTTACACGGTACATTGCTACACTTGAACAAAAATGTAAACGCAACATGCCACAATTTCTACGACTTTACAGTTCATGTGAGAAAATCAGTCAATTTGAACAAGTTCACTCATTTAAACAAATTCAATCTATGGATTTCACATGACTGGGAATACAGATAAGCATATGTTAGTCACAGATAACTACAAAAAAAATCTGCAATCAGTAAATCACCAGTCAGTATCTGGTGTGACCACCATTTGCCTTCATGCGGCGCAACACATCTCCTTTGCATAAGAGTTGGATGGCGGCGGATGAATGGCACGACAATGGGCCTCAGGATCTCGTCACGGAATCTCTGCATTCAAATTGACATTGATAAAACGCAACTGTCTTCGTTGTCCATAGCTTATGCCTGCCCATACCATAACCCCACCGCCTCCATGGTGCATTTTGTCAACAATAAGCCCACACGACGCCATACACGCTGTCTGCCATCTGCCCGGTACAGCTGAAACCGGGATTAATCAGCGAAGAGCACTCTTCTCTAGCATGCCAGTGGTCATCAAAGGTGAGCATTTGCCCACTGAAGTTGGTTACAACACCAAACTGCAGGCAGGGCAAGACCCTGGTGAGGATGACGAGCACGCAGATGAGCTTCCCTGAGATGGTTTTTGACAGTTTGTGCAGAAATTCTTCGGGTGTGCAAACCCACAGTTTCACCAGCTCTCTGGGTGGCTGGTCTCAGACGATCTCGCAGGTGAAGAAACCGGATGCGGAGGTCCTTGGCTGGCGTGGTCTGCGGTTGTGAGGCCGGTTGGAGGTACTGCCAAATTCTCTAAAACAACGTTTGATGCGGGTAATGGTAGAGAAAGGAACATTAATTTATCTGGCAATTGCAGTCAGAATGCCAATTGCACGCTCCCTCAAAACTTGAGACATCTGTGTTGTGTGACAAAACTGCACATTTTAGCCTTTAATTGTCCCCAGCACAAGGTGCACCTGTGCAATGATCACGTTGTTTAATCAGCTTCTTGATAAGCCACACCTGTCAGGTGGATGGATTATCTTGTCAAAGGCAAAATGCTCACTAACTGGTAAACAAATTTGTGCACAGCATTTGAGAGAAATAAGCTTTTTGTGTGTATAGAACATTTCTGGGACCTTTTATTTCATCTCATGAAACATGGGACCAACACTTTACATGTTGCGTTTATATATATGTTCAATAATACATCTCGCTACATGTTAGTCCTGAACTGCGTCAGACTCGCTCTCCTTCCATCATTTTCCATACCTTAAGAATGTGCTTGAGATAGGGTATCCGAGAAACCCACTCTTGTCTTGTGTGTGTGAATTTCTGTTACGTGTTTCCAGGATGTTGCGGTTGTCAAGGCAACAGTTGGCAGGGAGGGAGAGCAACCGGAGAAGCGGGGATGGAGCAGGGAGGGAGTGAGGTCTGACTTCTCAGTGTTAATAAAAATTCTATCTCATTTACATTTGAAATCCATATGAATTATTAAAAGCTTCTGCCTCTGTGGCTGGGAATTAAGGAGAGAGAAAACATGATAGGGGGAAAGAGTGGGGGCTGCAGAGAAAGAGGGATAGGCTGGATAGAGAAAGAGCAGTGTGAGGAGGAGAGAGAGAGAAAAAGGGAGGGGTAGAGGGGGGGGGCACGGTGGGTTGGGGAGGACGGCTACTGGAGATGGCAGTAGAGAGAAAGAAAAGGGAGGGAGAGAGGGGTAGAGGGGGGAGCACGGTGGGTTGGGGAGGACGGCTACTGGAGATGGCAGTAGAGAGAAAGAAAAGGGAGGGAGAGAGGGGTAGAGGGGGGAGCACGGTGGGTTGGGGAGGACGGCTACTGGAGATGGCAGTAGAGAGAAAGAAAAGGGAGGGAGAGAGGGGTAGAGGGGGGAGCACGGTGGGTTGGGGAGGACGGCTACTGGAGATGGCAGTAAGAGAGAAAGAAAAGGTGATGGAGGTAAACTCAAATAAAAGGGGTAGCTACAAATCACGAGAAAAAACAAGGCATTATCAGACAGATAATGAGATGGATAAGACTTGTTCTGTTTGTAAGGAGTGGTGGGGAGGCAGAGAGCAGAGTGGGAGTACAGATGGCGAGAGAGAGATAGAAAGAGGGAGATAAAAAATATTTTAAAAACAGGTAGAACGACACAAAAGCAGAAAAGGAAGGAACTAGAGAGTTAGACAGAGGTAAAGATAAAAGTAGACATGTCGAGCAAGGGAGAGAAAGAAGACAAATCTGGACTATCATAATGCAGTTGAACGCAGAGAGGAAAGGGGGAGAGGGAGGGGTCTGAAACCAAAGGTTTTTAAAAAAGAGAGCTGTAAAAGAAGGAGAGAATGCGAGAGGAAAATTAAACAATAAATAGTGTACTGTATGTGCTGTGCCTTTGATGTTCTGAACCAAGAGCCATGAAACAAACACACACACACACACGTCTTAGTAGAGTTCAAAGGAGGGTGTGTGTATGCAGGGCACAGGATCCGAGCAGGAGTAAAAAAGGGATTGATGTGTCTACATACTAAACTCTGTGAGAAGATAGATTCTGACTGGCTGGTTTTAGCAGATGGAGAGAAAGAACGCAGTGTGCTGCAGAGGACAGGGGAAAGGAAGGGAGAGGAGATCTCCTGGGAGACACCATTTGGGACTGTTACACCGGCTGCTACACTCCATATTCTCTAAGAGGATTTTTTTCCCCCCCATTGCATGCAACGCTTTATTTTTTGACATTGTCAAATGTTAAATGGTCCAAATCCAAATGATTCCAGGTAAATAACTATTTCAAAATTGTTCTGAAATGACTGATTCAAAGAGTCTTTCAGTTCAGGCTGGTAATTCAGTACGTAGCCTTTTAACCTCCTAGGAGAATCAGTATTCAATTCATTGCCTTCCAGAAAGCCAGATATTTCATATTTTAAAAGTGTGTTTGATTTGTACAGCAGCTTGACCTTGGTTGGAGGGAGTCAATTCGATCCCATTCAATTCAAAACACTTCATTTATCCAACAGGGGCCAATAATGTTAACGGTAGTGTAGATACGTAAAACCCACATAACATTAACATACGACATGATCACAGCAACAACAACACCACCAAAATGACATGGAAAAGGGGCAGACCTGCGGTGGCCTGACCCATTCAGCTCTGATGACCACCATATCTATAACCTTTCTATATAGTGTCAACTCTCTTCATCACCCAGGACACATTGCTGTGCGAAATAAATGCACTTCTGAGAGGGCGCCATAGATCCGGAAATTCACTATTTGCAATCTGACTCCTGGTGTTGTATCGTTTTTTTTTACTACCTAGCATTTTCTTCCAACTTTTTCTACTGTTCATGCTCTTTACATTAACATGCTTGTGCATTATTACATCTTGCTTATTTCACAGTTTCCTACTTGGGGGAGGGGAGGGGGGTTCTGTCAGTACAGGATGCAGTAATATCTTTTCTACCCTTCATATATTTTCCTGGTTCACCAATAAGAGAAGGAAACAGAGAGGAAGCGAGAGAGCGACTATGGGAAGATCTCAATTGTCTACCCCTCACGTCTTCTCTCCTCATCTCCTTCTCAAAACCAATTGGATGAGAAAGCAAAATGTCCCGCACCCTCTGATCTTCTCCTCCAATCGGGTTTGAGAAGGAGACGAGGAGAGAGGACGTGAGTAGTATGCAATTGAGATCTTCCCAGAGAGAAGGCGAGAAGTAGAGGGAGAGAGGGACAGAGAAGAGGGGAGTCAAGAGAGAGGGAGAGAGTTAAAGAGAGTAGAGGAGACATTTAGAGAAGGTTACAGTTAACCTTCAGGGATTTCATTTGCTTCTCTGACTGAATTATCTAATCAATCAATCCGATTAAGGGACTGCAGCCTCTCCCACACAATCTGCATCTCCTCTCCTGCATGGAGGATGGCAGTCCAGTCCAGAGGGTCACGCACCTCTTCGTCTCCCGATAAAGCCCTGACGTTGATACCACAGGAAGATTAGAGGCAGACCCGGGATGCGTCCCAAATGGCACCCTATGTAGTGCCGTTGGGCCCTGGTCAAAAGCAGTGAATATGGAATAGGGTACCATTTGGGATGCAAACCCAGAAGACCAAATCCCAGTCGCAAGGGGTTTGGTGGAGGGCCTAGGCTGGCAGTGGCTCACTCTGTGCAGTTACCAGTGTCTGATTTCTCTTGGGTGTTTTTCTTCAAATGTAGCTACTGTTATTAACCTTTCTTAGACACTCAGGTGACACTAGACACTTTCCTTTGTACTTACCTGCATTTTCCCAGGAGAGCCACCGCCTGCAATTGACCCAGTGAAGAGTTGCAGAGGAGTAGAGAGTTGATGTCGATATAGCTCCCTGCTACGTGGCAAAGATAAGGAGTTATAATTGAAGAAAGGAAATATTCTGTAAGTTTAAATGTCTTATATTTTAGCAGCAGTGATCAAAACAAAACAGATTTCATTTCTTTCTTCCAGCATAAGCCTTTGGAACCCAGCACCCAAATCATTTTTTGGACGACAAAACGTTTGAGCTGAGCACGCCAATTTCTCTATCAAAGATAAAGAGATCCCGTCTTTAATCATCTTGACCTGTAATTCACCTGAGTTTCATTAAATATGCCTACTACTACGCCAGTGTGATGAGTAACCTTTCCTGAGACCTGAAGCCTTTACTTACAAGCTCTTAAACCAACAATGCAGTTTTAAGACAATAAGTTAGGAAAATATTTACAAATAAATGAAACAAAAGTAACACAATAAAATAACAAGGCTATATACAAGGGGTAGAGTCAATGTGCAGGGGTAGAGGTTAGTCGAGGTAATTTATACAAGTAGGTAGGGTTAAAGTGACAATGCATAGATAATAAACAGCGAGTTGCAGCAGTGTAAAAACAAAGGGGGGGGGGACCTAGACTTGGCGCTTCGGTACCACTTGCCGTGCGGTAGCAGAGAGAGCAGTCTATGACTTGGGTGACTGAAGTCTTAGATTTTTTGGGGGGGCCTTCCTCTGACACCGCCTAGTATATAGGTCCTGGATGGCAGGAAGCTTGGCCCCATGATGTACTGGGCCGTACACACTACCATCTGTATCGCCTTACGGCCGGATGCCGAGCAGTTGCCATACCAGGCGGTGATGCAACCGGTCAGGATGCTCTCGATGGTGCAGCTGTAGAACTTTTTGAGGATCTGGGGACCCATGCCAAATGTTTTCAGTATCCTGAGGGGGAAAATAAGTTGTTGTGCCCTCTTTACGACTGTCTTGGACCATAATAGTTTGTTGGTGATGTGGACACCAAGGAACTACAGCCCGTCGATGTGAATGGGGGTGTGTTCGGCCCTCCTTTTCCTGTAGTCCACGATCATCTCCTTTGTCTTGCTCAAGTTGAGGGAGAGGTTGTTGTCCTGGGACCACACGGCCAGGTCTCTGACCTCCTCCTCCTCGTCTCATTGTTGTGGGTGATCAACACTGTTGTGTTGTCAGCAAACTTAATGATGGTGTTGGAGTTGTGCTTGGCCACGAAGTCGTGGGTGAACAGGGAGTACAAGAGGAGACTAAGCACGCACCCCTGAGGGGCCCCCTTGTTGAGGATCAGCGTGGCAGACGTGTTGTTGCATACCCTTACCACCTGGGGGCGGCACGTCAGGAAGTCTAGTATCCATTTGCAGAGGGAGGTGTTTAGTCCCAGGGTCCTTAATATAGTGATGAATTTAATGGGCACTATGGGGTTGAACACTGAGCTGTAGTCAATGAACAGCATTCTCACATAGGTGTTCCTTTTGTCCAGGTGGGAAAGAGCAGTGTGGAGCGCGATTGAGATTCCGTCATCTTCGGATCGGTTGAGGCGCTATGTGAATCGGAGTGGGTCTAGGGTTTCCGGGATGATGGTGTTGATGTGAGCCATGACCAGCCTTTCAAAGTACTTCATGGCTACTGACGTGAGTGCTATGGGGCGGAAGTCATTTAGGCCGGTTACCTTCGCTTTCTTGGGCACAGGGACTATGGTGGTGTGCTTGAATCATGTAGGTATTACAGACTCGGTCAGGGAGAGGTAGAAGATGTCAGTGAAGTCTCTTGGCAGTTGGTCCACGCATGCTCTGAGTACACGTCCTGCTAATCCGTCTGGCCCCGCGGCCTTGTGAATGTTGACCTGTATAAAGGTCTTGCTCAGCTCTAGCCTTTAGCTCAGTGCGATTGTTGCCTGTAATTGGGATATGTACGTACAGTCACTGTTGGGACGATGTCGTTTACGCACTTATTGATAAAGCCGGTGACTGAGGTGGTATACTCCTCAATGCCATTGGATGAATCCCAGAACACATTCCAGTCTGTGCTGGCAAAACAGTCCTGTAGTGTATCTGCTGGCTTCAATAGATCTGTCTGTTTAGTCTTAGTGTTTGGGCTTCTGTTCATAGACCTACCTTTTTGATTAAGGGCTGAATGATAAGTTAGTTGAGTAGCTGAATCAGATGTTGTTGGGATGGACCAGGATTGAGGGTTCATGTTATAAAACTACTGATTCAGAGGAAATTGTAAATGGTTGCACTTCCCCCTTGTGGCTCAACATAAACAAGACAGACATTTCACTTCCCAAACAGCAGGTGGCGATAAAACAACATACACACTTCCTAGTCACCCAACTAACAACAAACGAATAATAAAATCACAACATCAGCTGAGAGAGACGAGACATTATTCTGCACTATTTTACGTCTTTAAAATGACCAAATTGCAGCTGTTGAATGCTTACCTGACAGAACGTTTAACGGTAGTGGTGCGGGAGATTCTGGACGTGGTCGGGGACACAGTGGCCGAGTACCGAGAAGAGACGGCTAGGACGAAGAGAGAGAACGAAAGCGCGAAGAGACAAAATGAAAGCCTGCGGCGACAGCTCCGGGACATCCTACTCTTGGCGGAGACAGACTGGCGTGAGAACATTTATTGGATAATGCTAATTTAATGGTCATGCAAAAATGAATTGGCAACCTGTCAACTAGTTAGTTACTTTGGGTGACGTCTGTCTGTTGACGATTGATAGTAACGTTACGTTGGCTCGCGAGAAGTGCCTGAATTCTGAATATCCCTCGGAGCAAAAACGAACAACTAATAGTAGTGCATGATTAATTACAATGTCATAAATATCTACTAAATGTCATACTTATTTAATGACAGCACTTTGTATTTGCATCCTCTTTCTATGCAGGATCCACTAGCCTTTCTCTCTCTGGGCAGCAGCAGCTCTGTGAGCAAGAGTGGAACATGACCCAGAGCCCCAGTCAGGAACATGACCCAGAGCCCCTGCAACAGAGCCAGGTCAACAGACGAGGGCTACAGACACAGAGCCAGGTCAACAGACGAGGGCTACAGACACAGAGCCAGGTAGTATTGGGTAAGGATGGGGATCTGACAGGACCAAACCAGGGACACACTGAAACAGTAAGAGTAGAGGAGAAGCCCAGTCCAGGGGAGGGAATCCCAAAGACTGAACACAACTCAGACCCAGAACCCAAGGGTATTGGAAACGCCTCGTCCTTGGCCCCATCTCTGTTCTCCTCCAATGCCCACTGTGCCACAACAACTGGAGCAGCCAAGGCTGAAATGCCAGTCCTTAGGACAGAGGGAAAGACGTCCGCTCCCATCGTCCCAATCCAGGGACGGATCAAAATGGAACCCAAGGAATGTGACGTCACAGTGAACCTCACCAACCATGAACCTCAATCCAGTTCAGACTACACAGGTCGTCCTATAACACGACTACCCCACAACCATGAACTCTCAGGCGACACTGGCTTCAAAGACCTTCCAGATATGGACATCTCGGAGCTCCATAACACACCCGTACATGACCAGCAAACATATGAAACAGAGCCTGGGCCCAAGGACAGGGTGTTGCCATACGACGAGAGTAACAACTTCACCCCCACCGACAACCAGGAGGGACGCCCACACCGCTGCACCCGCTGTCGGGAGAGTTTCAGCCAGGCGGCCAGCCTCCACCTCCACCTCCAGTCCAAGAAGCCCTACGCCTGTGACTGGTGCTGTAAGTCCTTCGCCCAGTCGGCCGACCTGCGGCGCCACCACCGCATCCACACGGGGGAGAGGCCCCACCGCTGCTCCTGGTGCTCCAAAAGCTTTACCCAGAGAGGCAACCTGAGACGGCACCTGAGGTTGGCATACATTCACATGTTGTATTATTATACAGTGAGCTCCAAAAGTATTGGGACAGTGACCCATTTAGTTGTTTTGTCTCTGTACTGCAGCATTTTGGATTTGAAGTGATACAATCACTATGATGTTAAAATTGTCAGCTTTAATTGGGTGAACTGTTTAGAAAGGACAGCACTTTTTGTACATGGTCCCCATTTTAGGGGACCAAAAGTATCGGGACAAATTCACTTATGTGTATTAAAGTAGTCAAAAGCTTAGTTAGTATTTAGTCCCATATTTCTAGCAGGCAATGATTACATCAAGTTTGTGACTCTACAAATGTGTTGGATGCATTTGCTGTTTGTTTTCATTTTTGTTTCAGATGATTTTGTGCCCAATAGAAATGAATGGTAAATAATGTATGGTGTCATGGACTTAATAAATGTTTTGGTCAATAAGAATATAATATGTTTCTAAACAGCCGTCAATCTTTACATAAAAGCTAAGTACTGACAATGTGGCTGGGTCATGGGCCTGGGCATTGGGCAAGTGTGGTAGTATGGGCTATATAGGTTGGAGCCCTGTGACAACTTGTCCTCCATTGAATGTTGATTACCTGGTTCTTCCCTATCACCAGGGCCGGCTCCAGGCATAAGCACCATAAGCACCGCAGTATCAACTTACTATTGAGAGTTAAAATAGTCGAACACACAAGGTGCAAGTTCGAAATTTGGACGTGCGTCAGCAATTCTTCTCGTCACTCAATTAGCCATGTTGGCTAGCTGTTTTAAATGAGTCTAGCAAGCGATCTAAACGTGTAGTAATCATGGCCGACTACCGACCACGTGCCCGGGAGTCCTGACCTCCAGGTGGCCCCCATTGATTTTTGTCAGTCACTCTCACTCAGGTATTATTAACAAGTCACATTAACAAGTCACGGCAAAATGTGTAGAATGGCAGGAAATGCACTTTAAAACTGAAAAACATTATCTCCATCACATGGCAAAAAGGGTAGAATTGAAGGAAATTAGCTGTAAAACTATAAACCGTTTTCTCTTTGCCCCGTGGCAAAAGGAGTAGAAGTAATGTGAATGTTACCATGACCACGGATAGTCCTGAATGATGATGACTATATTTATGCATCTGTAACTTTCTCACTCATCATTATTCACAAATCATTTGGGTCTATCCGTAGTCATGGTAGCATCCACATGAATGTAGAAGTGTTTAGAAACATATTCAATTCTTATTTATAATAAAAGTGACTCCAACACATTACCATTCATTTCTATTGGGCACAAAATAATCTGAAACACAACCAAAATCAACAGCAAATCCATCTAACAAGTTTGTAAAGTCACAAGCTGTAATCATTGCTAGGAATAGGGGCACACATACTAAACTTTTGACTACTTTAATACTCATATAAGTGAATTAGTCCCAATACTTTTGGTCCCCTAAAATGGGGGGGGGACTATGTACAAAAAGTGCTGTAATTTCTAAACGGTTCCCCCGATTATGGATGAAAATACCCTCTAATTAAAAGCTGACAGTCTACGCTTTAACCTCAGTCATTGTATCATTTCAAATCAAATTTAATTGGTCACATACACATGGTTAGCAGATGTTAATGTGAGTTTAGTGAAATGCTTAAAATACAGTATATACAGTGTTGAGACCCGATCGATCACTTGACACTTTAATAAATGGATCACTAGTCACTTTAAACAATTCCACAGTTTACATATCTTACATTACTCATGTCACATGTACAGTGGGGAGAACAAGTATTTGATACACTGCCGATTTTGCAGGTTTTCCTACTTACAAAGCATGTAGAGGTCTGTAATTTTTATCATAGGTACACTTCAACTGTGAGAGATGGAATCTAAAACAAAAATCCAGAAAATCACATTGTATGATTTTTAAGTAATTAATTTGCATTTTATTGCATGACATAAGTATTTGATCACCTACCAACCAGTAAGAATTCCGGCTCTCACAGACCTGTTAGTTTTTCTTTAAGAAGCCCTCCTGTTCTCCACTTATTACCTGTATTAACTGCACCTGTTTGAACTCGTTACCTGTATAAAAGACACCTGTCCACACACTCAATCAAACAGACTCCAACCTCTCCACAATAGCCAAGACCAGAGAGCTGTGTAAGGACATCAGGGATAAAATTGTAGACCTGCACAAGGTTGGGATGGGCTACAGGACAATAGGCAAGCAGCTTGGTGAGAAGGCAACAACTGTTGGCGCAATTATTAGAAAATGGAAGAAGTTCAAGATCACAGTCAATCACCCTCGGTCTGGGGCTCCATGCAAGATCTCACCTCGTGGGGCATCAATGATCATGAGGGAGGTGAGGGATCAGCCCAGAACTACACGGCAGGACCTGGTCAATGACCTGAGAGAGCAAAATCCTGCAGCGCACGCAAGATCCTCCTGCTCAAGCCAGCGCATGTCCAGGCCCGTCTGAAGTTTGCCAATGACCATCTGGATGATCCAGAGGAGGAATGGGAGAAGGTCATGTGGTCTGATGAGACAAAAATATAGCTTTTTGGTCTAAACTCCACTCGTCGTGTTTGGAGGAAGAAGAAGGATGAGTACAACCCCAAGAACACCATCCCAACCGTGAAGCATGGAGGTGGAAACATTCTTTGGGGATGCTTTTCTGCAAAGGGGACAGGACGACTGCACTGTATTGAGGGGAGGATGGATGGTGCCATGTATCGTGAGATCTTGGCCAACAACCTCCTACCCTCAGTAAGAGCATTGAAGATGGGCCGTGGCTGGGTCTTCCAGCATGACAACGGCCCGAAACACACAGCCAGGGCAACTAAGGAGTGGCTCCGCAAGAAGCCTTTCAAGGTCCTGGAGTGGCCTAGCCAGTCTCCAGACCTGAACCCAATAGAAAATCTTTGGAGGGAGCTGAAAGTCCGTATTGCCCAGCGACAGCCTCGAAACCTGAAGGATCTGGAGAAGGTCTGTATGGAGGAGTGGGCCAAAATCCCTGCTGCAGTGTGTGCAAACCTGGTCAAGAACTACAGGAAACTTATGATCTCTGTAATTGCAAACAAAGGTTTCTGTACCAAATATTAAGTTCTGCTTTTCTGATGTATCAAATACTTATGTCATGCAATAAAATGCGAATTAATTACTTAAAAATCATACAATGTGATTTTCAGGATTTGTGTTTTAGATTCCGTCTCTCACAGTTGAAGTGTACCTATGATAAAAATTACAGACCTCTACATGCTTTGTAAGTAGGGAAACCTGCAAAATTGGCAGTGTATCAAATACTTGTTCTCCCCACTGTATATACTGTATTTTATATGTGATATGAGTAATGTAAGATATGTAAACATTATTAAATAGGCATTATTTAAAGTGGCATTGTTTAAAATGACTAGTGATCCATTTATTCAAGTGTCCAGTGATTGGGTCTCAATGTCGGCAGCAGCGGCCTTGAGATAGAAGCTGCTTCTCAATCTCACGGTCCCAGCTTTGATGCACCTGTACTGACCTCGCCTTCTTTATGATAGTGGTGTGAACAGGCAGTGGCTCGGGTGGTTGTTGTCCTTGACTATCTTTTTGGCCTTCCTGTGACATTTGGTGCTGTAGGTGTCATGGAGGGCAGGTAGTTTGCCCCCGGTGATGCGTTTTACAGAATGCACCACCCTCTGGAGAGCCTTGCGGTTGAGGGCAGTGCAGTTGCCGTACCAGGTGATACACCCCAACAGGATGCTCTCGATTGTGCATCTGTAAAAGTTTGTCAGGGATTTGGGTTACAAGCCAAATTTCTTCAGCCCCTTGAGGTTGAAGAGGTGCTGTTGTGCCTTCTTCACCACACTGTCTGTGGGTGGACCATTTGAGTTTGTCTGTGATGTGTACACTTAAAACTTTCCACCTTCTCCAATGCTGTCCCTTCGATGTGGATAGAGGCTCCCTCTGCTGTTTCCTGAAGTCCACGATCATCTCCTTTGTTTTGTTGACGTTGAGTGAGAGGTTGTTTTCCTGACACCACACTCCGAGTGCCCTCACCTCCTCCCTTGTAGGCTGTCTCGTCGTTGTTTGTGATCAAGCCCATTACTGTTGTGTCGTCGTCAAACTTGATGATTGAGTTGGAGGCGTGCATGGCCACGCAGTCGTGGGTGAACAGGGAGTACTGGAGAGGGCTGTGCACACACCCTTGTAGGGCCCCAGTGTTGAGGGTCAGCGAAGTGGAGATGTCGCTTCCTACCTTCACCACCTGGGGGCGACCTGTCAGAAAGTCAGTGACCCAGATACACAGGGAGGGGTTGAGACCCAGGGCTTCCAGCTTGATGATGAGCTTGGAGGGTACTATGGTGTTGAATGCTGAGCTGTAGTCAATGAACAGCATTCTTACGTAGGTATTGTTTTTGTCCAGATGGGATAGGGCAGTGTGATGGCTATTGCGTCATCTGTGGACCTGTTGGGGCGGTATGCAAACTGAAGTGGGTCTAAGGTGGCGTCGATTTCAAATCCCAAGTGCTGGAGTTCAGAGCCAAAACAACAAATACTGTGTCACTGTCCCAATAGTTTTGTAGCTCACTGTATATTGTAGCGAATCTAGGCGGTAGCTCTGACCAGCGACTGTCAATCCAACACCTTTGCCGTTACGCCCAAAAATCCAAGCCTCTTGACGAGGTTGCTAGGTGTTGGGTTAAAGTCTCTTCACTCCATTTATATACTATTATTTTTATATATATTTTTAAAAGTTATTTCTATATTATAGGATCCACACCGGTGAGAGACCCTACAGCTGCCCCTACTGCCACAGGACCTTCAGTGACGGAGACACCATGAAGAAGCACAAACGGACTCACTCTGGGGAGAAACCCTATCGCTGTGTCCAGTGCCCCAAAAGTTTCACTGTGGCCAGCGGCCTGCGGGTACACCTGAACACACACCTAACAGATGCAGGGCAGCTCATCACATGAGGAGGTCAATGCGCGAACTAATCAGCTACTACTGAATCGGCTGCACCATTTCAAACACAGGACGACATGAAGGGATTGTGAAAAGTTGAAGTGTTTTAGCAATAGGAATATTTCCTAAATTTATTTATTGGGATTAATAAAAACGGTGCAGTAGAAAACTAATGGATAATGTCATCGTGGCTGATGGTTCCAGCTTGATTGAAGAGTGTGTGTTTGTGAAAATTAATTAAATCAGTCCATTTAATTATTAAAATCACATTTCTGATTCTGTATTTCTTTTGTATTAAACTTGAACCATCTTTCAGGTTGTTTATTTCCAAAAGGAAGATGCCAGATGATATTTATTAATATACACACTAATAAGGGTGCAAACCTAACATATTTAAGTGGAAAATCCCTTTAATAAAACTCTTGCCTCCCCTTTTTCACGAATTACGGTAGCGTCGGTAGAGTCAAATAACCCGGAAGTGAATGATTCCGCGGATATGTTTACAAAACAGTCTAGCTTGGGTCGTTATTAGTAGGCTTTCAGTGGATTTTAACAAATATTTTGGGCAGGCTACATTTCTAGAAAATGACTAAACTACAGCTTTTGAATGCTTACCTCACCGAGCGGTTAATGGTGGCTGTAGATGAGATACTGGAGGTGGTCGGGGGGACAGTGTCAGAATTCGAGGAGGAGACTGCCCGTACGAAGAGAGAGAATGAAGTACTAAAACGAAGGTTACGAGAAGTTGGACTCGACACGGGAACGGAATGTTCAGCAGGTGACGATGCCAATGGCTCTTCGTCTATTGTCTGCACTCATCTGAGAACAAGTGAAAGCCAGATGACCTCTGTTGCCTATACTGTTTTCATCTGTCAATTATTTCACTGCGTGTAGATAAAGGGGAGAGGATGCAGGTTTTTCTAGAATATTGTGATATGGGGCATTTGGACAGTCTAAAGCCCAGTAGATTACATTACCCAAGCAAGCTCATCCTACAAAATGCCTGTAAACTCATGTTTGGATCGTTGCTTCTGTAGTTGTGTGAATGGAATCAAGCTGATTTCTCTCTCTTTTCTGTCTGTTTGTTGGTCTGTCCATCCAGTCTCGACCAGGCCTGTTTCTCTCTCTATGTCTGGGCAGCACCAGTGGAGTTCCGACCAGGGTCCAGACCTTGAGTCTACACAGACCCAGAACCACATGGTAATGAACCAGGATAAGATGCCTGCCACACATAGCCAGCTACCCACAGAGTGCACCGAGTGGAAGAGTCTGTGTAACTCTCCACATACCCTGTCCTCACAACAGACCGATACATCAGCTACTACCCCAGTAGTAGCTCCATTGACTTCAGCGTCCGTGAAAAGGGACTTGGACGAAGAAGACGACCAGCTTCTGCTTCCCTCTGCAAATCCCTTCAGCAGCACATCATGCCCCGTGGACAGAGTGGTTTTACACTATAACTCTGAGGGCATCAAAACAGAGCCTAGTGATACTATCCCTACTGACCTGGGGTCAGTATCTGCTCAGATGGGGTGTGGTGAACTAAACCCCAGTTCGGACCCTGGACCAGCCACTGTTGAAACCAGGTACACTGTTTCAGACCTGAGCGCTGACCTGGAATCAGTGGTTGCAGACAGCAGCAGGTATGGTGCCTCTGCCTCGGGCGTCCCAAATGACCTGGTATCAGCTAGTGCGGCCATGATCCCAGATGGCTTTTTCCGTCAGATTGGCAGCGATGGTTGTGTAACAACAGGGCCAGAACTAGACTTCGGGGACACCACCAGTACCGTAGGTCCCTTGACCTCCCTGTTCTATCCGGGTCAAACCAGACGTCAACCACAAACAAATAGGTCAACAAATAGGGGTCATCAACAAATAAACAGGTCCACAAACAACAGGGGTCAACAACAAACAAACAACAGGGGGGATCAGAAGTCCCACCCGTGCCCTCAGTGTGGTAAGATATTCAGCCACGTGTCACGCCTCAAGATCCACCTCCGCATTCACACAGGAGAGAAGCCGTACGTTTGTGCACTGTGTGGCAAGCGATTCAACAACGATGGCACACTGAGGAACCACCGGCGCGTTCACACGGAGCTGCGGCTGTACGGCTGCCCTGTCTGCGGCATGAGCTTCAAGGACGCCTACACGTGTAGGAAGCACCAGCGCGTTCACAATGGAATGCGGCCTGCCGGAGGCGGGGCCCACACCTGCAGCCTGTGTGGCAAGGCTTTCAGTGAGGCAGCTAAGCTGACCAAACACATCAGGACTCATGTGTCGGACATTGGGTGAGGGCAGTACAACCTATAAAGACTTTTTATAGCATACATAAAGGCTTTATAAGCGCTATATAAATGCTTCACAAATGATCTATAAGCCTATGTCATATACTATAAGTGGTGTATAAAGGGTGACATAACAATTCCCACTGTAGATTTGATTGCCAAATGTAAGTTAATAAACCATTTATAGATTATGACATATAATTATGATTTGTAAAAGCATTTAAGTAGCGCTATATAAAGCCTTTAGATATTTTTCTTTGCCACGGAGCTCCCGAGTGGCGCATCCTGCTAAGGCACTTCACCCGGCGTGCAGAGGGGCGTCACTACAGCCTGACGTGACCGGGAGTTCCAAGGGCAGTGCACAATTGGCCTAGCACTGTCCGGGTTAGGGGAGGGTAGGGTTGGCAGGGGATTCCTAGTCTTAACTTGCTCTAGCGTCTTCGCGTGGCGGAATGGGCGCCTGCAAGCTGACTAGGGTCGTCAATTGAACGGTGTCCCCCTCCAACACATTGGTCCGGCTGACTTCCGGGTGTTAATAAGAAGCAGCGTGTTTGTCCGATCCTCACCTCTCCTTAGCCCGTTGGGGAGTTGCCGTAATGGAACACAATTGGATACCACAAAAATGCTTTCATTTCTAAACGGTAAAACGGACACGTGGGAAAATCTCTGATCCAAAATGCTGGAGTATAAGAGACACATTTTATTTTAGCTTCACTGTCCAAATACATATGGAGGGGTGTGTATGACCGTGGCTGCACCGGCTTCAAGGGGACAGGTCTTTGTGTACTCTGTCTGTGGCAGACGGTGTGCATCCCGCTTCTGATAATGCAGTCATCAGCGATCCCACAAGGAGTAGTTGAAGTCATCATCAGATGTGATGAACTACCTTAAGCAAGCAGCAAGTGTGTGTGTAGACTTTTTTAAATTTTTTATTACTGTGCGTGTGTGTTTTAACTTACTGTATGTGTGTTTGTGCACCAGCCCGTCCAAAGGGCAGCGGGGCCCTGTCTGTCAGTCTGTTACAGGGAGGTTATTTACTTTTGCTGTGTTGTAGTATTGATCCACTTCCTGCTTGTGACTCGGGGGGTGGAGCCTACTGTCCTTGGAAACTGCAGATGATGAACCATAGGTTGAAGACACTGGTGTCGAACACAATTCCTTGAGAGCCACAGTCAGTGTCTGCTTGTTTTTGATCTTAAAAAAATATATATGTTTTTAGGATCTAGACCTGCAAGAAAAACCGGGGTCATGTTGACTTGGCATAAAACGGAAATGAAGTGAAACTATTTGAACTTGTCCAATAACAAACACTGATTAATTATGTAAAAAGCAGGAACCCGAAACCCACTGACACTGCAGTGCAGAATCTAAGGACTGGAGTTGTACTTGTGTGGTTTAGGAGTCCAAAACCACATTCCTTACCCCAGGACACTTCATAAGGTGACTATCCAGGAAAATTAAAGGAAATTGAGCACCCCTTGTCTGCACTGAACTGAGGATTTTATTTAGAGAGACACAAACCGGCTTAGGATGCCTTCATTAGAGTCTCATCATGGTCTCTCATAGCAAGTGCTCAGACTTAATGTGACGCTGATAGTTCAGAGCCTAATGTACAATAAATGGGTTTATTTTTTAAATGTGTGCTGTTTTATTCATGTTTCCAGTTGCCTTTAATTTAAAAGTTTGTCACATAAAAAAACAGCAGTGTCTTATTGATTCTTGCTTGATACTTGTTCTGGGAAGTTGAAAAGTTAGTGCTACCCGGGATCCTTGGGACGTCCCCAACCCATAACCCTAACTTTAACCCTTAACTAATTGTAACCATTGTAAATTTAAACTTCAATGAGGTAATGTCAGAGTTGGTACATCCCAAGAATGGCGGATAGCAAGGACCGTTTAACATGGTCAGGGCGTCAGCTAAATTACTAACGCTTGAGAATGTGTAATGTATTCATTGAACCACCAGGGGGTAAACGTGAGCTATTTTACTGTTCAGTAGCACTGAGTGACTACTGCATTTCCCTCAGGTAAGCCATCTCACAAAATAGAAACCAAGTCAGACTTATACAGTAGTGCATTCCGAATGTATTTTCATATTGTACACAAAACACCTGATATAAATGTAAGAACAACAATTGTTAAAAGCACAACAAGATAATTGTATACAGCCATTGAAACGTCAGTAAAAACCCACATTCACACATTCAGTCGTGCATTAAGAGACAAATATAAGAAACATGACAGAAAACAAAAATAGCAATACAGGGAAATCACCTCAATAATAAATCAAGTAATAATAATAATACTTATTTGATCAAATACTTTTTGGGGGGGCTGGGGATAGTTATATTAGGAAGGGGACAACTTGTTTTTGTCAATACTGTATTGCATCATGCAACAACATGGAAGAACTTCTGTAGTCATAATATTATCAGTGTATGTCATGTTTTGGATGCAAGTGAATGTGTTCGTTCCAAATGGCCCCCTATTCCCTATGTAGTGGACTACTTTTGACCAAGGCCCATAGGGTTATGTAGGGAATAGGGCTCCATTTGGGTTAAAATGTCAACAACACAAACAGGATATCTGATGTTAGATATTTGTGTGCCGGTATTTGTGTAGCATAGGCATATTATTACCAACATAGACATCAATTTGTTGTTAAAAAATAACCATGAAAGATATGGAAATCAATCAAATCAGCTGAACAAGAGAAGTAAAAGAGCCCGTAGACTAAAACGTGCAGATGAAATCTGATAAAATTGGAGGTATGATGTTGAGTTGTGTATGTCAACATTAGTGACAAGAGGCCGTAAGGCAACCAGAACCGCATTCCCTATCCCACTCGCAAACATCTCCATCTAAACCCAGCGTTTCCCAAACTCGGTCCTCTGGACCCCAAGGGGTGCACATTTTGGTTTTTGCCCGAGCACTACTCAGCTGATTGAAATAATCAAAGAAACTCTCATCTAACTTGAAGGGATCATCACCACCACCACCAGTTTATTCCATAGCATGAAGGAGTTGTGCTTAATAACATCCAGGCCTTGTAGTGTAAATGACTTATAGTCAGCATGCATTTTCTCCATGGTGTGTTATGGTGTGTTGGTTTGAATCACCCTTATAGACATTGAAACATACAGGTAGTGCATCCCATCCTGTGGCAAGTCATCCCCATTTATACCTGGTGCTAACATGTGTCCTTTGTCCTAATCCTGTCAACATTTGGATTGTGCCCACATGTTTAGACAGGTGTAGATGATTAAAAGACGCATTGCTATCTGATTGTGATCAGATCTTCTAAGTGTAAACAGACAAGATCAGGAAAATATCAGGAAGAGGGACGCATGTTTGAACCAGGTGTAAACAGGGCTCTAGAGAGAGCCTAGATATGGTTCATGTTCACTGAGTTCCAAATCAACCCATACCCCCTACCACCTAGGCACTACAGTAGATCTGAAAGGTTTAAAGTGGATCCAGATCAATACGGTCATGGCTTCCCCCTTGCGTTCTGATAAGCTAGGTGGAATTTCCTCAGTATTTTTGATCTATCCAATCCTCTCAGATCTCTAGGAATTCCTAGGTGGTAGGTGGGAAGAGGGATGATTTGGTCTGTATCCCAATTCTCCACACCTGCCTTGAGGGAGTTTCCACCGTTGACATATTAAAGACTGGAAGTGTGCAACAAAGGGAGAAGGGTGAAGAATTGTGACTGAGCCTTGTGTCTTAGTAGAGGTGTGGCCTTACTCATGACTTACGGATCTTGGGAGCTCATTGGTCAGTACGTGCCAGCGCTCCACCCTCTGACCCTTGTTCTTAAGGCAGTCCATCCAATGACGGAGGGTGTCTCCCTGTGAGTGACAGCTCAGGCACACTCCACCTGTAAACATGTTAAACAGTGTCACCATGGGAACCTTTCAGGAGTTCAATGTCCCAATGCTTCTCATAGGGATGTGCCCTCTGGGCATAGGGATGTGTCTCTCTCGCTCTGTGTGTTTGCGTGCGTATGTGTACAAAGTGAAGAGTCTCACCTATGAAGTCATTGGAGCGCCCCAAGTCGTAGTCCCAGACAGTGACCTCCAGAGTCTTATTGGACAGCTCTGGCATGGAGATCTCATAAAAGAACTCCTGTAGGGTGCAAGGGAACGACAGGAGAGCCCATTGAGTAGGAGGAGGTTGCTACTGGACACTGATCTATGGTCAGCTTTAGTGTTTCCACCTTAATTACTAAAGTTAGGATTTGTGAAGGGCAAACTGATCCCAATGCCCACACTGTAGAATGAGCAGGGGAGAGAGGGAGGAGAGAGGAAGGGGGGGAAGACATATAGCGATGAGAGAGCCAAGGAAAGACATTACTGATATGCTTAGTGTTCAGACGATTGCAAATTATGATCCATTGTTATAATTAGGGATGCACCGATATGACATCCAATATTTCCCTTGTCAAAAAATAAACAGATACCGATAACCGATACTGCATTTTTTTGCGGCCTTTTAACCATTCTAGAACAGTTAAATAGTTGAAACACACACACTGACAAAGTTATTTTGGTGGCATTTACGTATGTCCCCATTACCAGCGAAACATAATCAAAACCTATTTCTTTCACTTACTTGCTGTGCTGTTTCGTTGTTCATTTGTTTAATTCTCAAAAAGGATTTCATCATCCATGTCAAGCAGTGAAGTTTCAGCCCTGTCTGTCCGTGGCCTCTCTTCCTCGGTGGGCACTGTTACTGTGTCCGTTTCCATCTTGTCCAGCTGTGTCTGTAACATTTCACGTAAACCCTGTTTCTTGTCTGCATCGAAGTAGCGGTTCCTTGTACCTCGCATCGAGCATGGTGACGACACAGTGAAGAGTCTTAGAGAGAATGCCACCGAGTCACTTTGTTCACAGTCTCTAGTAGAGTACTTTTCCAAGTTAACCACACGGTCTGTGTCGGCAGTTTTGTTGAGCAGGCGTTTCAATGCCATGACAGAGGGTATCACGTCTGCTGCAGGCGCAGTTGATGAGCTTATTTCTTGAGTCAGCTGTTGGAATGGCGCTGGGAGTGTGTTCATGTTTCCAAGTTTCAAACATGTTCTCAAATCCCATTGAAGTGGCAGCAGCGGTATGAGAACCAGCACATTCTTGAGTGTGCAATACGGCTTAACTCAATACGAAATCCTCGTCAACCCACTGGGCTGTCAGACTCAGCAAGCTCATGGGGCTGACATCGCTGGTCCAAATGTCAGTCGTGAGGCTAATAGCAGTGACGCCCATAGCAAGTAGCTCATGGATGTGCGTTTCAACAATACTGTGTAACTCCAGTAGGGCAACATCTGAAAAAATAGCACCTACTTGTTAGTGTGTACCGGGGCTCGAGGTGCTCGACCAGTCGGCGAAAGCCAACATCATCCACGACAGAGAATGGTTGATTGTCAAGGGCAATGAATTCCATTATTATGGCGTTAATGGATTTCGCCTTTGAGTTGTATCGCTGAAATGTTCTTACTCTTTCAAATGACTGCTCGGCTTGTTGACTGCTCGGTCCACACAGCAGACATTGTGGACTAGGTTAGGAATGCTGTGTTGCACGTGTAGTGCTATATTTTTTTGCGGCGTCATTACGTCATCTACCTAAGTTATATAGGTATGCACGTCATCTACCTACGTTATATAGGTATGCACGTCAGCTTTGACATCGGTTTGCACATCAGTGTTAAACTAGACATCGGGCCGATGCCGATGTTGGCATTTTTAGCTAATATCGTCCGATTCCGATATGCTTACCGATATATCGTGCATCCCTAGTTATAATTCAATTCAGAGGAAATGGGATGTAGTGCTGATAGAGAGAGAATGAGGAGGAAGGAGAGATTTTCCTATGAAAAGGGAGAGGGTAGAAGAGGTGATGAATACTGTATACTAGAAGAGAGAGCGAGATAGAGACAGAGAGACTGAGAGAGAGGATGACAGATGAGGAGAGTGTGGGATATTGGACTGGACATCTCATTAGCATTGCCATTAACATTGACCCCCTCCAGAGAGAGGACTGGTAGAGCATACGCCAAAACACACTACATGCCTAGCACATGAGGTGCCAGTCTCGCCTGGAGACCCAGCAGGGGTATACCTCATTGAATTCAGGGTTAAGGGTCTTTTTAATCACAGCCGTTTTGTGTTTGGATTTCTTCTGTGTGTCGGGCTTCAGATATCTGAAAGGGTGAGAGATAGAGGAGGAGGAGAGAGAGGGGTGGGTGAGAGAGGGGAGAGACAGAGGGTTAGGGGAGTGAGAAAGGGGAAATAGAGGGTGTCACAGGGGTGTCATAGATTGACGCACAAACAATCCCTCAAATGCATGCACACAGGTATGTCTCTCAGGCCTTTTGTGGTGACATCCCACTGACTGCTGATAAAAGTTTGATACGCTTCCTAAACAGTGGGTAGCACACACACACACACACACACACACACACACACACACACACACACACACACACACACACACACACACACACACACACACACACACACACACACACACACACACACACACACACACACACACACACACACATGTACACACACACTGTCACATGCACAGTGAGAGACTTAGCTTTGATCTGTGTGAGAGAGTGTGGGTGACAATGTGTGTGTGTGTGTGTGTGTGTGTGTGTGTGTGTGTGTGTGTGTGTGTGTGTGTGTGTGTGTGTGTGTGTGTGTGTGTGTGTGTGTGTGTGTGTGTGTGTGTGTGTGTGCGTGCGTGTGTGTGTGCACGTGTGTGCGCGTGTGTGCGAGTGTGTGTGTGACAGAGTCTATGCATGTGTGTGTGACAGAGTGTGTGTGCGGGGGCGGGCGATAGTGAACTGAGCTCTCGTCTGTTCCTGTGCCATTTTGCCTTGGGAGGAATTAAATGCTTTGGAACATTTGACTTAAACAGATGACACATGGAATACAATTAAGAGGAACATGGAGGATGGAAGAAACAGACCTGCTCTATTCCTTTCTCTTTATCACACCTAGACCAATTGAAGTGAGTGATGGTCTTCTTGAGCCCCATTCAATTTCAGTCTCCTGGCTCCCCTGGTGCTTCCAAATGTGATAGAACTGGACAGTGGATTGGTCTAGATTCAAGTAACACAGTGATGCTCCAGCTAGCCTTCCAACAGGACACTGTATTGATTTCCCGACCAACCAATGCCAAAAAGGAAGGAGTTAGGAGAAGGTGAAAGGAATCCTAATGGAACTAGGCCCAGGTAGTCTCTCCTACCCATATTCATTCCTCTCTTCACTCTTTAACCTATTCCAACTTTCCTTTCATCTGAAAACCCAGTTCCCCATGCCCTATATGTCGCTCTTTCTCTCTCTTTTTGATTTTCAATGCTGCCAGCCAAATGGTTTAAACACTTTACTTCTGTCTGCATTTGGGCTCATTTACGACTGGCTCACCACCCATCTCATCCAATTTTCTTGACACTAAGACTTTGCTGCGTTTGATATATTATACTGTTAACTTGTCATTTATGGCCCTCCTCTCAATCTCCAGCTTCCTTAATTCCTGCTTGGCTTGAATAGGAAAGGCCTAAAGCTTAAGTAAAACTATCCTTCTAGTCAGACATTGTTGAGTGCTTTATGAAGATATTAGGATGGAAAGGAGAACGGATGTTTAAGAATAAAAAAATGAAATAAAGTCAAAGTCGGTCGGGGGGGGGGGGGGGTTGTAACATTTTGTGATGAACACGATTGTCATCTCTGTGTCACAGGACTCGTCTGAAGGTAACCCATACAAATGAATGGAAGCAGAGTGATAAGGGGGTTAAAGGCCAAATTCCATATTTTACATACATTTTTTGGTTGATTTTTGGAGGATACCTGAAGGGGTCCTAAAATCCCAAATCAAATAGCTAAATGATCCAGAGGTTAAGTCGAACAGATATAGCCGTAGCTGCAATGCCTTTAATGCCTGTAATGACTATATGTAACAACTCATGTCTGATTTGTATAGTTTTTGACATGGACACACTCACACACACACACTCACACACACACACACACGCTTACGTTTTGACGTAGGGGTCTGAGAAGCCGTTGACGTCCATGGCGGCCAGGTGAGCGCAGCGCTGCACCCCGACACACAATCCTTCTCCTCTCCGTCCCCCTCCTCCTCCATCGCCCTCGTCTAGCGGGGGAAGGAACTGCAGGGAGAGGAGCACCCGCCCCCTCTCCTCCAGACTGTGGAGCTGCTCGTTCTCCCACTGCTTGAAGAGGGAAGAAAAAAGAAGGGGAGGTAAGGGTTGAAAGAGGAAAAGGGCAGCAGGTTTGACTCTTTCCTTCGCCTCCTCTCTTCTTCTCTGAGTAAAGGATTCGTCAGACAAGGTTAGAAGGTGGGTAGGAGGAGGATGAAGGGACACAAGTTTGATATGTGAGCTAGTCCTGGTAGCCTCGTCGCGAACCAGGCTTCAGGAGACGTGACAACGACGTGATTTTAGAGGTATGGCAACGTGAGACTAATGTCCTGGTGATAGCCTATATGAGTACAGTAGGCTGCTTGTTATGAGTAGTGAATACAGGACTTGTATTTAGGAGGATGGCAAAATACTCTCCACTCTACAGTAATGAGCAACATAGCAGCAGCATAGCACAACTCAACCAGTAGACGAGCACCAAACCCACAGTTACCCCACACGCAGTGTTAATGAATTAACCCTCATCACTATGAAAGGTCAATTACTAGATACATCTGACGTGTCGTGAATGTAGATAGAAAGACCCCCCCCCCCTCCACCCAGACAGACAGAGAGGGGAGACGAGTAGATCAATAGTATAAGCCTGGCTCCCTTCCCTTCGTCTCTCTCTCTCTCTCTCTGTCCTCTGAACGAATGCTCGCCCACTCTCACCCACCCACTGTTTGGCTCACACCACTGTCTTTATGTTCCTCACCATCATACTGTCTCACACACACACACACACACACACACACACACACACACACACACACACACACACACACACACACACACACACACACACACACACACACACACACACACACACACACACACACACACACACACACACACACACGTCCTCATTATGATGGATCCTCCGTTGATAGCAGTCGGAACATTGAATTTCCTCTCCCTCTCTCTCTCTCTCTCTCTAATTCTCTCAGTATGCAGGCTTGTTCCATCCTAATCAAATGTTAAAATCAATGCCTTTGCATGTCGTGTTTCTAAAGTAAAACCCCATTCTATTTTCAAAAATCCTTGAAGCCAGCTAGAGCAATGTTTAGACATTTCCGAGGTAGCCAAAGTTCTATTTCAATGGTAATGAGTTAACAGGGAGTCAGGGACAGAGCGAGTGCCCATTCATCCACATTGCTGTGAAAACCAAGGACCCTTACCTTCTGACTAAGGGTCGAGCCGGGCCCTACGCTCTCCTCTGCAAATAGATTCAGTGCACTCGGCCCCTGTGACGTTAAGCAAACGTCAATCTAACCCAGACAGGATGCGGAGGCTAGCTGTCAGTTTAACCAGCGATCTCTAGTTAGTTGAAAGGCCCCAGCCATTCTAGAAAACATCTCCAGGAATTCCCTCCCTTCACTGTCACCTGCTCACTTCTGAAGTTCTGAGAACAACACGATTTCTGACTGGGAAGTTTCTGTCTTTGCTGCTGTGCAAGCGGTCTTGAGACCGCTCACCTGGAATAGATCAGCTGCTTGCTAGCATTTGCTTGTCAGGATGGGAGTGGACTCTTTGAAAGTGGTTTTGGATTCAGACGGGCGCAGGCTATTTCATTTGAACCAAGAGATTGATTTTGCAAATGTGGGAGCTGGAGATAGTGGTGGCCGACATTTGAAATATTTGTCACGGGATCTGGTTGGTGGTGCTTCGGACCAAGAAGGTTGTGTATTTCAGTAGATGGTGGGCGGACTTTTGAAAGAAATAGTAGATGAAACTCCACATAAAAAATAAAAAATTGAATTTACTGGTGGAAAATTCAGTATATCTCTCCAATCCTCCAGCCCTCTACATTGCTGCTCATCTCCCTTCATCTCCCTCCTTCTCCCCCTCTCCCTCTCTCCATCCACCCTTTCCACCCCCCCTCTCGCCCTCTCACTTCCTCCCTTTCGCTCCCTCCCTCCCTCTCTCTCTCTCTCTCCTTCCATCCCTCCAGGCAGTGCCTCTGGTGTTTCTCCTGGTTGGTTGAAGCTCCACTACAGTAATTGTATTGTAACAGAGCGAGCCAGCCCAGTAATGAGCGCACGCTGAGTCAAAAACAACAATCACAAAATGACAGATCGACCTGAGACAAGACCGAGAGCGAGACAGAGACAGAGAGACACAAGGTCACCATGACTCAACACTGACCATGAAGGCTTAACATGGACAGTAAACGAAATGTAAGCAAGGTACTACAATTTTGTTTTTCTATTGCAAATCCGTTTCTTCACTGTTTCTGTCTTTGTCAGGAGATTGCGCGCAATTAGTGTGTAGGCAGCATAGAACTCTATTCAATGCTACCTGATTCGTTTGACATTGGTTCTGCCACAGTATAACGATTTGAACGAAGGTTCACATAGGACATACAGTGCCTTCAGAAAGTAGTTATACCTCTTGACTTATTCCACATTTGTTTGTGTTACAGTCTGAATTCAAAATGAATGAAATATATTTTATTTCACACACAATACCCATAATGACAAAGTGAAAACATGTTTTTCGAAATTGTAGCAAATCGATTGAAAATTAAATACAGAAATATCTCTATAATTTACATAAGTGTTCACACCCCTGAGTCAATACTTTGTAGAAGCATATTTGACGGCGATTACAGCTTCGAATCGTTTTGAGTATATCTGTATCAGGTTTGCACATCTGGAATTGGGGATTTTCACCCATTCTTCCTTGCAGATTTTCTGGGGGAGTAGCGGTGAACAGCAATTTTAAGTCTTCCACCGATTTTCAATGGGATTCAAGTCTGAGCTTTGGCTGGGCCACTCAAGGACTTTCCCATTTTTGTTCTGAAGCCATTCCAGCATTGTTTTAACTGTATGCTTGGGCTCATTGTCCTGTTGGAACATAAATCTTTGTCCCAGTCTTAAGGTAGTTTGCAGTCTGAAGCAAGTTCTCAACAAGGTTTTGCCTGTATTTTGCTCCATTCATTGTTCCCTCTATCCTCACCAGTCACCCAGTCCCTGCCGCTGAAAAGCATCCTCATAGCATGATGCCGCCACCACCATGCTTCACGGTAGGGGTGGTGTTACACGGATGAAGAGCTGTGCCTGGTTTTCTCCAGACAGCACTTTGCATTCAGGCCAAATAGTTACATTTTGGCTCATCAATCTACAAACTATTTTTCCTAATGCTTTCATGTGCCTTTTTGCAAACTCCAGGCGTGCTGTCATGTGCCTTTGTCTCAGGAGTGGCTTCCGTCTGGCCACTCTCCCATTAAGCCCAGATTGGCGAAGTGCTGCAGAGTCTGTTGTCCTTCCTTCTCAGCCAAGGAACTCTATAGTTCTGTCAGAGTAGTCCTTCTTGCCCGGTTGCTCAGTTTGGTCGGACGGCCAGCTCTCGGCAGTCTGTTTCTAAAAACATGTTTTCAGTTTTTCATTAAGGGGTACTGTGTGTAGATGGGAGAGAATTGTTATTTATTTCCTCCATTCTGAATTTAGGTGCTGTATGTGTGCTTGGCGTTTGCTGACAGCTAGTTTGGGAGGAGAGGTCTCAGCAACAACACTCAAAACGTCGCCCGGTGTCTGGCATTGTGCATGACTAAAACCTTTCAAATGGGAGAACACACACACTCACACAAGTGCACACACGCACACGCACACACACACACACACACACACACACACACACACACACACACACACACACACACACACACACACACACACACACACACACACACACACACACACACACACACACACACACACACACACACACCTCCACTAATGATCAGGTAAACACATAGAGTCATGCAGGTCAGGTGGGCTGGACAGGAATGCAAATGGCTGTCTGTCTGAGGCACTGTGCTAGCTAGCTTGCATATTCAGATGTATCTGATTAAACCACAGATGGCCATCCATCACGACCCTCATGGCCACACACACATACACAAGTGCGCACACACAGCTGTACACACATGCGCAAGCGCACGCACGCAAGAACGCACACAAGAACACACACATGACTGGCCTCCATCCAATCTATGTGAATTAAGAGCAGTCCAAGACAATCGAGACACAAAACTCCCACTTTCTTTTCAGCCTCTCTCCGTTTCCTTTCTTTTTCTCTCTCTTGCTTTGATCCCTCCTTCCAAAAACCATTGGACTAAGTCTCCAGTCTTAACTCCCCTCAGAGAGTTGTCTGTCTGACACCATCTCTTATTTACCTACTTCATTCACATGCATTTGGACAGCTATTTATTCTATTGCGGACTATGTGCTGCAGGTGTACCGCTGATGCAGTGTATTGATTTAGGCGTTAATAACTGTGATGCCCTAGCTAGCACATTTGGTTCCTTGGAAGTTGTGGGAACGT
The DNA here is from genome assembly GCF_002021735.2 of Oncorhynchus kisutch. NCBI lineage: Eukaryota > Metazoa > Chordata > Actinopteri > Salmoniformes > Salmonidae > Oncorhynchus > Oncorhynchus kisutch. The sequence continues at coordinate 62,079,115 of NC_034179.2, read as the reverse complement.
ATTTTTTTGGTTTCACATTAGTTGTGTGAACGAAACCACACATTTCCTGACTGGTAAGACAATGTTTTTTTTTAGCCTTCTGAGAACAGAACTGAACATTTTGCCAGTTCTGGGAATGTTTATTTTTAGGTTGCAGGGAAGTTCTGAAAACGTTTTAATCTGATTCCTTGAAAGTTTTTGAGTCCTTGAGGTTTTATTTAATGCTCTAAGAATGGAAATGATTTGCTATATGGAGGTTTTTTAATAACTTCCTTAAAACTTGCACTAACACTGCTATCTTATTTTGGGTTCATTTTTTGTATTTCTCAAAGTACACATGGAAATGAATTTCCTTAAGCATGCAAACACATTTCTATTGTGACATGTGAGATTCAAACATATCATTTTATGTTTTCTATCCATAAAATTAGTCCACTGCGCCACCAAGATGGAGTTAGCAAACCATGTATTTTTACTTATACAAAGCTGTTCATTTGAGTCTATTCAAACAGAATAGTCTATTTAGTCTATTCAAAGGAAACAAGCACTCATTAAGATCAGGTGTGGCCAAATAGTGTGCATGGCCAACACAGTTAACAAGATAGAGGATAGAAAGAGTTTTGTTGATGCTGAGAACGGAATGTATATGTTTTTTCATATAACAGTCTTAGAACGTTCTCTGAACATTACTAAAGTTTTGTTGTGGTATTTTACGGAATGTTTTCTTAACGTTCTTGGAACCATTTGAGAACATGACATTAAATAGAACCACGAGGAAACATGTAGGAAACGTTATGCTGAAGCACTGAAATAACTACAGAAGAACTTAGCTTTTTTGAATATTCTCTGAACTATTTGAGAACATTCCCAATGTCAAACCAGTTGGAGAACATTCCTAGAACATGACATTAAAAGTAACCATGTTTGAACTTTTGGGAAACGTTCTGCTAAAGTAATGAAATACCAAGATTTTTTTTTTTGTCAAGTACCTTAAATGTGCTGAGAATGTTCCAAAGCCAACTATCCTGCGACCATTCCCAAAAAGTTGTGGGAAAGTTGTATGCAAAATAACCATAGAACAATAATAACCACGCTTTCACCAACCTCTAAAAAACAGATGGTTCTCAGAACGTTAGGTGCTAGCTGGGGCATATCTCTTTGCCGAAGCTTCAAAATGTGATGCTTATAAACTGATTACCAGCCTGAGTTGTTGGCCCTTTCCTATGCCTTGTGTTCTGGATACATTTAGCATTTTTTTTAAACTACCGGAATTGATCATATTCATACTCTGTTCTGTTCTCCATTATCTCTCCCCTCTCCTCCCATCTTTAAGTATCTAAGTAACTAAGGATGAAAATAAGGTTGATAATGACTTATAATCAGTCTGCACTAAGTGGCTCCTATTGAAATTCTAATTTAGATCATTAGAGAGAGAAAGAAATTTGATAAACAGAAGCCAGTTAGTTTACTGAGGTGCTCAAACCCTCACATCTGATGTGCTCTTTAATTTAGAATGTTAAAGCTTTGCTAATTGGCCCTGGTTAGGGGTGAGAAGGAGGGAGAGAAATGGAGAGAGAGCGTGCGGGAGAGAGAGAGAGAGCGAGAGAGAGAGACAAGGAGAGGGTTGAGAGATATGGAGACAGAAAGGGGGCGGCGGGAAAAGATTGACAGAGAAAGAGAGAGCGGGAGGGAGCGACAAGGAGAGAGAGAGAAGGAGGGAGGAAGGAAAGGGGGAAAGCACCTCTCTTAAGTAGCAGGAGATTCCTCGGAGGGCTGTCCCCATGGTGGTTGGAGAGGGAAGCTGGGGAAAGAAGAGGAAGAAATTGAGCTTATTTCTTCTTTGTGCATCTCTGTCCAATGAAGCTATAACTCAAGGGATTGCAGATGAGAGAAGTGTGTGTGTGTGTGTGTGTGTGTGTGTGTGTGTGTGTGTGTGTGTGTGTGTGTGTGTGTGTGTGTGTGTGTGTGTGTGTGTGTGTGTGTGTGTGTGTGTGTGTGTGTGTGTGTGTGTGTGTGTGTGTGTGTGTGTGTGTGTGTGTGTTTGAGGGTGAGGGTGTGCGGGTACGTGTGTGCATGCATGTGTGTGTCGGGTCTCATACTGGGGGTGGGTGTTCCAGACAGGTGTGGAAGTGTTTGGTCTGGTCTGGCTTGACGCGCTTCAGGGGAACCCGAGACTCCCCGATGAACTCATTATGAGTCAACTTATCCTCATCACACACTGACAACCTGCAACAGGGAGAAAGAGAGCGAGAGAGAGGTTTATTTCATCAACACCTTTACTAGCCCAATATTTACATAATTAAAAACACAACATGTACTTCATTATAATGGACCTAGATACAGTTGAAGTCTAAAGTTGACATACACCTTAGACAAAAAGATTTAAACTCAGTTTTTCACAATTCCTGACATTTAATCCTAGTAAAATTCCCTGTCAGTTAGAAGCACCACTTTATATTAAGAATGTGAAATGTCAGAATAATAGCAGAGAGAATGATTTATTTCAGCTTTTATTTCTTTCATCACATTCCCAGTGGGTCAGAAGTTTACATACACTCAATTAGTATTTGGTAGCATTGCCTTTAAATTGTTTAACTTGATTCAAATGTTTCGGGAAGCCTTCCACAAGCTTTCCACAATACGTTGGGTGAATTTTGGCCCATTCCTCCTGACAGAGCTGGTGTAACTGAGTCAGGTTTGTAGGCCTCCTTGCTCACACATGCTTTTTCAGTTCTGCCCACAAATGTTCTATAGGATTGAGGTCAGGGCTTTGTGATGGCCACTAAAATACCTTGACTTTGTTATCCTTAAGCCATTTTGCCACAACTTTGGAAGTAGGTCATTGTTCATTTGGAAGACCCGTTTTTGACCAAGCTTTAACTGACTGATGTCTTGAGATGTTGCTTCAATATATCCACATCATTTTTCTCCCTCATGATGCCATCTATTTTGTGAAGTACACCAGTCCCTCCTGCAGTAAAGCACCCTCATAACATGATGCTGCCACCCACGTGATGCAAGCCTCCCCCTTTTTCCTCCAAACATAACGATGGTCATTATCAGACCAGAGGACATTTCTCCAAAAGGTACGATCTTTGTCCCCATGTGCAGTTGCAAACCGTAGTCTGGCTTTTATGGGTGGTTTTGGAGCAGTGGCTTCTTCTTTGCTGAGCGGCCTTTCAGGTTATGTTATGACTCCTTTTACTGTGGATATTGATACAGGTACACTTCCAATTGACTCAAATGATGTCAATTAGCCTATCAGAAGCTTCTAAAGCCATGACATAATTTTCTGGAATTTTCCAAGCTGTTTAAAGGCACAGTCAACTTAGTGTATGTAAACTTCTGACCCACTGGAATTGTGATGTAATGAATTATACTTGAAATAATCTGTCTCTAAACAATTGTTGGAAAGATGTATTGAATCATGCAGATCCCGACCCCTGCATCTCATGTGTCCTGGTCTTCCACACTGCCATTTCTGCCTGCTCCAGCAGGTAGTTTACTAGGCAGTCCCTTCACCTGTTGGCTACACTGCACCTATAGGTCCATAGTCAGCCCCAACCCTAGGCCTATACACCACCCACCCAGGAGAGAAAACAACCCTAGGCCTATACACCACCCACCCAGGAGAGAAAACAACCCTAGGCCTATACACCACCCACCCAGGAGAGAAAACAACCCTAGGCCTATACACCACCCACCCAGGAGAGAAAACAACCCTAGGCCTATACACCACCCACCCAGGAGAGAAAACAACCCTAGGCCTGTACACCACCCACCCAGGAGAGAAAACAACCCTAGGCCTGTACACCACCCACCCAGGAGAGAAAACAACCCTAGGCCTATACACCACCCACCCAGGAGAGAAAACAACCCTAGGCCTGTACACCACCCACCCAGGAGAGAAAACAACCCTAGGCCTGTACACCACCCACCCAGGAGAGTGTGGGGGGGGATAATGTTCAGACTGGGATGGACCTCTGTGTGACAGTTTGATGCAGGAGAGGAATCAGCCCAGAATGAAATGCAAATGTATTATTTATTAATGGGATGAGAATGGAATTGGCAACTCTTTGAGGTGGGCCTGTTCAAAGGGCAATGTGTTGCTCAAGTTCAAACCAGCGCTCACTCTCCCAGAACGATACCTGAACATACACACACACACACATACATGTGCACGTACACACAAGCATGCGAACACACACACACATACACACACACACACACACACACACACACACACACACACACACACACACACACACACACACACACACACACACACACACACAGAGCTCGAGAGATAAACCACTAAATTACTTTCTCACTCTCGCTTTCATGACAAGAAAATGGCCCAACCCCAGCAAAGTTTTAAAGGTCGGCCGGGAATCAGGTGTTGCCTGGGGATACGGCTAATTTGCAGTGTGTTGTGGGCACACACAGGTAATTTACCGTGGATAATCACGGGATGAACCGGAGTGCAGCAGTGTTCTGCTCTTCTCCTCAGGAGAAGCTTCCGAGTGGCTCTGAGAGTGCCATAACGTAATTCAAGAGGATATTACCATGGGCGACAGGCGGAATTATTCTGGCTAAATATACGACACACCGTCTTGCATCCCAAACGGCATCCTACTTCCTTCAGTGCACTACCTTTGACCAGAGACCTAAGGGCGCTGGCCAAAAGTAGTGTACTATATAGGGAATAGGGTGCCATTTGCCATGCAGCCACTATCAAAGCCGTTGACAGGAAGAGACGTATTTTCAGAGAAACAACACTTGCTTGCTAGATAAGGCAAGTGCGCGCACACACACACACATACACACTGCCTTCACTACCTGAATTTTGATAATTTAAAATTGAAATATGTATGGTCACAGAGCTTAATGTTAATGTGTTTACGTTGTGTTTCTTTGTTGACATATTTGTGTTTTAAACACCCACACTTTCCTATCATTGCCAAAGGTAAATGTCAGTGTGTTCCTCTTGTCCTTATGTAATTTAGCTAGCCTATATATTATGTAGGGTGAATTCGGAAAGAGTGGGACATCATATAACCTGGGACAGCTTGATCCTGACTTATTTATTTATTGGTCTGACGGGAGAAAATCTAAATGATTGTTACTAAGCCCTTGCAGAGAAACCACACAATGAAAATCACATAACTTCATTGGTGTGATGTCACAGACAGGGGGCACAGCAAGCCTCACACAGGAAGCTCACCCTGCGAAGCACACAGTAAGATCAGTGACATCACTTTTTTCTGTTTTAAGGTTATAAAGATGTCATAAATAATGCACAGTGCCAAACTGTGAACGTGCATACTAGGTACTAGGTACTAGTGCATCAAAATATAGAAAAAAGAAGTTGCCAATATTATGTGTCAATTTAGTAATTCATTCATTTATTTAGTTGTCCCCTTTACCAACTACAGAGCTAAAGTAAGACAGCATGGAGTAGCTAAAGTGGGACAGTCTTATAATCTTTTCCAATGGAGGAAAGAGATCCAGTTTAAGGACCCCCTGTACTTAGGTTGGGCAGGACTGGTTCTTGTAGTACTATGTCCAGAGATATTAGAGAAAGGAGAAGATAGGAATCCCAATGGGCAGTGAATGCGAGAGAGAGAGAGACTATCAACCCAGCAGACTCTCAACCAATCGTGTTCACGTTGACATGCTGTGTCCCCCGGGTGCTAATAAGCTAATCGTCATGCAATCCCTTCTCAAAGTCAGAGTATGAGTCGAGAAAAACGCCTATTTGCCTCAATTTCCAAAGCTATACGATTACTACAGAGATCAAGGTAATTATCTCACGTCTCGGGAAAAGATTTGGAATGTTGTACTTTTTTGTTCACAAAATTCATGCTAATGCTGGGTTTTGGAGCTAAGTGACCCATTGACTCCCATTCACTCCTTGAAGGAGAGCCGTCCTTGTCTCAGAATAGCCCAGAATGCACTGCACAGCACAATGACCCATTGACGACGCATGGGCAACGTACACAGTGAGCGTTAACACGATTCCAATGGAGTGTCCCATCGCCTCAAAAGTATCTCTGCTATATCCTGTCCATGTTTTAAAATTGTAGTAGTGTTATTTGGGTGAATTCTGAAAAAGTGGGCTACTTTCTGCATTCCCAATCACGGCCTTGTGATTGTTAACTTGTTTAAAAGTTTTTGCTCACATCGGCCACAGAGAGCGAGATCACACAGACGTCCGGAAAAACAGGGACTTTCACGCAAGGCACAGTGTTATATTCCTCGAAGCGAGCATAAAAGGCATTTTGCTCGTTTGGGAGTTCTCATGGTTGTGTTTCCTTTTGTAATCAGATATCGTCTGCAAGCCCTGCCACATACGACGAGCATCGTCGCCGGTGTAGTAGGATTCCACCTTCCTCCTATATTGTCCCTTTGCCTCTTTGATGTCTCGTCAGAGGTCGTAAGCAGGCTTTCTTGTACGCGTCAATGTCCGTATCCCATTCCTTGTAAGTGGTAACTAGACATTGTCTATGCACTTATTGATGAAGCCCTTGACTGTTGTGGTAAACCCCTTAATGCTGTCAAATGAATCCTAGAAGATCCCAGTCTGTACATACAACTGAAATGTATGTATGCACGCACACACACGCACGCACGCACACACACATGCGCACACACGCTCGCACGCACACACACACACACACACACACACACACACACACACACACACACACACACACACACACACACACACACACACACACACACACACACACACACACACACACACACACACACACACACACACACACACACACACACACACACACACACACACCTGAGTGTCTTCCTATGCATGTCCTCCTCTGTGATCCCAACATAGGTAAGCATTTCATTCCACACCGGATTCAGAGTATTCCGCACTATCTTTGTCTTCAACTTGTTAGCCTGAAAGAGAGAGACAGTGAATAGAGAGAGGTGCTTCTACACCTGCATTGCTTGCTGTTTGGGGTTTCAGGCTGGGTTTCTGTACAGCACTTTGAGATATCAGCTGATGTGAGAAGGGCTATATAAATACATCTGATTTGAGAGATGCAGAGAGAGAGAGGGAGGGAGAGAGAGAAATAAAGGAATGAAGGAAATGTTTTTTAAAGAGAGGAAGGGGAAAAGTATTCAGTAGTGTCAACAAAATTAACCAATAGAGTTCAGAGACATTGATTCCATTCTAACACATTAGAGGGGAAGACAACATAGCTGCACCTGTATCAGTATCAGATCCCATAATTACATGGCTCACCTTGCAGGCCCCGGGAAGAAGGTGCAGTTTGACATAGGGGTCTGCTAGGCCGTTAAAATCCATAGGCTTCAGACCCTGAAAAGAGGAAAGGCAGACAAGAAAACAGAGAAAGAAAGAAAGAGAAAGAGAGGCTGAACAACGAAAGAGGGCCAAGAGGCAGGCAAACATGAAGGCTGCTTCTGAAATGGCACCCTATTCCCTATTTGGTGCACTACTTCTGACCAGAGCCCTCTGGGCCCTGGTCAAAAGTAGTGCCCTATATAGTTTCACCCTAGCAGCGCCCCTGTCTTTGTTTTAAACATTATATTTGCATTATTGATGTTCTGTTCTAAGAGTAGGACCCATCCAGCATAAGTTATTCACTGAAAACTGAAATGCATTCATGTAAATGGGACCATTCATCTCCACATTAAAGTTAGTCAGAAGTCAAGCTGAGTCTAATTAGTTCCCTTTCATTTGGGATGATTGAGGCCTGCATATTTTAGGGTGAACTATCCCTTTAATGCTCCCCTATGACTGCCTTCATTCATTTACTTCACTAGACCCTCTTTTTCTGGAATGGAATGCAGAAATTCTACAAATGTGTGATGGTAGGGTAAGTGACATCCATGGATGCCGGAGTGGCCCAATCCCAAATCGACCCCTAGACCCTGCGCCCTATGCACTTCTGGAGATCTGAGAGGATTTGATTGGTATCAGAGGGCACGATGGAGCTATTAACATATGTCTTGCATCTGTCACATTCTCTCAGATCTCCAAAAGGGCATAGGGCGCAGGGTCTAGGGCTCGATTTGGGATTGAGCCAAAGGGCAGATAGAAAGTGAGTGAACAGTATCTGTGAGGTTACCTTGGCCCTGAGGATAGTGCAGTGTAGCTTACTGGAGGCTCGCTCGTACCGCAGGTCAAACTCCAGTGTTCCCAAAGCAGCTGTATGGGAGACAACCAGTGGAATGGTTAAAAACCAGTAGCATGAGTCAGAAACAAACACCATCACTCCTACGGTACATGTCCTGCAATTGTGAAAACCCCCATATCAATGACCTAGGGTGGGTGAGTCACATAAGTAATACAACTCGGCAGCAAAAGTAGGCAAGGTACCTTTATCAATGAACCAATCAATCAATCAACCAATCAATAGTGTCCAGCCATGTTTGATGTGACAATGACCATAGGAGTTGGCAAGACAGTACACACTGATCTTGGACCAGGCTATTGCAACATACCTGGAATCACAATGGAAGCCACAGAATGGACTCACAAAAGGCTTTGAAACCAACCAATGACTGTATGAAAAGGACATCACACTGACTTCCACAATCTGAAAGTACACACATGCTAAAGACATTACATATAGATGTCACAACAGCACTATGCATTTATATGGGATGTAAATCACATTTATGAGTGCACACACACACACACACACACACACACACACTTATGGGCACACACACACTCCACACCCAACCCCACACACACAAACACACTCAACAACACGCCAAACCCTGGACTCACTGCAGTCATCACTGTCAGAACTGTTGATCTCCACAGACGTGTCCATGCTGCTCTGTAACGACAAAGACCCGCCCCCTCCCATCGCCCCCGGGAGCAATGGCGTCAAGAGTCCTCCTCTACCGCCACCCCCCATCTCGCTGGCCGCTCCCCCAGGACTGAGGACCCATGGGGAGCCAGTGGGTTTGGGGGAGAGGGGCTCAGAGGTGGGAGACAGGCGGGGAAAGTAGGCGGAGATAGTTCTGATAGGTCGGATGGGGCCTGGGCAGACGTCAATGGCCATGTGTTCCTGGATGGTGATGCTGAGTTTCTTTCCTTTACGCAACGTCATAGAGCTGAAATGGAGAGGGGGGGGGGGGGAGAGGAATGTGGGGTGAGAGATAGGGGATGAAAGAGAAGAGTGGGGAGAATGGGAAGAGAGTGACAGAGGGTGAGGAAGAGCAAAGTACAGGAGGAGAGGGAGAATGAGAGAGAGAAGTGGGAAGAGAGAGGAAACAAGAGAGGAGTGTGGGAAGAGAGAAAGGGGATGGCAGTGAGAAGAGTTGGAGAGAAGGAGATGAGAGAGCGGAGTGTGTGGAGAGAGGGGGTGGATCAGAGTGGGGGGGAGAGAGAAGAGTGTATTTCATTAAAGACAATTAGACTGTGTGTGTTAAATATGCTTAACATGGTTTCAAGGTCCAAACTGGTGTTTCAAGCAACACAATTAATGGAAATAATTTACCTTTGCTGTGATGGGCTAGAGACTGACACATTTTAACTCGCACACCTACACACACACACACACACACACACACACACACACACACACACACACACACACACACACACACACACACACACACACACACACACACACACACACACACACACACACACACACACACACAGAGAGAGAGAGAGAGAGAGAGAGAGAGAGAGACAGGCACTGACACAAACCCACACGGTTGTCAACACACATCAGGTCGTCCAGCATCAGTCTGTCAAGTATCAGAGCGGTCGGCATGGCAGGAGAGTGACAGGTGACAGGAGACGTGTCATAGTGACTAGTAGAGAGCGAGAGAGACAGAGACAGGGGAGCACTGCAAATGAAGACATTTCTACACTACAACCACTGATGATGACATCACCACACTAACGATGACATAATGCCACTTTAATAATTCCACTTTAATAATGTTTACATATCTTACATTACTCATATCATATGTATATACTGTATTTTATACCACCTACTGCACCTTGCCTATGCCGCTCGGCCATCGCTCATCCATATACTTACATGTACACATTCTCATTCACCCCTTTAGATTTGTGTGTATTAGGTAGTTGTTGGGGAATTGTTCGATTACTTGTTAGATATTACTGCACTGTCGGAACTAGAAGCACAAGCATTTCGCTACACTCGCATTAACATCTGCTAACCATGGTTATGTGACAAATGAAATTTGATTGGATTTTGACATTACCACACTAAGGATGTCATTACCACACTAATGTAAGAATGACATCACCACACTAATGCTATCCTCACCACACCGCAGCCATTAATTATAACATTACCACACTAATAATGACAACCCCACACTACTTTTTTTTTTTTTTAAATGTTACTATTTTAAAATTCATAATACAAAAATCAACAACTTACATTGCTACATCAAACATGTCTAACAAAACAAAACACAGGTATTAACAAGAAAATACTAAAACATTCAAAACATATCTAGAAAAGAATTACAAAAATTCTAGTGCAATTGTTTTCACTCTGAAAAAAATTTCATTATAAGGATTCAGGAAGATGTTATTCTTGTTATTCACTAGGGATAATATCTTAACAAGATATTTTTGGGGTATAATTCTGGAATTTTTGTTTGTGTATAAAGTATTTATTTGGCAAAAAGAATTTTAAAAAATCGCAATCATTTCAAAATGGTCTTGTTATCATTGCAATAGTAACATATTATATCCTTCATGTCAAAAACATGGGTAGTGTTCGTAATGGTAAATAAGTATTCTGCAAGGTTTTCCCAAAATTCTGACACAAATTTACATTCAAAGAACAAGTGAGTCAGATTCTCACATTCATTTTCACAGAAAACGCAGATATCATCAATAGCCACAAATTTGGACAACATTAGAAGTACATGGATATATCTTACGTTGGATTTTAAAGTGCACTTGTGTTTGGTATACAATATTTGTAAGGCCTTAACCAAGCTTTTTTTCCAGACAATGTCAGGAATAAGCATGTTTCATGTTTCCTCTAGGCGTAAGTTGGTTCTGTGAATGTAGAATTAGTCTTATATATTTATTACAACAAGATTTCTTAGGTAAGCCCACACCTTCCAAACGGAGTTCTGGATAAGCTTTGTGATCATTACCAAAGCTAAGATGAGTTTTCATTAGTGTAGTTAGACCACTGGGAACGGCTTTGATCACAGAAATAAACTCTCTGAAAGGTATTGGAAACTCTTTCAATGTTATAAATTGTTCATATGTAATAATATTACCCCTGCTGTCAAAAACATCAAGAACAAAGTCAATATTCCTCTCATGCCAGCTGGGGTATGTCTAAATTATTCCACAAAAGAGCTTTATGTGGGGAAAATTGTGCAGAAAACATATTTTCTAGGCCATTAAAGCTTGTTGGTGAAACCTAGCCAATTTAGTGGGTAATCTCTCAGGAATAGAATTACATTTCGGTAAAAATGGAAGACCTCCCAATTTATTAAACACATTATTTGGAATGAAATCCCATATTGAATCAGTATCGATCAAACATCTTTTCAACCAGTTGATTGTGTTATTTATGTCAACAAAACACTTCCAGACCCCCTTCAACTCTTTTATTAGAGAGGACTGACTTTTTTAGTTTGTGAGACTTATTTTTCCAGATGAAGTCAAGAAAAGGTCTTGTTGATCCCTTTACAAGTAGAGGGATTTACACATAAAGATAATGAGGGGTACACAAAGTGAGACAGTCCCTCTGCCTTGGACAGAAGTACTCTCCCAAGTATAGAAAGATCTCTTTTGTAGCCAATTATTAAAATCAAAATTTTAGGAGAGAAATTCATATGTTGTCTGACTAAGTGTTTTATTGACAGATGTATTCCTAAATATTTAACACAGTCCTTTACAGAAATGTTTTATATGTATTTATCATTAGAGGCAAATAAACACAAGATTTCACATTTAGAAACATTCAGTTTTAATCCTGATGAAATAGAGAATGCAGTGATAGCATTAAGGGAATGGGCGACCTGGTCTTTGTCGTTTAAAAAAACGAGTAGTTGGGCCAGATGGGAAATTTTGATTTCTTTGTTTAAAATGGTTAAGCCATACAGATTTGCATTATTCAGAATATCTAGAGATAGAAGTTTCACAACCAAAATTAATACAAATGGCGAAATTGGGCATCCCTGTCGTATACTTCTGTTGATACTGAATCTTTTGGATGTATTAACGTTTAGTAACACAGAACTATTTGTATCTTTGTATTTTCACCGAAGCCAAACAGTTTAAGTGACCTAAAGAGAAATTCATGTTCAATTGTGTCAAAGGCTTTACAGAAGTCCAAAAATAAAACAATGACATCAGAGTCAATTGTATCTGAATAATCTAGAAGGTCCGAGACGAAAAGAATGTTAGAGCTTATGTGACGGCCATTCATAAATCCTGTTTGAGTCTCATTTATAACGGTATCTATCATTTTCTTGAATCTTTTGGCATAAACCAGAGCAATCCATTTGTAATCAATATTTAATAAAGTAATCTCCAATTGTCAATGAGAGAAGGGTCTTTATCGGACTTCGGAATCAGTGAAATAAGGTCCCACACTAATGATGTCATCACCACATCAATGATGACATCACCACATTACACCACACTAATCATGACATCACTACATTAAAGGACTGCTAAATGATGGCTTTACCACACGAATGATGACATCCCACACTAATGATGACAGCGCCACACTAATGATGACATTCCACACAAATGATAGCTGTCATGGATTAGGTTCCTAGTTTCTAAAAACATTCTATAGACACCAAAATACAAGTTGGTTCCATACGTGTTTCCACCAGTGAGATGAGAGGTTTCTGATGCAGGTAAATTACATGTATTACTCACAAATGTCTTTTGTTTGTCACACATATTCCAGGTTGATAAGTGGTCAAATAAAGCATTTACAATCCAGATAGGATTTGACAGGTAATATTAATAGTCAAAAGGAAAAAATCCCAAAGTGCAGCAGGCAAATGAAATCCAAATGAAATGGTAGAAAACTGAAACTCCGCGTGGCGTCTTCCTATATCAGGTGCAATAACCTGGCCATGTTACCCATAAGCCTTAGTGCTACTCCTCCTAGCAAACCCACGTGTCCACTGGGTTTCACATTTGCAACCATAAAAGGCTTTCCATATAAAGTATTTACCATAAAGCTAAGTTTCCATTCAACAATAAGTATTTCCCATATAGTTCTTATCCAATAGTAAATATAACAGGAATAAACCAAAATAAGTTCCGTACATTTTCTTTAACACACAAAATGGCTCTAACAATGAAGACACCATATAGAACCTCCAATTACGTTGTCTAACCTTGGGCTCATATAGGACACTGTACACAATACAGTAGCTAGCTGCATAATGGAGATCCTTGCCATATCTACCGTATGTTGTCGTCAAGGTCTTACAACAATACACTATTTTTACTGTGACTGCAACACATGCTGTCTGTATACTGTATAGAGACTTGATTCCTCGCAGGCATTCTTCTATACAGAAATCCACAGGTAGAGAACTAGCACTCCAAAAATGTAGTCTAATTATGTGACCTAAAAATCCAGACTTATACCTTACTCCCCCAAGCAACATTTAGTTCTACAATCTCTATCATCTCCCAACAACAACTGATCCTTGGGCGCCGATGACATGGACGTCGATTAAGACAGCCCCCAGTGCCTCTCTGATTCATAGAGGTTGAGTTAAATGCGGAAGACACATTACAGTGGAATGCAATCAGTTGTCACTGACTAGGTATCCCCCTTTCCCTTTCTCTCTCAGTGTGTAGAGAGATGGAGATTGATAAAGTATATTAAGCAGCACTTTGCACTTCGCAGGGCTCCACCACTTGGCACTAGATCGGTCCTGTGAATCTCATTCGATTCTGGACCAATATTCTTGTCTTCATCGTTCATATTTTGATATTGTCTGTGGGCTGTGCTGTCACACTGATACGTATGGGAGCGTGGTTAAATGACAGCGGGTGTCGAATGAATGTGTGTGTGTGTCTGCATGCGTGTGCGTGCGTGCATATGTATGTGTATGTGTATGAGAAACCATTCAAAACTAGCAGAAACCATCCAAAGATAATAGATACCTTATTACAATGACAATTTGATAGGCAGAGCACCTTATCACAGACAGTAATACTACTATAATAATCGTAGCTGTGAGAAATAAGGATTCCAAGTTAATTTCACTGCAGTAAGAATGAATCACCATCCTTTTGAGGTGACTAATCATGGAAGGAGCACTAATTAGTACAGTCCACTCCTGATAGGCCTCTCTTCCAAAGATTTGACAGAAAGCTGTTGCTCAGTAGATTACATCCTTCCCGGATTCGAAATAGCACATTAGAAACTCTCCAATCTGGGCCTCCCGAGTGGCGCAGTGGTCTAAGGCACTGCATAGCAGTGCTAGCTGTGCCACTAGAGATCCTGGTTTGAGTCGAGGCTCTGTCGCAGCTGGCCGCGACCGGGAGACCCATGGGGTGGCGCACAATTGGCCTAGCATCGTCCGGGTTAGGGGAGGGCTTGGCCGGCTGGGATATTCTTGTCCCGTCGCGCTCTAGTGACTCCTGTGGTGGGCCGGGTGCATGTATGCTGACACGGTTGCCAGGTGTACAGTGTTTCCTCTGACACATTGGTGCGGCTGGCTTCCGGGTTAAGTGGGCATTGTGTCAAGAAGCAGTGAGGCTTGGTTGGGTCGTGTTTTGGAGGACGCACAGCTCTCGAGCTTTGCCTCTCCCGAGTCCATATGTGAGTTGCAGTGATGGGACAAGACTGTAACTACCAATTGGATACCATGAAAAAGGGATTACATTTTTAGTTGTAAATTATGTACTGCTGACCGTGACCATGTTCTGTTCTCATTCTTTTAGATTGAAGCTTTAAATGGATCACACCGTTTTCGTTAAGAAGCTGGACGACTTGGTTGGCCTCTGAGGTTTTTAACTTGTTTAAATGTTATCTTACTGATCGTTATGAATTTGTGCAATTGGGTTAGAAATAATCTGAACGTTCCAAAGTTGAATTTGGAGTTCCACAAGTCTTTGTGCCTGGACCCCTATTGTTTTCCTTATACAGTGCCTTCGGAGAGCATTCAGACCCCTTGACTTTTGCCACATTTTGTTACGTTGCAGCCTTATTCTAAAATTGATTGAATAAAACATTTTCCTCAGCAACCTACACACAATAAACCATTATGAAAAAGTGAAAACAGATTGTTTGAAGAAAATAAAATAAAAAATAAAATAAAAAATGTTTACATAAGTATTCAGACCCTTTCCTATGAGACTAGAAATTGAGCTCAGCCTTATTCTGCCAAAAAAAACTGCAGCATTGAAGGTCCCCAGGAACACAGTGGCCTCATTCTTAAATGGAAGAAGTTTGGAACCACCAAGACTCTTCCTAGAGCCAGCCGACCTGGCCAAACTGAGCAATCGGGAGAGAAGGGCCTTGGTCAGGGAGGTGACCAAGAACCCGATGGTCACAGAGTTTCTCTGTGGAGATAGGAGAACCTTCCAGAAAGACAACCATCTCTGCAGCACCAATCAGGCCTTTATGGTAGAGGGGCCAGACAGAAGCCACTCCTCAGTAAATGGCTCATGACAGGCCCACTTGGAGTTTGCCAAAAGGCACCTAAAGACTCTCAGACCATGAGAAACATGATTCTCTGGTCTGGTGAAACCAAGACTGAACTCTTTCGCCTGAATGCCAAGCATCACGCCTGAAGGAAACCTGGTACCATCCCTACGGTGAAGCATGGTGGTGGCAGAATTATGCTGTGGGGATGTTTTTCAGCGGCAGGTATTGGGAGACTAGTCAGGATCGAGGCAAAGATGAACGGAGCAAAGTACAGAGAGATCCTTGATGAAAACCTGCTCCAGAGCACTCAGGACCTCAGACTGGCGGCGAAGGTTCACCTTCCAACAGGACAATGACCCTAAGCACACAGCCAAGACAATGCAGGAGTGGCTTCAGGACAAGTCTCTGAATGTCATTGAGTGGCCCAGCCAGAGCCCAGACTTGGACCTGATCGAACATCTCTGGAAAGACTTGAAGTTAGCTGTGCAGCAACGCTCCCCATCCAACCTAACAGAGCT
This sequence comes from Oncorhynchus kisutch, assembly GCF_002021735.2. Taxonomy (NCBI): domain Eukaryota; kingdom Metazoa; phylum Chordata; class Actinopteri; order Salmoniformes; family Salmonidae; genus Oncorhynchus; species Oncorhynchus kisutch. Next base: position 62,062,959 of record NC_034179.2, on the reverse strand, counting down.
TGAGAGGATCTGCAGAGAGGAATGGGAGAAACTCCCCAAATACAGGTGTGCCAACCTTGTAGCGTCATACCCAAGAAGACTCGAGGCTGTAATTGCTGCCAAATGTATTTCAATAAAGTACTGAGTAAAGGGTGTGAATACATATGTTCATGTGATATTTTAGTTATTTATATTTTTTAAACTCACCTTTTTAGCATGGCCTTCAAACTGTAATTTCCTTAGCTTTTCCTTTAAATCATTGACTTCATTATTATTTTATATATTTTTTATTCATTTCAATTGTTGCCGTCTGTTTTATGCTCCTTTATTAATCTCCTTCATTCTTCCTGAATAATTATTTGTTTAACTTATTTGATAAGTGCACCTCGGAAAAGTCACAATCTGTTTAAGTGCACTACAGTTTTCAAGTCCCAACTAAACAACCTTCTTTTTAGAAACTGCACACTGTCACGACACTCCAAAATAGCTGTGTTTAAGCTATCAAGGCCGGGATTCAATCAAAGGTGTGTTGTCAACAAGCGCGTTGCACTTTAGAGGTAATTTACTCTTGAGCCGACATCTGCAGTATTTACCATGAATGTCTGGGTAATTACCAGGCACATTGTCAGTAGTGCAGTGTGCATCTCCACAATGCGCCATTGAATGAAGTCCGGCCGTAGAGTCTGTCTAGAGTCGATTCAAGGAGCTGTTGGATGAGGGAAATCACAGATGAAACGAGAGAATAGCTCATCTCAATGGGAATCCGATGAACAGCGCAACAAACTGTTGCTCTGTAATATCCATATCAATGGGAGAGCATTGAGAGAGAGAGAGAGAGAGAGACCAGTGGTAGTTCCCAAACTTTTCTACAGGGGTTAAAATACACCATCATTAAATGTAATGGTGTTAAGAATTCAGGACAGAGGACCAACACTTTAACTAGTTCCCTTGAACGCAGCTTCCTAGCAACCCAACAAGCACCAGTTTCTACTAATTGCCAATCAGCCTCCGCACATGTCCTCACTCTCCTTAATCCCCACTCCCCATTCCTCCTCTTGTTCTGCAGTGCACGTTGCACCTTGCTCAGAGTAGCTACTCTGCAATTGAGGGAACTTGTGCGCTTTGATAGTTGATATTGGGGGCCACTGCTCATGCTCTCAAAATGTTGGGGCCCGGGGAAGACGCGTTTCTGCGGTGAGCAGGATTATTATGAGCTGGAGCTATGTCGGGATGCCACCGGGCCGCAAGCGAAGTTGGGAGAAGAGGAATATTGGGACGGGTATACAGAGAGGTAGATTTATGGGGAGGAAGAGGTCGAAGAGAATGAGGAAAGCAGAGGTTGGATATGAATTTGAGGAAGATGGCGATTTAAATGGGATGGGGTGTTGAAGAAGATTGGTGTCAAGTGTAAACAGAGTGAGCCGTGCGCCAAACCGAGTTCTAGAGGTAAAATGGAAGTGAATGAGGGTGAGTTAAGTGAGCTGGAAGGTGTGGTGAAGAGCTCGGAACCTTAGCCTGGCATCAATTGACATGATAAAGAAGAATCTGGTCATATAGGAGTGACATTTTTGGAGAAAGTGGATCCTTGACCTTTTGGTGGATCCATTTGTGGTTTCAGGGTGGGTGGGAAAGGACTTGGGTGCAGTTGAATCAGTGAAGGTAACCTGTAGTGGACTTGTGATATTTGTTTGTGTTTCTTCTGACGAAAGGGGCGGGCGCTTCATGTCACACAACTTGGGTCCAGATCTGTTTCTTGCTTTGCTCGTAGGAACAGGGCACCATTGAAAGGAGTGGTTTCTTGGGTAGCGTTAAGTGTGGAGGTGGAGCAGTTGAAGCTGAAGATTCCTGGTGTTTGTGATGCCCGCCGTTTGGTGCGACGTAGACCCCGTGGTGAAATCGAGGAGTAACTGTCAGTCGTTTTGAGTCTTTACCCGACAAAGTCACGTTAGGATATATCAGTTATCCTGTTAGAGCTTTTATTCTGAATCCACTACGCTATTTCAGGTGCAACGTTAATGGTCATGTTGCAGCAGTCTGTAAGAGGAAGATTCCAAGATGTTCGAAGTGTGCAGGAGGGCATGAGATAGACCATTGTGTATTTTCGGTGGATAAAGTTGTCAACTGTAGGGGTGCCCATGTTGCTGGGAATCGGAAGTGTGTCCGGTGGGAGAGAGGCAAGTTGAGGTGGTTAGAGTCTGAGTAGTGCAGAAGGTGTCGTATGCTGAGGCAGTAAAGAAAGTAGAGGATGGGTCAAGGCTGAGGGATCCTGAGAGGATCCCTGTGAGTAGTAGATCTCTGCCAGAAAAGAGCAATAGGCCAACGAGTGATTTATGCTTCCGTAAGGTTGGCTTCATAGCGTTCATAGCTTTGGTTATCAATTGTACCGCAGAAATGGAACATAAATGACAGAAAATAGATGTGTTGGCAGCGGCAGAGAAGTATTTGGGTGTACGAGATTTTACTTCAGAAAATTACAGGGTGTGTTGATTGGTGGTGTCCCGTCCTCCCAGGCCGTTGGCATGGTGCTGGAGCTGATAGGGTCAAAGTAGTGGAATTGGGTAGTAGGTTTTTAAGTGTAGGGTTAGTTGGAAGTATGTTTTTTGTTATTTTATTTAAAAAAATATATACGTTTTGTATCACAAAGTATAATGGTAATGTTACAGTTGGGGGCGGTAATACAACATATTGGATACCAACCGCCGTTAAAATCCCAAGAAGACGAAGTGCATGTCCTGTTTCACGACTGCATTATTATCAAGTTTTGCATGAGCAAGATCTCCGCTTCAGCAAGTTGTTATATTTTGTCGCTTCTCGCACCTGCTCCCGTCAGAATCTTACATCGAACAAAAATATAAATGCAACATGTAAAGTGTTACTCCTATATTTCATAAGCTGAAATAAAAAATCCCAGAAATGTTCCATACCCACAAAGTGTATTTCTCTTGAATTGCGCATACATTTGTTTACACCCTGTCAGTAAGCATTTCTCCTTTGCCAAGATAATCCATCCACCTGACAGGTGTGGCATATCAAGAAGCTGATTAAACACCATGGTCATTACAGAGGTGCACTTTGTGCTGGGGGAAATAAGAGGCCACTCTAAAATATGCAGTTTTGTCACACAGCAATGCCACAGATGTTTTGAGTTTTTTGAGGCATGTTTTAGCATGCTGACTGCAGAAATGTCCACCAGAGCTGTTGCCCGAGAATTAAATGTTAATTTCTCTACCATAAGCCGCCTCTAACATTGTTTTAATGAATTTGGCAGTACGTCCAACTGGACTCACAACTGCTGACTACGTGTAACCACACCAGCCCAGGACCTCCATATCCGGTTTCTTCACATGCGGGATCGTCTGAGACCAGCCACCTGGACAGCTGATGAAACTGTGGGTTTGCACAACCAGAGAATTTCTACACAAACTGTCAAAAACCATCTCAGGGAAGCTCATCTGCGTGCTTGTTGTCCTCACCAGGGTCTTGATTGTTGCAGTCTGGCGTCGTAACCAACTTCAGTGGGAAAATGCTCACCTTCAATGGCCACTGGCACGGTGGAGAAGTGTGCACTTAAACAGATGAATCCCGGTTTCAAGTGTTCTGGGCAGATGGCAGTGTGGGCAAGCGGTTGCGGTGGGGTTAGGGTATGGGAAGGCATAAGCTACAGACAACAAACACAATTGCATTTTATCGCTAGCAATTTGAATGTACAGAGATACCGCATTTCGCTACACTCGCATTAACATCTGCTAACCATGTGTATGTGACCAATAAAATGTGAGTTCCTGAGGCCCATTGTCGTGCCATTCATCCGCCATCACCTCACCTTCATCCGCCATCATCACCATGATTCAGCATGATAATGCACGGCATGCCACAAGGATCTGTACACGATTGCTGGAAGCTGAAAATGTTCTTTCATGGCCTGCATACTCACCATCATGATTGGGATGCTCTGGATCGACATGTACGACAGCGTGTTCCAGTTCCCACCAATATCCAGCAACTTTGTAAGGCCATTGAAGAGGAGTGGGATAACATTCCACAGACAACAATCAACAGCCTGAGCAACTCTATGCGAAGGAGATGTGTCGCGCTGCATGAGGCAAATGGTGGTCACACCAGATACTGCCTGGTTTTCTGATTCACGCCCCTACCTTTTTTGTAAAGTATCTTTGACCAACAGATGCATATCTGTATTCTCAGTCATGTGAAATCCATAGATTAAGGCCTCATGAATTTATTTCAATTGACTCATTTCCTTATATGAAGTTATAAATCAGTCAAATCTTTGAATTTGTTGCATGCTGCGTTTTATATTGTAGTGAACTTGAGCCAAAACCTAGTGACCTCATCAAGAGGTTTGGACCTCTTGTCGTAGTGGTTAAGGTGTTGGCTTGACAGTCTCTGTACCTGGTTTGGAGTCCCAGTCAGGGCTACCCCATGAATTTGCTACAACATTTTTGTTAAGTGTATATCCCTTGTTTCTCTCGTATTACAGACGAGCAAGCTACCTTCTTTCACAATATTTACTCTCCTCCATGCCGGCCAGCTCTGGGTTGAGAATATGCTTCACCACGACACGTCCAAGTCCCATTCCCAGCATGCTCTCCTGAGTGCATTTCCGACTATCCACGGCCCTGCTTCACCGCATGTACAAGCACACCTCCCTGCCACATGCTCCGCTACTCAGTGGACCCGTGAGGCTGTGCCACCAACCAACGCATCTGAGTCCCAGTTATTCATCCATCGCTGGGTCTGTACAGTAATTAATTTTGATGCAGTTCCTGTTCCAAATCATCTGTGTGCTTACTTCATAGTTCCTTTAATATTAGACATGCTGGCTACTCACCATACAGCCGCTATGCTACCATATACAGTTTAGAGCAGGCATATCATCCGTTGTAAGCATTACAGCTGATGATATCTGGAAATGTGCATGTACATCCTGGCCCAGCTACCGTTGCTAGCCCCAATTTAGACTTGTGTTCTGATGTCTGTTTCACTGATTTCTACTCTCGTAAAAGCGTGGGTTTTCTGCACGTCAACACTAGAAACGTATTACCTAAAATTGATAAATTCAAAGTGTAGGTTTACAGCTCCAATCCAGATGTGTTGGTCATTACTGAGATGTGGTTAGGAAAGTATTTTGAACACTGATGTTAACCTTTCTGGTTATAACCATTTCGTGAAGGCAGATCTTCCAAAGGTGGTGGAGAGGCAATCTTTACCAAGGATCACCTTCAGTGCTTGGTTGTCTCCACCAAGTCTGTCCCCAAACAATTTGATTAGCTGGTTTTAAGCATACAACTTTCAAATAGCTCTTGGTTGACTATTGCTGGGTGTTGTCGTCCACCATCACCACTGGCCTCTACCCTACCTGACATAAGCTCTCTCCTGGCCCCTTAGACTAAGTCTGAATTTGTCCTGCTACCTGACATAAACTGGGACATGCTTAAACCACCTGACCATGTCCTAAAGCAATGGGACTCCCAAATCTTTCTCGGATTATTTCCAATCCTACAAGGTATGACTCCAAGCACCCAGAAAAGGCTACTCTCCTTGATGTTATCCTCACAAATAATCCTGACAGGTATCAGTTTGTTTTCTGTAATGTCCTTAGTGATCACTGTTTCACAGCTGCTCAGTGAAATTTCAATAGACGAATGCGAAATTGAAATTTCAGTGAAATTTCCATAGACGGTTGCAAAAACATTTTTAGGAGCAAGCCTTCCTTCATAACCTGGCCTCTGTAAATTGATATAGAATCAGCTTGACCCCCTCTGTTGAAGATGCTTGGACAGTTATAGGCCAACTTTTATTTTGCCCTGTTTATCAAAAGTGTTGGAAAAACTTGATAATAATGAACTGACTGGCTTTCTTGATGTCTGCAATATTCTCTCTGGTATGCAACCTGGTTTCCGCTCAGGTTATGGATGTGTCACTACAACCTTAAAGTTCCTAAATAATATCACCATTGTCCTTGATTCTAAGCAATGTTGTGCTACAATTTTTATTGATTTATTGGCCAAAGCTTTTTATATGATAGACCATTCCATTCTTGTGGGCCAGCTAAGGAGTATTGGTGTCTGAGGGTTCTTTGGTCTTGTTTGCTAACTACCTCTCTCAAAGAGTGCAGTGTATAAAGTCAGAACATCTGTTGTCTCAGCCACTGCCAGTCACCAAGGGAGTACCCCAAGGCTTGATCCTAGGCCCCTTGCTCTGCTCAATTTACAACAACAAAATCAACAACATAGCTCAGGCATTAGGAAGCTCTCTCATCCATTTATATACCCCTCCCCTGATTTTCTGTTAAACGCTCTGCAACAAAGCTTTCTTAGTGTCCAACAAGCTTTCTCTGCCTTTAACCTTGTTCTGAACACCTCCAAAACAAACGTCATGTGGTTTGGTAAGAAGAATGCCCCTCTGCCCACCGGTGTGACTACTACCTCTGAGGGTTTAGAGCTTGAGGTAGTCACCTCATACAAGTACTTGGGAATATGGCTAGATGGCACGCTGTCCTTCTCTCAGCACATATTAAAGCTGCAAGCTAAGGTTAAATATATCATTGGTTTCCTCTAAGTAATTGCTCCTCTTTCACCCCAGCTGCCAAACTAACCCTGATTCAGGTGACAATCCTACCCATGCTAGATGACGGAGACGGTAGGTAAGGGTGCTCTCAAGCAGCTAGATGTTCTTTACCATTCGACCATAAGATTTGCTACCAATGCTCCTTATAGAAGACATCACTGCACTCTATACTCGTCTGTAAACTAGTCATCTCTGTATACCCGTCGCAAGACCCACTGGTTGATGCTTATTTATAAAACCCTCTTAAGCCTCACTCCCCCCTATCTGAGATACCTACTGCAGCCCTCATCCTCCACATACAACACCCGTTCTGCCAGTCACATTCCGTTAAAGGACCCCAAAGCACACACATCCCTGGGTCGCTCCTCTTTTAGGTTCGCTGCCGCTAGCGACTGGAACGAGCTGCAAAAACCACTCAAACTGGACAGTTTTATCTCCATCTCTTCATTCAAAGACTCAATCATGGACACTCTTACTGACAGTTGTGGCTGCTTTGTGTGATGTATTATTGTCTCTACCTTCTTGCCCTTTGTGCTGTTGTCTTTGCCCAATAATGTTTGTACCATGTTTTGTGCTGCAACCATGTTGTCCTGCTGCCATGCTATGTTGTCTTAGGTCTCTCATAATGTAGTGTTGTGGTGTCTCTCTTATCGTGGTGTGTTTTGTCCTATATTTTTATTTTTAATCCCAGCCCCCGTCCCCACAGGAGGCCTTTTGCCTTTTGGTAGGCCGTCATTGTAAATAAGAATTTGTCCTTAACTGACTTGCCTAGTTAAATAAAGATTAAATCAAAATGATCCTTACAATTCCACTTTCATTCCTTCATGTTCAATGTAATTTGATAAAAGCACTGCTTGGCACATTTTATTATGCCATTCATTCAAGTATTGTCCCGGGTCATGTTTGCCGCAGTCCATGTGACAGCAGGCCACACATAGTATCAGAATGCTCATTAATCAACATCAATATTACAATAATGCCACATTCATGTAAATGTGCCGGGGTTAGCCAAAAGCTAACTTGCACCCGTAGTCCCAGGGCAGCTAAGGACAATTACACAGCCACTATACAAATACTCACTAAAACAATACAAAATACAAATACATTACATCCAATAATATATCATTCTAACAACAATAACATCAACTGTCGTTTTACACATGAGGAACCACAGATAACTTATGTACAGGTTTGGATAGATTTGAGCCATGTTTTCAATTTAAAAGTAATACATTTGTCATAAATGAGTGCAGTTTTTCAAGTCCATGGGCATTACATTTCAGTATATTTCAGTATATTGTTGCTCTAACAGAGAAGAGTGATTTTACCCTGTCAAAGGGACAACGTAATCCCTTCTAGTTACTGCCCTTTGTTATCCTGTATCAGAATTTCATTGCATACTACAACTTCAACCATACATTAGCCACATGCTACATTATCTGTCATACTACAGACTGGCTTTCTCCTCTAGAAATGCCATCTTTATGCCATTGCATAGCGTTCGTCCAGCCATGATTGTTCTCTCTCTCTCTTGTTATTGCTCTCTCCCCCTTTTCTTCAATTCAACTGCTTCTCACTCTCTCCGGTCTGTTGACTATGGCTTCCCGTCTTGCCGGGACCACAACCACATATACCACGCACCGGGGGGCCACCATGACATCATTCCCTTGCTGCCTCCACTGCGGCATATTCATTCCACCACCACCAACTCGGCCTCCAAGCATCAGATCAGGCCTCAAGGACCTGGCTTCTCTCCCAGCATCCACAGATTTCAATTTGGCATCCGACACAGCCTAAAGCCCTGCAGCTTACAGCTCCCCCCGACGGCCCAGCAGGCCAGGATGTCTCTCCCCCCCCCCCCTCTCATTCCAATACCTGAACACGGACATATCGATCTCCCCTGCTCTCTCTCATTAACCCTGTCTCCTCCACGTCGGCAGTGCACTCCCTGAATCCAACGGCTGCTCTGGCCCCCCAGCTCCGTTTCCTGTTGCTAGCACTATTCTCTTTGCCCCACTGGAACTGTGACCGCTGCTTTGGCAGTGGCTCATCCACTCTCTCTACCAGCGACGGCATCTCTCGGCGTACTGCTTCCTCTACCTCATGTTCTGTCTCCGCCGGCGGTGCAACCGTATTTTTACGGTTGCCCGCTCTGAGTTTGAGTTTGTCTGTAATTAAAAAATATATATATATTATTTTACCTTTATTTAACTAGGCAAGTCAGTTAAGAACAAATTCTTATTTTCAATGACGGCCTAGCAACAGAATTGACATGACTAACAATTGCAAGACACCTATTTAAAATACATGACACATACGTGACATACAGTTAAAGTCGGATGATTACATACACTTAGGTTGGAGTCAATGAAACTCGTTTTTCAACCACTCCACAAATTTCTTGTTAACAAACTATAGTTTTGGCAAGTCGGTTAGGACATCTACTTTGTGCATGACACAAGTAATTTTTCCCAAAATTGTTTACAGACAGATTATTTCACCTTTAATTCACTGTATCACAATTCCAGTGGGTAAGACGTCCACATACACTAAGTTGTGCCTTTAAACCACTTGGAAAATTCCAGAAAATGATGTCGTGGCTTTAGAATCTTCTGATAGACTAATTGACATCATTTGAGTCAATTGGATGTACATGTACATGTGGATGTATTTCAAGGCCTACCTTCAAACTCAGTGCCTCTTTGCTTGACATCATGGGAAAATCTAAAGAAATCAGCCAAGACCTCAGAAAACAAATTTTAGACCTCCACAAGTCTGGTTCATCATATGGAGCATTTTCCAAATGCCTGAAGGTACCACGTTCATCTGTACAAACAATAGTATGCAAGTATAAAAACCATGGGACCACGCAGCCGTCATACCGCTCAAGAAGGAGACATGTTCTCTCTCCTATCGATGAATGTACTTTGGTGCGAAAAGTGCAAATCAATCACAGAACAACCTTGTGAAGATGCTGGAGGAAACAGATACAAAAGTATCGATATCCACAGTAAAAGGAGTCCTATATCGACATAACCTGAAAGGCTCCTCAACAAGTAAGAAGCCACTACTCCAAAACCACCAAACAAAAGCCAGATTACGGTTCACAACTGCACATGGGGACAAATATCGTACTTTTTGGAGAAATGTCCTCTGGTCTGATGAAACCATCGTAATGACCATCGTTATGTTCGGAGGAAAAAGGGGGAGGCTTGCAAGCCGAAGAACACCATCCCAACCGTGAAGCACGGGGGTGGCAGCATCATGTTGTGGGGGTGCTTTGCTGCAGGAGGGACTGGTGCACTTCACAAAATAGATGGCATCACGAGGGAGAAAAATGATGTGGATATATTGAAGCAACATCTCAAGACATCAGTCATGAATTTAAAGCTTGGTCACAAATGGGTCTTCCAAATGGACAATGACCCCAAGCATACTTCCAAAGTTTTGGCAAAATGGCTTAAGGACAACGAAGTCAAGGTATTGGAGTAGCCATCACAAAGCCCTGACCTAAATCCTATAGAAAATGTGTGGGCAGAAGTGAAAAAGCGTGTGCGAGCAAGGAGGCCTACAAACCTGACTCAGTTACACCAGCTCTGTCAGGAGGAATGGACCAAAATTCACCCAACTTATTGTGGGAAGCTTGTGGAAGGATACCCAAAATGTTTGACCCAAGTTAAACAATTTAAAGGCAATGCTACCAAATACTAATTGAGTGTATGTAAACTTCTGACCCACTGGGAATGTGATGAAATAAATAAAAGCTGAAATAAATCATTCTCTCTACTATTATTCTGACATTTCACATTCTTAAAATAAAGTGGTGAACCTAACTGACCTAAGACATTACATTTTTACTCTGATTAAATGTCAGGAATTGTGAAAAACTGAGTTTAAATGTATTTGGCTAAGGTGTATGTAACCTTCCGACTTCAACTGTAAATAGAATACAGAACACTTGAAACATTACCAGACTTTTTCATGATAAAAATTGAAATGTTCAAATGTGATTGTAAAATGTAAGAGCTATAGTTATTATACAGTCTGATAGCAGTGGGTAGAGTGGTGTTTGCAGGCTGTTCATATGGGCAGTTATACAGGACAGTTCATGGCTGTTTCTCAGGGGGCTCTGGCCTCCTGGCTACCTTGCCTGTACTATCTTCACAGCCTCTGGCTCCTTTCCCCCCTCAAGTCTCGCTGGCTCTGTGGCAGCTGCTCTGGCAGCAGCTCAATCTCTTTCTCTGCCAGTGTCGACCTCTCTTTCCCTCAGGTTCTACTGGCCCATGACCGCGCACGGCTCACCCTCTATTTGCCAGTGTCGACCTCTCTCCCCACCTCAATACCGGCTGGCTCCATGACCACTACTTTCCCTCACGTCCTGCTGGCCTTGTGACTACCTGCTAGGGCAGCGGGTCTTTCTCTGCCAGTGTTGCCCTCACTCTTTCCCTCACGTCCCGCTCGCCCTGTGACTACCTGCGAGGGCAGTGGGTCATTCTCTGGCAATGACAACCTCTCTCTCAGCTGCTTCCTCTACCTCTCACATACTGTCTCCTCCGGCGGTGCAACCGGTTTTTCCACTCTGGCCATCTTCACAGAATCTGTCTCCCCTCCCCCATGTCTCACATGACCTGTGACTGCTACTCCGGCAGTGGCTCACCCCCTCTTTCTGCCAGTGATGACCTCTCTCCCCACCTCGGGCTCCGTTGACCCGTGACCACTGCTCCCACGGTGACACACCCTCCCTCTTCACCAGTGATGACCTCCATCTTCGCCTCTGGTCCCACTGGTTCTGTGACCTCCACCCCTGCAGTGCCTCACCTTCTTCTCTGCCAGCGACAACCGCTCAGGCAGCTATAGGTGCCTGCTGTTCCTGCTGCTCCAGCCGTGGTTTTGCCCCTGTTCCTCACAGGTGTGAATTTCTCTCAGTTCAGTGAGCCCTGCCCTCCGGCTCACCATTCCATTTCGACGGCCTTCCTGGCTCTTCCTCCACCAGCTGAAACTCTCTCCTAGAATCTTCAACTGCTGGCCACAGCCCACCAGCCGCTCTGACATCAATAATATCAGGACAGCCCAAATCATGCTCATCTCTCAGAACCTGCATTAACTCAAGCCCTGTCCCTGCCTCATTTCAGATACAATCTACCTCATGCACCGAATCCTACCCAACCAGCCAAAAGAGGATTCCCAGCTGAGCCTGGTTTCTCTCAAGGTGGACTTCAGGAAACAGCAGAGGGATCACCCCCCTGTCCACATTGACGGGACAGCAGTGGAGAAGTTGGAAAACTTTAAGTTCCTTGGCATACACATCACTGACAAACTGAAATAGTCCACCCAAACAGGCAGTGTGGTGAAGAAGGCGCAACTGCACCGCTCTCAACTGCAGGGCTCTCCAGAGAGTGTTGTGGTCTGCGCAACGCATCACCGGGGGCAAACTACCTGCCCTCCAGGACACCTACAGCACCTGATATCACAGGAAGGCCAAAAAGATCAAGGACAACAACCACCCGAGCCACTACCTGTTCACCTCGCTACCATCCAAAAGGCGAGGTCAGTACAGGCGCATCAAAGCTGGGACCATGAGGCAGAAGCTATTTTTCAATCTCAAGGCCATCAGACTGTTAAACAGTCATCACTAACACAGAGAGGCTGCTGCCTATAACCAGACTTGAAATCATTGGCCACTTTAATAAATTGATCACTAGTCACTTTAATATTGCCACTTTAATAATGTTTACATATCTTGCATTACTCATCCCATATGTATATACCATATTTCATACCATCTATTGCATCTTGCCTATGCCGCTCGGTTATTGCTCATCCATATATGTATATGTATATATTCTTATTCCATCCCTTTACTTAGATTTGTGTGTACTAGGTAGTTGTTGTGGAATTGTTAGATTGCTTGTTAGATATTGCTGCACTGTCGGAACTAGAAGCACAAGCATTTCGCTACACTCACAATAACATCTGCTAACCATGTGTATGTGACCAATAAAATGTGATTTGATTTGGTCAGGAAAGGGGACCAGACTTGAATGCAACACTTGAACTAGTTGCCTTGAACACAACTCAACAAGCCTCAGCTGTAACTCATTGCTAATCAGCCTCCACACACCTGTCCTCACTCTCCTTATATCCCACTGCCACCTTGCTTAATCCTGACCAAACTATCATCCCTCAGCTTGTTCTGCAGTGCATGTCGCATTGCACGACACTGTGCGTTACTAGCCTTATCAAGATCTGCATCCCTCCTCCCATTCTTCACATATCTGGTATCTCTTGGGTTCTTCTAAGGATCTCCTGGTGGGATTGCCATCACAAAAACCTAGCCTAACTACTACGACCTGACAATGTCGACCTGAGACTCCAAGCAAAACTCGACAGAGTCGTCCCTCCCCTGGATCCTTTATCTGCAGTCCTCGTTTTCATCAAGTCCATTCTCATTCCCCCCCTCCTGAATCCTCATTCTCAAATCCCATTCCATTTCCTCAACACATATTCTAAACCCATTTCAATGTCTGGTCCTTCAACTAATTGAGACTTGATTGATAGCCGCAATATACTCTGGGTATATTAGAGAGAATTCAGTGCAACTGTTCTCTCCGTTCTGGACAGATGGCACGTTTTTATTCTCTCTCTCTCTGTTCTTTTGGTTCGATCAAGGCAAGTCTACTGTGTGGAGGATCCACTGGATCCACTGGTGTTCTATGAACTCTAAACAAATAAATTCTATAATCTATTTTCAACAACATTTACTGAAATGCTTCCCTTATGGAAAAAAACAGACATTTCACGCGATCACATGTGATCTTATGTGAAGATAATATGTAAATGCAACGTCTAAAACATAACTGCACATGTGAGAATTTCAGCACGTGAGAACATGTCGTGAAATAAACGTGACCATGTGGGGATTTGTTATTATTTAACTAGGCAAGTCAGTTAAGAACAAATTCTTATTTACAATGACGGCCTAGGAACAGTAAATAGAGATGCAAAAGTTTTTCACGTGAAAGTTCAAATGTCACATTTTTTTTGTTGTAAAGGAAGTGATGAAATCGTATGTGGAACTAAAGTAAATGGTACACTGTTAAGCTAAAATAGTGTGTAAATTTTAATCAATAACAATATTTTTACATTTGAAAAAACTCTCCAAGTGATTTGAACTATTACCCAAACTGGGATTTGAACTCACGACCTCTGGATTTGGAATACGCTGACCTTTCTGTTGCGCCACGAAAGCTAGCGTTTTTAGAAATCCCCTACTCAGAGATGGTGGTGGAGCAAGAAGATCAGCCTGCCGTGAACCAAGCGTTTGCGAGTTGAAATCACCAGGTGAGAACATTTTGGATAATAATTGCTGCATAAATAAACACACACAATGCAATCATGCATGTCAAAGTGTGCCAACTATGTAAGTTTAAAACACAATTTCATGACGTTCTGGCGACATCCTAACCAATAATTTTTGTTTACTAGGCCTCACCTGTGAAACCTCGTAATTTGAATCCACATGTGAAAAGTTGTGATCACGTGCAGATCCACATGTGAAACTTCATGTGAAACCATGTGGTTTTGGAACACTTCACATATGATATTTCACATAAAGTTTCACATGGATTTTTAGATGTGATTTCACAAATGCCCTGAAATAAAACATTTGTGGTTAGGATGTCGCCAGAAAGTCATAAAAGAGTTGCAATTGTTTTCAACTTACATATTGTGCAAAACATGGAAATTTCACATGTGGTTTTTCCATAAGGGTTGGCTGCCTAAAATGAAGGAATCTTTAAAGTTTTCTTCCTCCTGTCAGAATGTGGTTTCTTTCTCCCTTCTATCAAATCTGAAAGAATCATTGTTTTTGAGCTGCAAAGATCTATCTCAGGATCACAGCAAATTTACAAAGGACCATTGTTTTCAGGCATCCTTCCTAACTCATTTGCCGGAGAGGAAGGAAACCACTCAGACATCTCACCATGAGGCCAATGGTGACCTTAAAACACTTTTGGTCCATTTTCGCCTAAAATGACATACCCAAATCTAACTGCCTGTAGCTCAGGACCTGAAGCAAGGATATGCATATTCTTCTTACCATTTGAAAGGAAACACTTTGAAGTTTGTGGAAATGTGAAATGAATATAGGAGAATATAACACATTAGATCTGGTAAAAAAATAATACAAAGAAAAAAACATGCTTTTTTGTGTACCATCATCTTTGAAATGCAAGAGAAAAGCCATAATGTATTATTCCAGCCAAGGCTCAATTTAAAATTTGGCCACTAGGTGGCAGCAGTGTATGTGCAAACTGTTAGACTGATCCAATGAACCATTGTATATCTGTTCAAAATGTTGTATCAAGACTGCCCACATGTCCCTAATTGGTTTATTAATACATTTTCAAGTTCATAATTGTGCATTCTCCTCAAACAATAGCATGCCATTATTTCACTGTAATAGCTACTTTCAATTGGACAGTGCAGTTAGAATAACAATAGTTTAAGCTTTCTGCACATATCAGATATGTCTATGGGAATTTGTTTTGTTACTTACAACCTCATGCTAATCACATTAGCCTACGTTAGCTCAACCATCCCGCAGGGGGGGACACCGATCCCGTAGAGATTAATGGCTGTGATAGGAGAATGGATCAACAGCATTGTAGTTACTCCACAATAGTAACCTAATTGATAGAGTGAAAGGGAAGCCAGTACAGAATAAAAAATATTCATTAACATGCATACAAGGCTCTAAAGTAATACAGCAAAAATATATCAAAGCAAGTTACTTTTTGTCCTGAATACAAAGTATTATGTTTGAGGCAAATCCAGTACAACACATTACTGAGTCCCACTCTCCATATTTTCAAGCTGCGTAATGTTAGGGTTATGCTTGTAAGAGTTAAGGACTGGGGAGTTTTTCAGGATAAAAAACAAATGGAATGGAGCTAAGCACAGACAAAATCCTTAAGGAAAACCTTGTTCAGTTGGCTTTCCACCAGACATTGAGAGGTGAATTCACCTTTCAGCAGGACAATAACCTAAAACACAAGGCCTAATCTACACTGGAGATGCTTACCAAGAAGCCAGTGAATATTGCCGAGTTACCATTTTGAGTTAAATCTACATAACAATCTATGATAAGACCTGAAAATGGTTGTCTAGTAATGATCAACAGCCAATTTGACAGCACTTGAATAATTTTTTTAAGAATAATGGGCCAATGTTGCACAATCCATGTCTCAATTGTCTCAATGCAAAAATAAAATCACTTTGTCATTTTGGGGAATTATGTGTAGATGGGTAAGAGAAGAAAATCAATGTAATAAATTTTGAATTCAGGCTGTAACACAACAAAATGTGGAATAAGTCAAGGGGTATGAATACTTTCTGAAGGCACATCTTTGCGAGGCAATTGGAAAACCACCCTGGTCTTTGTGGACTCATTTGCATATCCTCCTGTTTCGCTGCGTTGCTGAGCTTAGCTAACGTGGAGCATCGGTTGCTGCCGGTAATCCTACCGTGACTGAACGCCTTTCTGTGGGCCCACAGTATATTACAAAGGACCATTCTGCGTCCCAAATGGCACCCTATTCTCTTTATAGAGCACAACTTTTGACCAAGGTTCCGTAGGGCTCTGGTCAAACGTAATGCACTATATAGGGACTAGGGTGCCATTTGGGACAAAGGCACTATGTCATGTGATAGAATGTTTCCCTTGATAAAACTGCACACCTACATAGAGGTTGATGTTGGTGCCCCTATAGTTCCTCATTGGGAAAGATTCCCTTAAAGGATCCTTGGTAGAAGACTGTTGTTGTTGAGGAAAACCCTCAGGTAAAAAACAATGGTCCTTTGTACACGGAATGTACAAAACATTAAGAACACCTTCCAAATATTGAGTTGTGTCAAGTTGGCTTGATGTCCTTTGGGTGGTGGACCATTCTTGATACACACAGGAAACTGTTGAGTGTGAAAACAAACCGGTGCGCCTGGCACCTACTACCATACCCCTTCAACAGCACTTGAATCTTTTGTCTTGCCCATTCACCCTCTGAATGGCACACACACACAATCCATGTCTCAACTGTCTCAAGGCATACAAATCCTTCTTTAATCTGTTTTCTTTCCTTCATCTACACTGAAATGAATTTAACAAGTGACATCAATACGGGATCATAGCTTTCACCTGGTCAGTCTGTGTCAAGGAAAGAGCAGGTCTTGTTGATGTTTTCTACACTCTGTGTATATATTGTCCCCTTTCTCTAATCCCCGTCACTACTATTATTCATTTCTGATAGATTGTTATTGTTGATGTCATTATTTTGTTCCGCTTTAGCAACAGTGGCTTTATCATCCGTGCTAATAAAGCTTATTTAAATCTCAGAGAGAAAGAGAGAGAAACAGAGAGAGAGAGATAAACAAATAGTCAGAGACTGGGAAACACCTAGGGAAAAGGGCGAGGGCGTGGTGGATTCGCATGAATGAATAAGTAGCAAGATCTTAGCAACCCCCCCCCCCCCCCCCCAAAAAGCACTATCAATTTCTATATAAAGTTGATATTCCATATTCATTCATGAATGCACAGAGAGAGGGAGAGATGGAGGGAGAGAAAAAGATTGAAAAGGAGAGAGAGAGAAAGGGAGAAAGCGAAAAAGGGAGAAAAGAGAGGTGGAGAGAAGGGGAGAAAGAGAGAGAGATGGAGAGAAGGAGAGAGGGGGGAGAATGCTGTGCTGAGGAATAAATGATATGCGAACCACCACATTTAACCATAGTAAAAAGATTGGAAACATGGACAAGTACAAACAGACCTCCTATGATCTCCATAAGACAAGCATAGAAGCAAAAAGACAGTCACAATTCAACGACTCAGACAGAAGATGTTTGTGGCAGGGACTTATCACGGATTATAAAGAAGAAACCAGCTACGTCTTGGACACAGAAGCCTCACTGCCAGACAAGCTAAACACCTTTTTTCACCCACTTTGAGGAGCTTTGAGGAAAACAGAGCAGCCGATATGGGCCCCCGCTTCTCACGAGGACTGCAGGCTCCCGATCTCTGTAGCCTACGTGAGAAGGACCTTCAAGCGTGTTATCCCTCACAAGGCTGCTGGTCCAGATGGCATCCCAAGCCGCTTCCTCAGAGCATGCGCAGACCAGCTGGCTGGAGTGTTTAAGGACATTGTCAACCACTCACTATCCCAGTCTGTCATCCCCACTTGTTCCCAAGCAAGCCAAGGTAACTGAACTAAATTACTATTGCCCCGTAGCACAGTTCTGTCATCATGAAGTGCTTTGAAAGGTAAATCAGGGACCATATCACCTTCACCACACACGCCCCAACAGCTCCATGGATGACGCAATCGTGGTTGCACTGCACACCACCCTATCCCACCTGGACAAGAGGAATACCTAGTGTGCCTATAGAAAGTCTACACCCCCCTTGGATTTCTTCACATTTTATTGTGTTACAAAGTGGGATTCAAATGGATTCAGTTGATTTTGTCAACGATCTAAACAAAATACTCTGTAATGTCAAAGTGGGAGAAAAATCTTAACATTTTTTAAAAAGATGAATACAAAATTAAACAGCAATATATATACTGTATACCTTGATAAGATAAGAATTCACCCCCCTGAGTCAATACATGTTAGAAAAGCCTGATTTATAGATGTGAGTCTTCTTGGGTAAGTCTCTTAAGAGCTTTGCACACCTGTATTGTGCAATTTTTGCCCATTGTTCTTTTCAAAATTCTTCATGCTCTGTCAAGCTGTTGGGGATCATTGCTAGACAGCAATTTTCAAGTCTCGCCATAGATTTTCAAGCAGATTGAAGTCAAAACTGTAACTTGGCCACTCAGGAACATTCACTGTCTTCTTGGTGAGCAACACCAGTGTAGATTTGACTTTGTGTTGTAGGTTATTGCCCTGCTGAAAGGGGAATTCCTTTCCTAGTGTCTGGTGTAAAGCAGACAGAAGCAGGTTTATCTCTAGGATGTTGCCTGTGCTTAGCTCCATCCCCTTTTGTTTCAATCTGGAAAAACTCCACAGTCTCTGCCAATGTCAAGCACACCCATACCATGATGAAGCCACCACCATGCTTGAAAATAAGGAGGCACTTACTCAGTGATGTGTTGTGTTGGATTTGCACCAAACATAAGGCTTTGCATTTAGGCCAAAAAAATGTATTCCTTTGCCATGTTTTTTCGCAGTATTACTTTAGTGCCTTGTTGCATACATATGCATGTTTTGGAATATTCATATTATGTATATTTGTATTCTTGTTTTCACTCTCATTTAGGTCATTATTGTGGAGTCACTACAATGTTGTTGGTCCATCCTCAGTTTTCTCCCATCACAGCCATTGAACTCTGTAGCTGTTTTAAAGTCACCAATGGCCTCACAGTGACATCCCTAAGCAGTGTCCTTCCTGTCCTGCAGCGCAGTTCAGAAAGACAACTGCCTCTTTGATGTGTCAAGGTGGTTTAATACATCCACCACAGCATAATTATTAACTTGACCATGCTTTAAGATATATTCAATGTCTGCTTTGTTATCTACCAATCACTGCCCTTCTTTATGAGGCTTTCGAAAGGCTTCTTGGTCTTTGTAGTTGAATCTGTGCTTGAACTGCAATACTTGACTGATTGAAACCTTACAGGTAGATGTGTATATGGGGGACAGAGGAAGGGGTAGTCATTCAAAAACCATGTCAACCACTATTTTGTAACACAGAGTGAGTCCATGTAACTTGTTATGTGATTTGTTAAGCCAAATTTGACTTCTGAGCTAATTTAGGTTTTCCTAAACAAAGGGGGTGAATACCTATGCAACAACTATATTTTAGTTATATTTGTTTTTATTAATTTGTAAACATCTGTAGAATTTTCTTTTCACTTTGATATTATAGAGTATTTTGTGTAGATCAATGACAAAACTGTTTTATTAACCAGTTAATGATGTGGGCTAAATCAAGGTCACACAGTGTAAAAAGTAAAGTATATACCTCACAGACATGGTTATGGGTTTAAAAAAAGAAGACACCTGTACCATGTCAGATATACTGTAGAGTTGAATTTGCATCCCAATATTACACTTTATAGACATCACAGAAGACTTAAATATAGCAATACTGTTTGACATAGAAACAATAGATTTTCTGCATTTGAACAAAATAATCTTTATTCATTATGAAATTATGAAAAATATTAATAACACTCCACCCATGAGGCCGCTATGTCATTTGACTGCAGCAAAGGGGTACATTTATTTCAATCCCACCATAGTGCCCTTTAAGCGTGTCCCTAAACTCGGGGCCTTGGGTCTGAACTGCAACTGGATCCTAGATTTCCTGACGGGACGACCCCAGGTGGTGAGGGAAGGCAACAACACGTCCACCACACTGATCCTCAACACGGGGACCCCCCAGGGGTGTGTGCTCAGTCCCCTCATGTACTCTATGTTCACCCATGACTGCGTGGCCACGCACGACTTCAACTCAATCATCAAGTTTGCTGGCAACACAACAGAGGTAGGCCTGATTACTAACAACAACGACGAGACAGTGAGAAGGTTAGACCCGTGACGGACTGGTGCCAGGAAAATAACCTCTCCCTCAATGTCAACAAAACAAATTAGCTTATCATGGACTACAGGAGACAGAAGAGAGAGCACGCCCCCATCTACATCAATGTAGCTGCAGTGGATAGGGTCAAAAGCTCCCAATTCCTCGGTGTGCACATCACTGAGGACCTGAAACGGTCTCGCCACACCGACATCGTGGTGAAGAAGGTGCAACAGCGCCTCTACAAACTCAGGCGGCGGAAGAAATTCAGCATGGCCCCATCGACCCACACAAACTTCTACAGATGCACCATTGAGAGCATTCTGTCGGGTTGCATCACGCCTGGTACGGCAACTGCTCCACCCTCAACCTTATGGCTCTCCAGAGGGTAGTGCGGGCAGCCCAACGCATCACTGGGGGCATGCTGCCTGCCCTCCAGGACATCTACAGCACCCAGTGTCAAAGGAAGACCTAGAAGATCATTAAGGACCTCACCCACCCGAGCCACGGACTGTTCACTTAGCTATTGTCTGACAGACGGAGACAGTACAGGGGTATCAGAGTTAAGACAGAGAGAATAAAAAATGGCTTATATTACCAGGCCATCAGACTGTTGAACAGCCATCAGTAGCCATCTACCAGGTGATGCACACTCTCACTCACAAACCACAGCCAACGCTGCTGTCCCAAGCTATAGAGACATTGAACCACTGGCCACTTCTCATTCCACACTGTGTATTTAAATACTGTATCCCCAAAGTAGCTAATCATAATATTTCTACTACTGTACATTGTACTTTAGTTACATTGTTTATGCACAGCGAATATGATTTACAGTTTACATACTCTTAGGTTGGAGTCAATAAAAATCGTTTTTCAACCACTCCACACATTTCTTGTGAACAAACTATAGTTTTGGCAAGTCGGTTAGGACATCCACTTTGTGCTTGACACAAGTAAGTTTTCCAAAAATTGCTTACAGACAGATTATTTCACTTATAATTCCCTGTCTCACTATTCCAGTGGGTCAGAAGCTTACATACACTAAGTTGACTGTACATTTAAACAGCTTAGAAAATTCCAGAAAATGATGTCATGGCTTTAGAATGTTCTGATAGGCTAATTGTCATCATTTGAGTCAATTGGAAGTGTACCTGTGGATGTACACTGCTCAAAAAAATAAAGGGAACACTAAAATAACACATCCTAGATCTGAATGAATTTCTTTACATAGTTGAATGTGCTGAAAATCACACAAAAATTATTTATCAACCCATGGAGCTCTGGATTTGGAATCACACTCAAAATTAAAGTGGAAAACCACACTACAGGCTGATCCAACTTTGATGTAATGTCCTTAAAACAAGTCAAAATGAGGCTCAGTAGTGTGTGTGGCCTCCACGTGCCTGTATGACCTCCCTACAACGCCTGGGCATGCTCCTGATGAGGTGGAGGATGGTCTCCTGAGGGATCTCCTCCCAGACCTGGACTAAAGCATCCACCAACTCCTGGACAGTCTGTGGTGCAACGTGGCGTTGGTGGATGGAGCGAGACATGATGTCCCAGATGTGCTCAATTGGATTCAGGTCTGGGGAACGGGCTGGCCAGTCCATAGCATCAATGCCTTCCTCTTGCAGGAACTGCTGACACACTCCAGCCACATGAGGTCTAGCATTGTCTTGCATTAGGAGGAACCCAGGGCCAACCGCACCAGCATAGGGGTCTGAGGATCTCATTTTGGTAACTAATGGCAGTCAGGCTACCTCTTGCGAGCACATGGAGGGCTGTGCGGTCCCCCAAAGAAATGCCACCCCACACCATGACTGACACACTGCCAAACCGGTCATGCTGGAGGATGTTGCAGGCAGCAGAACGTTCTCCACGGCGTCTCCAGACTCTGTCACGTCTGTCACATGTGCTCAGTGTGAACCTGCTTTCATCTGTGAAGAGCATGGGCGCCAGTGGCGAATTTGCCAATCTTGGTGTTCTCTGGCAAGTGCCAAACGTCCTGCACGGTGTTGGGCTGTAAGCACAACCCCCACCTGTGGACGCCGGGCCCTCATACCACCCTCATGGAGTCTGTTTCTGACCGTTTGAGCAGACACATGCACATTTGTGGCCTGCTGGAGGTCATTTTGCAGGGCTCTGGCAGTGCTCCTCCTGCTCCTCCTTGCACAAAGGCGGAGGTAGCAGTCCTGCTGCTGGGTTGTTGCCTTCCTACGGCCTCCTCCACGTCTCCTGATGTACTGGCCTGTCTCCTGGTAGCGCCTCCATGCTCTGGACACTACGCTGACAGACACAGCAAACCTTCTTGCCACAGCTCGCATTGATGTGCCATCCTGGATGAGCTGCACTACCTGAGCCACTTGTGTGGGCTGTAGACTCCGTCTCATGCTACCACTAGAGTGAAAGCACCGCCAGCATTCAAAAGTGACCAAAACATCAGCCAGGAAGCATAGGAACTGAGAAGTGGTCTGTGGTCACCACCTGCAGAACCATTCCTTTATTGGGGATGTCTTGCTAATTGCCTATAATTTCCACCTGTTGTCTATTCCATTTGCACAACATCATGTGAAATGTATTGTCAATCAGTGTTGCTTCCTAAGTGGACAGTTTGATTTCACAGAAGTGGGATTGACTTGGAGTTACATTGGGTTGTTTAAGTGTTCCCTTTATTTTTTTGAGCAGTGTATTCCAAGGCCTACCATCAAACTCAGTGCTTCTTTGCTTGACATCATGGGAAAATCTAAAGAAATCAGTCAATACTTCAGAAAATAATTGTAGACCTCCTTAAGTCTGGTTCGTCATCGGGAGCCATTTCCAAATGTCTAAAGGTACCACGTTCATCTGTACAAACAATAGTATGCAAGTATATACACCATGGGGAGGATTGCAAGCCGAAGAACACCATCCCAACTGGGAAGCACGGGGGTGGCAGCATCATGTTGTGGGGGTGCTTTGTTGCAGTAGGGACTGATGCACTTCACAAAAATAGATGGCATCATGAGGTAGGAAAATTATGTGGATATATTGAAGCAACATCTCAAGACATCAGTCAGGAAGTTAAAGCTTGGTCGCAAATCGGTCTTCCAAATGGACAATGGCCCCATGCATACTTCCAAAGTTGTGGCAAAATGGCTTAAGGAAAACAAATTCAAGGTATTGGAGTGGCCATCACAAAGCCCTGACCTCAATCCTATAGAAAATTTGTGGGCAGACCTGAAAAAGCATGACCGAGCATGGAGGCCTACAAACCTGACTCAGTTACACCAGCTCTCATTCAGGAGGAATGGGCCAAAATTCACCCAACGTATTGTGGGAAGCTTGCAGAAGACTACCCGAAACGTTTGTCCCAAGTTAAACAATTTAAAGGCAATGCTACCAAATACTCATTGAGTGTATGTACACTTCTGACCCACTGGGAATGTGATGAAAGAAATAAAAGCTGAAATAAATAATTCTCTCTACTATTATTCTGACATTTCATCAAATAATGTGGTGATCCTAACTGACCTAAGACAGGGAATTTTTAATAGGATTAAATGTCAGGAATTGTGAAAAACAGAGTTTAAATGTATTTGGCTAAGACGTATGTAAACTTCCGACTTCAACTGTATGTACTGGATTCTTGACCTAGCTCACTGTAATATATCTACATCTGTGCATATCATTTTTAGCTGATCTTTGATTACTGATACAGTGCTACTTGGATTCTTAATCAGATTCTTCCCACTGGGAAGAACGTTTAAATTTGCCCTTACGTTTAAATTTGGACATGTTATTGCACTGTTACGAGTTAGTAACAGAAGCATTTTGCTGCACCTACTATAACACCTGCTAAACTGTGTATGCGACCAATAAACTTTGATTTGACTTTAAATGAATACTTTAACCCTGCAGGGTCAGGTTTACTCTGAGTACATAAACGGGACTGGCTGATCAGCCGGACTCCTGAGACAGCAGGTGTTAACATCATGATACAGTACACCTATGGGATACAGAGACAGAGAGACAGAAAGACATAGAGACAGAGAGACAGAGAGAGAGAGAGAGAGAGCGCAAGCAGATGAGCCAGTTATCGCGAAAGAAGTGATGGATTACATACAAATATGAAAAAGGAGAATGTAAGAAATGAATCTAACCAAATACAATGCAGTAACACAACAGAAGAAGGTATGAAGTTGATAACAGACAACAAAAAAAGGAAAGTAAATCTTACCTCTGATTGCGAGAGTGTGAAAGCTTCCCTCATAAACAAGTGTATCTCAATGCACGGGGGTCTGAACTAACAGGTGGTGAGAGAGAAACCGAGGGAGAGAGATAGAAACCAAGGGAGAGAGAGAGAGAGAGGGAGGGAGAGAGAGAGGAGGGGAAGGGATAGCTGGTTGGAGTGGGAGAGAGGAGAGATTGGGAGGAGTGAGTATTTAACATTCAATAAAGAAATCTACAGTGTTACAGATAGAGTTACGGAAAGAGAGGAAGACGAGTGGTGAGGCAGGAGTGTGTATGTGTGTGTGTGAGTGTTGGAGGGGAGGATTGGGTTGCGAAAATATTGCTTGCAGTGAGTTATCTGTATAATGATAATATTACGACTTTTCCCCCCTCCCTCTCTCCTCTCCTCTCTCCGTCATTCGTTCTCTAGGCTTTCTCTGCATTTTGTCAGTCTCTCCTCTCTGCCCTCCTCTCTCCTCCTCTCCATTCCTCTTCTCTTCACTGTGCAGTTACATTTTTTGTGTGCAATATCCTCTTGGCCCGCCTGCATTAATCTTCAATGTCAACAGTAATGAACCTTTGTGTTTAATCACAGTGCATGTATTGGGATGTACTCTCTCTCTCTCTCTCTCTTTCTCTCTCTTTTCTCTCTCCCTCTCCCTCTCTTCCTTTCTCTCGTCTTCTCTCCTCGCTTCTCTTATCTTATCTTGTCTCTCTCTCTCTCCTCTTCTCCACTCTCTCTTCATCATGGGATGATTGCAGTGGTAGAACAGAGCTTAATGCGACACGCTGCCAGCTACCACATCTGTCTCTCTGTCTCTGTATAATTTGTGTCTAATGATGCCTAATGATACATGCGTGCACATTACTCTCACACACATGTTGATCTACAAAAGCATGTGCAAACACACACACACACGTGCACACACACACAGATAATAACAGAGGGTTTTCTTCTCAGGAAGGGTGTAACTGATCAGATCATAAATTTTCCCTCTTATCTTGCCTTTCCCTCTCCTTCTCGCCATATTTCTCCCTCTGCCCCCTCTCTCTTTATTCTCTCTCCCTCTCTCTCTCTCTCTCTCCCTCTCTCTCTCTCCTCTTTCTCTCTCTCCTCTTTCCTCCTCCCCCTCTTTCTCTTCTCTCTCTCTTCCCATCTCTCTCTCTCTCTCTCTCTCTCGTCTTCTTCTGGTAAGTGAGTGGACAGACAGCACAGATATGTGTCCCTTGGGTGAGGGATCCCGACTGTTTCCCTTCGTAAAAAATCCCCCCCCCCACCCCCCCCCAAAAAAAAATCACACCTCAAATCTAATATCTTCTCTCTGAATCCCCTTCTCTTTCTTTCTCTCTCTCTCTCTTCCCCGGTCTCTTTCTCCCTCTCTTTCTCTCTTCCTCCCACACACGCTCCCTCCTTTCTTCCCCTCCCTGCGCACCAAAGGGATTGTATCAGGGTTCCTGGGGTGCTGCTTTTTGTTTTTTGATCTTCAGCCACTCTCCTCCATTCTGTTCCCTGTCTCTCTCTTCATCTCTCTCTCCCTCTGATCTGGAGAGCCATGTAATACGCACCAGTTTTATTAAAACGTGAGGCCATGTTGGTTTTTCTCGTATAAAACCCAAAAGTGACACATTGTTTGCTGTCTTATTTTTAAGCCAGCTGCAAGATTCAGCTTCAGCACAACAGACAATCTCCTCTCAGCTACAGTGGCTTCAACTAGGAACCATTTCTCGGTGTGTGTGTGTGCATGCGTGCGTGCATGCGTGCGTCCGTATGTCTGTGTTCGTGTCTGAATACTGTTATTGAAGAAACAACAATCCAATTCACAAGCACAGAGCTTTGTCTTTGATTAAATCCATTGATGCTTTACTCTGCCGCATTTGGTGACTTCTTTTGTTTTTGTATCACTTCATTAAAGTGACAATGCCCTCAAAGCCGGTGTTTGGCGGATATACTGGCATATTGTTAGGCCCGAGACGAAGTCAAGCCAATGTATCCTCTAAACACCGGCTTCGAGGGCATTATCACTTTTATACAACGGGTTACCAACATATTCAAATAATGATTGACATATTTTCATAAAAAATGTTGATGA
Source organism: Oncorhynchus kisutch (assembly GCF_002021735.2). Classification (NCBI taxonomy): domain Eukaryota; kingdom Metazoa; phylum Chordata; class Actinopteri; order Salmoniformes; family Salmonidae; genus Oncorhynchus; species Oncorhynchus kisutch. The sequence continues at coordinate 62,036,523 of NC_034179.2, read as the reverse complement.
ATTCATTCATACTACTTCCACAATATATAGTCCCTAAACAAATCTACGGTTGCTACCCAAGCCGGTTCGTTCTAATGGTTCGGTTGCCAGAGACGCAAGCCTGTCGTTCAGTCTTTTTGTTCTGTATCTGCAGACGCGACCCAGTCGTTCGTTCTAAATGTTCCATTGCCATACTGGCTGGCAATGTTCTTATCCCTTCCTTGCTAGCTAGCCAACTACGGCTAACTTACGGTCACGTCAAACAGTGCAGAAAGAATAGCATCAGGAGCTGCATTTGTTTCAGCTGTTTTCTAGCGACATTTATTTGGATACATCCATAACAATAAGCTAATGAGGCACGATTTCACCTGGCCTATAAAATGTGCTCTCTCGTCAGGACACTGTTGTTCAGAGGAGCTAGCCAACAACACAGCTAACGCAATCACTTCAAACTGAAGCTGGAAAGACTGCAAACTAGCTGCATTTTGTTACATTTGACCTTTTTTTTCAATTGACATTTCTTTGTATATATCCATAAAAATGATGCTAGCTGATTCATGATTTCAACTGGCTGAGAAACGTGGCCTGCTTCTCTCTCATCCCGACTCCTGACCTCTACAGTTCACGTTCATTACTACGGGACAGTTAGAGACAGTCAGAGACAGACTGCAAGGTTTATACAAATCTCCGCTGTTGAAAGCAAAATGTTAGTCTAAAAGAAATGTGAGATAATGTGTCACGCCTTGGTCTTAGTATTTTGTGTTTTCTTTATTTATTTGGTCAGGCCAGGGTGTGACATGGGTTTATTTTGTGGTGTGTTTTTGTATTGGGGTTTTAGTAGGTATTGGGATTGTGGTTGAGTAGGGTTGTCTAGCATAGTCTATGGCTGCCTGAGGCGGTTCTCAATCAGAGTCAGGTGATTCTCGTTGTCTCTGATTGGGAACCATATTTAGGTAGCCTGGGTTTCACTGTGTGTTTGTGGGTGATTGTTCCTGTCTCAGTGTGTTTGTATTCACCAGATAGGCTGTATAGGTTTTCACGATCCGTTTATTCATTCATTAAACATGTATCGAACTAACCACGCTGCATTTTGGTCCGACTCTCCTTCGACGGAAGAAAGCCGTTACATGGAGATTAAGTTTATAACTTCCCTGCCTGGGCTGAAGATACAGTGAATTGCGCAGTCAGATGGAACAGAGTAAATAGGCATTTTAATGTCAAATGTCAATAGGCATTTTAAAGTTATTCAAAAACTCAATCATGGACACTCTTACTGACAGTTGTGGCTGCTTTCCATGATGTATTGTTGCCTCTACCTTCTTGCCCTTTGTGCTGTTGTCTGTGCCCAATAATGTTTGTACCCTGTGCTGCTACTATGTTGTTGTCATGTTGTGTTGATACCATGCTGTGTTGTCATGTGCTGCTGCCATGCTATGGTGTTGATTTATGTCTCTCTTTATGTAGTGTTGTGTTGTCTCTCTTGTTGTGATGTGTGTTTTGTCCTAGATTTTTATTGAATTTTTTATTTTATTTTTAATTCCAGCTGTCACATTTGTTGAATGGAGGAGACCAAGGTGCAGCGTGATGTGAATACATTCTTCTATTTATTAACGAAGAAACACTAAACAAACTATACAAAAACAACAAAACTAACGTGACGCTATATATAAACAAGTGCAGACACAGGCAGCTAACCATAGACAATAACCCACGAAATACCCAAGGAATATGGCTGCCTAAATATGATTCCCATTCAGAGACAACGATAAACAGCTGCCTCTAATTGAGAACCAATCTAGGCAAATCATAGACATACATAACACCTAGACTAGTGAACACCCATAGACATACAAAACCCCTAGACAGGAACAAAGACATCACCCATGTCACACCCTGACCTAACCAAAAATAATAAAGAAAACAAAAAGTACTAAGGTCAGGGCGTGACACCAGCCCCCGTCCACGCAGAAGGCCTTTTGTCTTTTGGTAGGCCGTCATTGTAAATAAGAATTTGTTCTTAACTGACTTGCCTAGTTAAATAAAGGTTAAATAAAAAATAAAAGATTTAGCCAGTGGTAACTTGTGGAATAGACACCGGCTGGAATGCGCTTTAAATCAATCAGCATTCAGGATTAGACCCAGCCCTTGTATAATTTCACTTTTCCACTCCAGTGTGTTGTCAGGCCATGAAGTGAGAGACAGCCTTTATGAAACAATAACAGATGAGAGGAAATAAGAAAGACAGATAGTTGTCTGGGTCTATTTATCAGACACCACAGGGAAGAAAATAGACTAAAACAAGGAGGGGTTACCTGAACTGTCGTTTGTTATTTTGCTACAGTGTGCACTAACCTCTCTATCAGCAAGACCAGCACGTGCACTTTTAGTCTCCAAAGTACCCTTTTCTTTGTGGCATAATTTCCCCAAAAATGTAGAAATGAATATATATATTTTTTGTCATTGTTGTTTTGAACCCACTGCCTGCAAGTGGTCGTTAAATTCGTATCTATGCTTCAGAACCTAAAATGTGCATGTCTTGATCGTTGACCAATGACCAGTCATCAGCATTGGAGCGCAGAGCCCGGCATGCATATCCAGGTTAATGACCAGAAATAACTTATTTAAAGTCCTCAGGTTTTGCCTGACAAAAACAAGGTAGGCTAACTCTTATCATCCATATAACAGTTTAGCAACGACAGACTCATCTTTGCCAGAACTATAGGCTACCTGACGATTTGTTTGATCATTTTCATATTTCAGATAGGCCTCGTTTGGGTGGCTACTGGCCATAGCATATACTGTATGTTGAATGATAAGCAGCTGTTAACGTCTCACTGAATTTAATACAATATTTATAAACATAGCTGCAGGAAGCATTTTCAACCTCTCCCTGACCGAGTCTGTAATACCCATATGTTTCAAGCAGACCACCATAGTCTCTGTGCCCAAGAAAGCAAAGGTAACCTGCCTAAATGACTTCCGCCCCATAGCACTCACGTCAGTAGCCATGAAGTGCTTTGAAAGGCTGGTCATGGCTCACATCAACACCATCATCCCGGAAACCCTAGACCCACTCCAATTCACATACTGCCCCAACAGATCCACAGAGGATGCAATCTCAATCACACTCACCACTGCTCTTTCCCACCTGGACAAAAGGAACACGTGAGAATAGGAACATGTGAGAATGCTTTTCCTAGACTACAGCTCAGGGTTCAACACCATAGTGCCCACAAAGCTCATCACTAAGCTAAGGACCCTGGGACTAAAAACCTCTCTCTGCAACTGGATCCTGGACTTCCTGACGGGCCACCCCCAGGTGGTAAAGGTAGGCAACAACACATCTGCCACACTGATCCTCAACACTGGGGCCCCTCGGGTGCATGCTTAGTCCCCTCCTGTACTCCCTGTTTACCCAAGACTGCATGGCCAAGCACGACTCAAATACCATCATTAAGTAGGCCTGATCACCGACAACAATGAGACAGCCTATAGGGAGGAGGTCAGAGACCTGGCCGTGTGGTGCCAGCATAACAACCTCTCCCTCAATGTGAGCAATACAAAAGAGATGATCGTGGACTACAGGAAAAGGAGGGCCGAACACGCCCCCATTCACATCGATGGGGCTGTAGTGGAGCAGGTTGAGAGCTTCAAGTTCCTTGGTGTCCACATCACCAACAAACTATCATGGTCCAAATACACCAAGAAAGTCGTGAAGAGGGCACGACAATGCCTTTTCCACCTCAGGAGACAAAGAATTTGGCATGGGTCCCCAGATACTCAAAAATATCTACAGCTGCACCATCCTGACCGGTTGCATCACTGTCTGGTATGGCAACTGCTCGTCATCCGACCGTAAGGCACTACAGAGGGTAGTGTGTACAGCCCAGTACATCACTGGGGCCAACTTTCCTGCCATCCAGGACCTCTATACTAGATTGTGTCAGAGAAAGGCCCAAAAAATTGTCAAAGACTCCAGTCACTCAAGTCATAGACTGTTCTCTCTGCTACCGCACGGCAAGCGGTACTGGAGCGCCAAGTCTAGGTCAAAACAGCTTCTACCCCCAAGCCATAAGACTGCTGAACAATTAATCAAATGGCCACCCGGAACATTTTTATTGACCCCCCTGTTTTTACACTGCTGCCACTCGCTGCTTATTATCTATGTATAGTCACTTTACCCCTACCTACATTGACTCTATCTACATTGACAAATGACCTCGACTAACCTGTACCACCACACATTGACTCAGTACCAGTACCACCTATATACAGTATAGCCACATTGTTATTTTATTGTGTTTTTTAAATGTATTTTATTTGGTAAATATTTTCGTAACTCTATTTTCTTAAAACTGCATTGTTTGGGCTTGTAAGTAAGCATTTTACAGTAAGGTCTACACTTGTTGAATTAGGCGCATGTGACAAATAAAATGTGATTTAATTTGCTGAGGGTGCTGCAGCACACCCCTTGATAAAAATAAAAAAATAATTCCACACAAAATGTATTACTCAGCTAAGTGGAGAAAAAAGTTTGGATCTGATCTGATTTGGTGCGCCACCAAAAACAAGAAAAAATTATGCCTTTGAAACTGCAGTTCTAAACGCAGCTTCTGTACTGTATGAAGAAAGAGCATTCAAGCAAACAGACTTTTCCTTTGAGGTCCCATGTGCCAGTCTACCATCAAACCTAGTGTGGAGGTTGACGGGAGAATAATAACAAAACCAGTTGATATTGCCAATCATTTTGCAGATTTTTTACACAGAAAATGTAATTACTAAGCAACAATGTAGACATAAATTCTTCCAAACAAGCTATTGTCCAATGGATTGATGATCATATTATGAGCAATAAGATCTGCTCTTTTAGTCTACAAACGGTGTCAGTGGAGGAGGTGTTAAACCTATTGAAGTCATTACCTGATGGTAAATCTACAGGTTATGGTCTTATGGACAATTTTTTGCTTCGCTGTGCTGCTCCACAGATTGCAGTTCCACTGAGATACATATTTAATTGGTCACTGGAAAAGGGGTTGTTTGCAAATGTATGGAAGCATGCGAAACTGTGTCCTATTCCGAAAGACTGCAAAGAACCCATTACTCCTGCCAATAGTCGACCAATTAGTCTACTCCCTACACTCAGTAAGATTCGGAGGGTATTGTGAGTAGACAAATGTGGGAGTATATGGAAAAGAATGATAAGATTACAGCCAATCAGCATGCTTATCGCATAAACCATTCCACTACCACTGCATTGGTTGACATGACTGACCAGTGGCTCAATGCTATGGATAATGGCAGGTTTGTAGGTGTACTATTTTTAGATTTCATTGCAGCATTTGATTTAGTGGATCATGAAATTATTTTGACAAAATTAATGCATTATGGTTTTAAGGAGGTAGCATTGAATTGGGTACAGTCATATCTAACTGACAGGAAACAGTCTACCTATATCAATGGTTCATTTTCTTCCCCTAATGTGTTAAACTGTGGAATACCGCAGGGCAGCTGCCTTGGGCCACTTCTCTACTTAATATACACCAACGACCTTCCCTATGCCTTGGTTGAAAATCAAGCTACTATATTTGCAGATGATACTACAATTTATGCAGTAAGACAATCAGTTCAACAGGTACAGCAAGCTTTGCAAGGAGATTTGGAGATTATCAGGAAATGGGTTTGCCAAAACAAACTTGCTTTAAACACTGTTCAACTAGGAAAAGGCCAAAACAGCATGGGATACAATTAAGTATGGGAGGAGTACAAATTGAAGAAGTGGCAGAAACCAAACTACTGGGAGTGCAGCTAGACAACTGCTTATCATGGTCGTCTCAAATAACTAATCTATGTAAAAAAAAATATTAAAACAGCATGCATAATCAGAAGGATAGCTAAATATTTACCAGGGAAAATCCTTCAGCAAATAACACAGGCATTGGTTGAGAGTCAAGTGAACTATTGTTCGGTGGTCTGGGGAAATGCATCATCTAGTGAAGTTAGGAGGCTGCAGAATGCACAGAATAAAGCAGCAAGGATTGTTTTAAGGCAGAGATATGGTTCTTCTGTTGCAGTCATGTTCTTGGTTGGTCATCAATCGACAAGATAATTGAAAAAAACATGTTTATCTTATTTTATAATATACATATATTAAAACGGCCAAGTTCTATTCACAATGCTATTCAGTTGGTAAGGGACAGACATTCCCTAAATACTAGGAAAAGATTGTCCACCATCTATGCGTTATCCAGACAGAAAAAAGAAATGGGCAAAAGAACATTTCGATTTAGAGCAATAAAGAAATGGAATAAATTAACTGAGCAAACTAGAAACCTTTCAATATATACGTTTAAACATTATTTTAAAACAATTTAAATATAGTATACAGAAATGTTGTGGGACTATAGTAGATGAAGAATCAATATTTAATTAGATTGAGTATTCATTATGCTAGTGTATTATGTATGTTTGTAATAGTGTGTTATATGTGAAAGTGTGTTTGTATTATAAATTGTATTTTAATGTTAAGGACTCTTGGAAGATTAGTCCAAATGGGGACTAAAAGAGATCCTAATCAAATCTAATCAAATCAAATCACACCTGGGTCAAGCACAATGTTAAACTCCTTTTTGGTGGTTGCGGGTCAAAAAGTTTGAAAACCACTAGGATACATGATAGTGGTATAGTAATGGTATAGTAATGGTATAATACAGTATTTCCATACCGGCTAGGAACAAGGTCGTCAACGTTCTCATTAGCAGCTTTGAGAATATCCTTGTATATTATGCTCTCCCATCAGGGGGCTCTGGCTTTGCAGGACCAACCCTGCCAGAAAGACTCTTGAGAGGGCGGTATTTCTTACAATCTTCCATTTTGACTGGAGTTGTGTTGTTCATTGTTAATAAGTGCAGCATTTATTCCAGTTCAAAATAGTTTTGCAAAATACTTGACTCATCAGATTGTGCTGCTTTTGTAATGGGTGCGGGTATGTGGCAGGGAAGTCAGGTGCAGGAGAACGAACTTGGTAAATACGGAGTTGTTTAATAAATGCTGATAAAATTCCAAAAACCAAAATGTACAAAATAACAAAAGTGTGTACAAAACCTGTCGCACACCAGCATAATACATGCACAATCACATACAATCAAACAATCTCCGACAAGGACATGAGGGGAAACAGAGGGTTAAGTACACAACATGTAATTGATGGGATTGGAACCAGGTGTGAAGGAAGACAAGATGGAAAATGAAAAATGGATCAGTGATGGCTAGAAGGCCGGTGACGTTGACTGCCGAACACCGCCCGAACAAGGAGAGGGACCGACTTCGGCGGAAGTCTTCCCCTCTTCTTGTAAAAATTGCTCAAGGAGTCTGTGACCACAGTTGTGGGATTTTTTGTTGTTGTTGGGGGGTGCCCTTTTTTGGGGGGAGTACATGCCCCCCAAAATGTCTGTGGACGGCCCTGAGCAAGAACCTGATGAAAATAATTTAATCAGTTCGGCTTCTCACCATCTGACGAACTGAATGGGTAGTAGTGGAATGGTTAGTAATGGAAGGGTAGTAATGGAATGGTTAGTAATGGAAGGGGTAGTGGTGGAATGGTTAGTAATGGAAGGGGTAGTAGTGGAATGGTTAGTAATGGAAGGGGTAGTAGTGGAATGGTTAGTAATGGAAGGGGTAGTAGTGGAATGGTTAGTAATGGAAGGGGTAGTAGTGGAATGGTTAGTAATGGAAGGGGTAGTAGTGGAATGGTTAGTAATGGAAGGGGTAGTAGTGGAATTGTTAGTAATGGAAGGGGTAGTAGTGGAATGGTTAGTAATGGAAGGGGTAGTAGTGGAATGGTTAGTAATGGAAGGGGTAGTAGTGGAATGGTTAGTAATGGAAGGGGTAGTAGTGGAATGGTTAGTAATGGAAGGGGTAGTGGTGGAATGGTTAGTAATGGAAGGGGTAGTAGTGGAAGGGGTAGTGGTGGAATGGGTAGTAGTTGACAGAGTTTTGTATGAGGGTTTTGGCATCAATGGCGGTCGGGGAGGCCAGCCCCCGGTCGTAGATCAGGGTTGGTAACTGGCCTCACGGTCGTGCCCGATGTTGAGCTGGCCCACCATTGCACAGGAAGCCTGATGGGTCAGTCGATGGAGAGGCCAGCTACTGGTTGTGGACCGAGGTTGGAAGCTGGCCTCCCGACAAGATCAGTCCTCAGTCGTGAACTAGGGTTGAGCTGAAGGCCAACCACCGGCCGTAAGCCTAGGTTGTGCTGGCCCCCCTGCTGGCTGGCCCTTCATTGCGCAGGAAGCCTGGAGGGTGAGTCGATGGGGAGGCCGACCCTTGATCGTGGACAGAGGTTGGTAGCTGGCCTCCCGACAGGATCAGGCCCCAGTTGTGATCCTGCTGGTAGGGCCAACCCTCCAGCAGTAAGCCAAGGTTGTGCTGGCCCCTCTGCTGGCAGGGCCAGCCCCCGGTCGTGGGGTTGAGCTGGCCCGCCATTGTGCAGGAAGTCTGGAGGGTGACTCAATGGGGAGGAGGCCGGGATGGTGGTGGGTCAATGGATTAGTACAAACTTGCAGTACGGACTCTTTGTGAGGCAAATGTACAAAAGAGTGAAGAAGGATACCGTTTAAAAACTATGAGGGTGGTTGACCAAGCAAGCGGATTCATGTGAGTGAGGTGGGCTTGTGGCTAATACAGTAGGCTCCCGAGTGGCGCAGCAATCTAAGGCACTGCATCTCCATGCTAGAGGTGTCAATAGAGACCCTGATTCAATTCCAGGCTGTATCACAACTGGCAGTGATTGGGAATCCCATAGGGCATTGCACAATTGGACCAACGTCGTCCGGGCTTGGCCGTCATTGTAAATAATAATTTGTTCTTAATTGACTTGCTTAGTTAAATAAAGGTAAAATAAAATTTTAAAAAGAGTTCAATCGAACTCTACCAAAACAATGGAATTGCCATGGAAACGTGTGGGGAAAGAGCCGTGTGTGAAAGATGCCGGCCAGCTACATTAGCCTACATTTAGGCTATTGTTTATATGTGTATTTCACAATATGTTGAGGTAAATCAGAGTATAATGTTTGTATGGATGTCAACCCCAACACATGTCCATGTCATCAAATCAAATCAAATTTTATTTGTCACATACACATGGTTAGCAGATGTTAATGCAAGTTTAGCGAAATGCTTGTGCTTCTAGTTCCGACAATGCAGTAATAACCAACAAGTAATCTAGCTAACAATTGTCCATGTCATCGTTAGCTAAATGCGTTACAGTTAAACAAATTTGAGTACCACCACCGATTTCTGTATGCTAGCTATGCTAACCAGCTTATTTAGCAGTCACTTCTTCTAAAACTGAAACGGGACAACTTGTGCATTTTATACAGTAAAAACAGCCAAATATATCCAAATCGGACTCAAGTCACCACATTATGGGTCTGTTACAATACACCAATCATGACGGATTTGACAAATATCCACTTCGTTACATCAGATTTGTTGAATGTGCACCAATCTGACTCCTTTACCGCATCCATGTATGGAGGTTCTGCTCTGGTCGCATCCCAATATGAAAGTCGGTGCCCATATATGGAGTTCCTGCTCAAAAGCTGCATTCCAATATATATACATATTTTTATTTAACCTTTATTTAACTAGGCAAGTCTGTTAATTAAGAACAAATTCTTATTTACAATGACGGCCTACACCGGCCAAACCCGGATGCCGCTGGGCCTATTGTGTGCCATCCTATGGGACTCCCAATCACGGCTGGTTGTGATACAGCCTGGATAGGGAAGAACAATGCCCGTATATGGACGTTCCTGCTGTGGATTATGCTGCATTCATAGCCAAGTGGGAAGGTGGCATTTACCACATACGACTGGGAAAATCATGCCTCTCCAACTCGTATTTACTAGCGGTAAACTTGTCTATCATCCCTAAGCTCCGACTTCTCCCACATGCTGACCTCTGACGTCACCTACGAAGAAAAGGACCTCAGAAATAGACATGAATGATCCGTTCCCGAAAGAAATTGCAGAACGGCGTAAAGTTCTGTATTCAATCTTCCAGTAAAATAGATTGAAAGAGAAACGCGTAGAAACGCGTGATAACAAAATGTTCAGAGACACAAAGACTACTCTATGGCTATTCTAAAAATTACAAAGTTCTCATAGAGGTGGCGAATAATGGAACACACAATACTAGCCATGGTAGGGATTGTAATAACACAACAACAAAAAAACAGAAAAACAAATATAACTAATTGGAACACAAAAGTACTAATTCAACACGGTGGATATAAAAAAACAGCAGACAGAAGGCACAGTATGTGGGTATGTGTGGATGTATTGTGATGGAAGGTGTGATGTGTTTTTTGGTGTTTGGGAAAGTGTGGCATTAAGTGAGTGAGAAAGGAAATGGTTGCATATCCTTTCTCACTCACTTAATGCCACATTTTCCCAAACACCAGAAAACACACACACCACACTCTGAGCAGGGGTTGTGAGAGAGCTTTAAATTTTGTGCAGATGAGCGATATACATTTTATAATGAATTATACATCTTATTTATTTATTTATTCTCCTATCATGGTGGAACTGCATTTAAAAATAAATGATACATCTAATGTATTTATTTATTGTCCACAACCCTGTACACTAGACACCCACCTGAACAACTCAGATACTAAAGAGAAGTCCCGATCTGTTTTATGGGCCTGCTGTAAGCTGCCTGTACGCAGCCAAAATGCTGTCAGAGACCTTCTAGAGCAACACCGCCCTCTCAAGAGTCTTTCTGGCAGGGTTGGTCCTGCAAAGCCAGAGCCCCCTGATGGGAGAGCATAATATACAAGGATATTCTCAAAGCTGCTAATGAGAACGTTGACGACCTTGTTCCTAGCCGGTATGGATTCCGGTGGGGAGCCCCCACCCAGACAGTGTCAGTGCTGGCAACACTAGCTGCAGTAATCAAATCAAATCAAATCGAATCAACGTTTATTTGTCACATGCGCCGAATACAACAGGTGTAGACCTTACAGTGAAATGCTTACTTACAGGCTCTAACCAATAGTGCAGAGAAAAAAAAGTGTGTGTGTGTGTGTTTGTGTGTGTAGGTAAGTAAAGAAATAAAACAACAGTAAAAAGACATTTGAAAATAAGAGTAGCAAGGCTTTGTACAGACACCGGTTAGTCAGGCTTATTGAGGTAGTATGTACATGTGGGTATGGTTAAAGTGACTATGCATATATGATGAACAGAGAGTAGCAGTAGAGTAAAAAGAGGGGTTGGCGGGTGGTGGGACACAATGCAGATAGCCCGGTTAGAAAATGTGCGGGAGCACTGGTTGGTCGGGCCAATTGAGGTAGTATGTACATGTAAAACAGACTGTATATATAGTTAAAGTGACTATGCATATAAGATAAACAGAGAGTAGCAGCAGCGTAAAAGAGGGGTTGGGAGGGGCACACAATGCAAATAGTCCGGGTAACCATTTGGTTACATGTTCAGGAGACTTATGGCTTGGAGGTAAAAACTGTTGAGAAGCCTTTTTGTCCTAGACTTGGCACTCCCAATACCGCTTGCCATTAGGTAGTAGAGAGAACAGTCTATGACTGGGGTGGCTGGGGTATTTGACCATTTTCAGGGCCTTCCTCTGACACCGCCTGGTGTAGAGGTCCTGGATGGCAGGCAGCTTTGCCCCAGTGATGTACTGGGCCGTACGCACTACCCTCTGAAGTGCCTCGCGGTCGGAGGCCGAGCAATTGCCATACCAGGCCCGGAGCACACGTCCTGGTAATCCACCTGTCCCCGCATTCTTGTGAATGTTGACCTGTTTAAAGGTCTTACTCACGTCGGGTACGGAGAGCGTGATCACACAGTTGTCCGTAACAGCTGATGCTCTCATGCATGCCTCAGTGTTGCTTGCCTCGAAGAGAGCATAGAAGTGATTTAGCTCGTCTTGTAGGCTCGTGTCACTGGGCAGCTCACGGCTGTGCTTCCCTTTGTAGTCTGTAAACGTTTGCAAGCCCTGCCACATCCGACGAGCGTCGGAGCCGATGTAGTATGATTCAATCTTAGCCCTGTATTGATGCTTTGCCTGTTTGATGGTTCGTCGCAGGGCATAGCGGGATTTCTTGTAAGCTTCCCGCACCTAGAAAGCAGCAGATCTACCCTTTAGTTCAGTGTGAATGTTAACTGTAATCCATGGCTTCTGGTTGGGGTATGTACGTACAGTCAGTGTGGGGACGACATCCTCAATGCACTTATTGATAAAGCCAGTGACTGATGTGGTGTATTCCTCAATGTCATCGGAAGAATCCCGGAACATGTTCCAATCTGTGATAGCAAAGCAGTCCTGTAGTTTAGCAGCTGCTTCATCAGACCATTTTTTTATAGACCGAGTCACTGGTGCTTCCTGCTTTAATTTTTTATTGTAAGCAGGAATCAGGAGAATAGAGTTGTGGTCGGATTTACCAAATGGAGGGAGAGGGAGAGCTCTGTACGCATCTCTGTTTGTGGAGTACAGGTGATCTAGAATTTTTTTCCCTCTGGTTGCACATTTAACACCTTGATAGAGATTTGGTATAAATTATTTATGTTTCCATGCATTAAAGTCTCCGGCCACTAGGAGCGCTGCCTCTGGGTGAGTGGTTTCCTGTTTGTTTATTTCCTTATATAGCGGGCTGAGTGCGGTCTTAGTGCTGGCATCTGTCTGTGCTGCTAAATAAACAGCCACGAAAAATATAGCTGAGAACTCTCTAGGCAAGTAGTGTGGCCTGCAATTTATCATAAAATAATCTACTTCAAGCGAGCAAAATCTAGAGAATTCCTTAGATTTTGTGCACCAGCTGTTGTTTACAAATATGCACAGACCGCCCCCCCCCCTGCTCTTACCAGAGTGTGCTGCTCTATCCTGCCGGTACAGCGTGTATCCTGCTAGCTGAATATCCATGTCGTCATTCAGCTACGATTCCGTGAAACATAGGATATTACAGTTTTTGATGTCCTGTTGGTAGGATATTTGTGATCGTACCTCGTCTAGTTTATTCTCCAATGATTGCATGTTGGCGAGTAATATTGACGGTAACGGCAGCTTTCCTATTTGTCTTCTGCGGGTCCGGACGAGGCATCCGGCTCTTCTTCCTCTGCGTAGCTTCCTTTTGCGAATAATTGGGTTGTCTGCCCTGTGGGGTGTTCGGAGAATATTGTGTGAGTCCTGCTTGCTGCTGTTGTTGTTGTTGTTGTTGTTGAAAAAATGTTTGTCTAATCTGAGGTGAGTGATCGCTGTCCTGATATCTAGAAGATCTTTTCTGTCGTAAGATACGGTTGCAGAATCATTATTTCCAAAATAATTTCCAAATATTGTCGTGGCTGAATCAGAATTAGTTAGGTAACATTGATAAATAAGATTATTTACCTAATAATGCTTATGTGAGATATTTGTCATTAGGATGTTTTCTTTGGATAATACTGTTGGCAGTTGCATTTTCCTCTCTCTTCTCCAGGGCTTAGTCACTAGGGGCCCAGAGAGGGGAGAGGTCAGGCTTGTCTTCATATGTCAATATATCTGTTAAACCATGTGATGCTATGAAGAATATCAGAAGGGGAGGAGGACCGAATGGAGGCTTGTCTTCTTATGGGAATGTCCCCTCTGAGGTTGCCTTTATCTTGATTTAGTATATGACCTAAGAGGCTCACTGTCTTTTCTGATCTTGTCCAGGAGGGGTTGTATTTGAGATGGAAGTATCTAGAATTTACCAATGATATATGCCATTGGATGAGGTAATGGTTTGGTACTATGTTGTACCAAGAACGAGATTAGAACATTGTTTAAGAGACCAAACTGAATGATAATTTATAGTTAATGCTGTCTGGCTATGGGATACTCCTCTCTCAAGTAAAGTCTTCCTTTGTAATGTTCCTAAGATCTGTTATTTGTCATGGGAGTTGAGAGGGGTGTGTCTTGGCTATAAATGATACTAAGAATTGTTTTGTAAGCACTCTCAGAGAAATCATTTATAGACACTGAATTGATCTGAGAGTCACAGGGCTATGGTGAAGCTCATATATAATTAAAGATGGACTTTATAATATACTCTAACTTGTGTGTGGTTTGCTCTCTCAATGTTTAGTAATACAGGAAATGACCACGACAATATCGCAAAAAAAAACACATAATAGCACAATTGGTTAGGAGACCGTAAAACGGTGGCCATCTCCTCCGGTGCCATTACCCCATGGGGAGGGGGGTCACACTCGGACATTCAGAGAGGAGGCATATTATTGTGGCCCTGGTGGCACAAAATCATCAAAGGTCTGACTGCACGGAGATGCTAGGGAATATGGTCACAATGGGGGTCCAGCGTGTGTGTTTCAGAGGAAGGGGGTATATCTGATCTCCATCACCCTGGACATGACTTTTGCCCATTTTTGCAGGCCTTCTCATACAGCTGCAACTGGATATGCATTTGTAAATAAAGACCTTTCTTGAGTTGGGCTCTGGGATGGTGTAACTGTTGAGAATCTGTATTACAACTGGCCGTAATTGGGAGTCCCATAGGGCGTTGCACAATTGGGAGTTGCACAAAAGTTTTTAAAAAGTGTTGATTTAGAGGACAGAATGTGGTCGGATCATCACATAATTGGCAAAAATATTACTCTTACAGAATTTCCACATGGGTGAGGATATTGTAAATTTAATTGAAGCCTACCGGATGATAACTTGTTTTTAACTAGGGCAGACTCATTTATAACTGATCCCCCTTATTGTATTGGACACTTTTAAATGTGCCTTTAGAGGCCATGCATTTCAGAACTCATCTATAAAACAAAAGCAATTTTGGTCAAAAGAGTCCATACTAACAAAGGAAATTGAAGGACTAACAGTACAGATGGACAGCAATAAAGACTGTACCATAGAGGCTCAGAGTAAGGCTCAGAGGAAAAACAAAAGAAATGTAGTGACTTATTCAAGAAAGATCCAGTGTAATATATTATAATAAATAAAGTGAACTGGATAGAATATGTGGTAAAATGCACCAAATTATTTTTCAATCTTTAACATAGAAATGCTACCAAATTATTTTTTTACTGAAACTTGTTACAAATGATGGAGTCACTCATGATTCACCAAACTATATTTTGAAAGAGGAAGTCAAGTACTTTAAGAATATGTTTTCATTTCAGTCTCCTCCATCTCCACTAACCGAAGATAATTGTATGCATATTTTTTTTACTATTAATCATGTAAAATTAACCTCTGTACAAAAATACTAATGTGGAAGGCCAAATTACAGAGGAACTTCTTGATGCAATTAAGCCTTTAAGTCTGGGAAAACTCCAGGGCTGGATAGCATACCAGTGGAAGTATACCAAACTTTTTTTTATAAACTCAGAGGATCATTATTAGAATGTTTTCACCACTCCTATATAAATGGTAGATTATCGGACACTCAACAAGAAGATTGAATTATTACTGAAACAGGATATACATATAAAGATCCAGTCCATTTAAAAAACTGGAGGTCTCTTACACTTCAGTGTTGTGATGCAAAAATTATTGCTAAATGTTTAGTGCATAGTTTTTAAAAGGTTTTGTAAGATATTATTCATCCTAATCAAACAGGTTTTTTACATGCCCGATACATTGGAGATAATACAAGACAAGTACTTGAAACAATAGAACACTATGAAATATCGGAAAAACCAGGCTTGGTTTTCATAGCTGACTTTGAAAAGGCTTTTGATAAAGTACAACTGGAGATTATATATAAATACCTGGAATATTTCAATTTTGGAGAATCACTTATAAAATCGGTTAAAGTTATGTATAGTAACTCTCGGTGTAAAATAGTAAATAATGGCTACATCTCAGAAAATGTTTAACTGTCAAGAGGAGTAAAACAAGGTTGTCCACTATTGGCATATCTATTTATTTTTGCCTTTGAAATATTAGCTAATAAAATTAGATGCAACAATAATATTAAGGGATTAGAAATCCATGACTTAAGAACAAAAGTGTCATTGTATGCTGATGATTTATGTTTTCTTTTAAATCCACAATTAGAATCCCTCCACAGCCTCATAGAGGATCAGATACATTTTATAACCTCTCTGGATTAAAACCAAGTGTACTATATGACATATTGGATAACAAAATAGTGCTACTTTTACATTACCGTGTAGTTTACCAATAAAATGGTCTGACGGGGATGTGGACATACTTGGTATACATATCCTGAAAGAAAGAAATGAATAGAAAGTTAGAAAAAATAGATAAGATCTTGCTACCATGGAAAGGAAAATACTTGTCTATTTGTGGAAAAATCACCCTGATTAACTCTTTAGTCATATCACAGTTTACCTAAATGCTTGTGGTTTTGCCTAAACCTAGCAACCTGCTTTTTAAATACCATGAGAAAAACATTTTCAATTTAAATTGGAATGGCAAGATAGACAAAATAAAAAAAGTCTTATTCAGATAAGGCATATGAATTCAGATGGCAGAAATGATTAAATATTAAAGTATTTGACCTCTCACTAAAGAAAGCAGTCATACAAAAGTTGTACTTAAATCCAAAATGAATCTCTAGTAAATTAGTAAGTCGGAAGTTTACATACACTTAGGTTGCAGTCATTAAAACTCGTTTTCAACCCCTCTACCCTGTACATGACACAAGTCCTTTTTCCAACAATT
This sequence comes from Oncorhynchus kisutch, assembly GCF_002021735.2. Lineage (NCBI taxonomy): Eukaryota > Metazoa > Chordata > Actinopteri > Salmoniformes > Salmonidae > Oncorhynchus > Oncorhynchus kisutch. The sequence continues at coordinate 62,019,858 of NC_034179.2, read as the reverse complement.
GTTTACAGACAGATTATTTCACTTATAATTCATTGTATAACAATTCCAGTGAGTCAGAAGTTCACATACACTAAGTTGACTGTGCCTTTAAACAGCTTGGAAAATTCCAGAAAATTATGTCATGGCTTTAGAAGCTTCTGATAGGCTAATTGACATAATTTGAGTCAATTGGAGGTGTACCTGTGGATGTATTTCAAGGCCTACCTTCAAACTCAGTGCCCTTTTGCTTGACATCATGGGAAAATCAAGAGAAATCAGCCAAGAACTCCTAAAAAATATTGTAGACCTCCACAAGTCTGGATCATCCTTGGGTGCAATTTTCAAACGCCTGAATGTAACACATTCATCTGTACAAACAATATTACGCAAGTATAAACACCATGAGACCACACAGCCGTCATACCGCTCAGGAAGGAGAAACGTTCTGTCTCCTAGAGATGAAGGTACTTTGGTGCAAAAAGTGCAAATCAATCCCAGAACAACAGCAAAGGACCTTGTAAAGATGCTGGAGGAAACAGAAAGTATCTATATCTATACAAAAGTATCTATATCCACAGTAAAACGAGTCCTATATCGACATAACCTGAAAGACCACTGCTCCAAAACCACCATAAAAAAGCCAGACTATGGTTGGCAACTGCACATGTGGACAAAGATCGTACTTTTTGGAGAAATGTCCTCTGTCAGCATCATGTTGTTGGGGTGCTTTGCTGCAGGAGGAACTGGTGCACTTCACAAAATAGATGGCATCATCAGAAGGGGAAATTATTAAAACTTGGTCGCAAATGGGTCTTCCAAATGGACAATGACCCGAAGCATACTTCCAAAGTTGTTGCAAAATGGCATAAGGACAACAAAGTCAAGGTATTGGAGTGGCCATCACAAAGCGCTGACCTCAATCCCATAGAAAATTTGTGGGCAGAACTGAAAAAGCGTGTGCGAGCAAGGAGGCCTACAAACCTGACTCAGTTACACCAGATCTGTCAGGAGGAATGGGCCAAAATTCACCAAACGTATTGTGGGAAGCTTGTGGAAGGCTACCCGAAACATTTGACACAAGTTAAACAATTTAAAGACAATGCTACCAAATACTAATTGAGTGTATGTAAACTTCTGACCCACTGGGAATTTGATTAAATAAATCATTCTCTCTACTATTTTTCTGACATTTCACATTCTTAAAATAAAGTGGCGATCCTAGCTGACCTAAAACAGGGAATTTTTACTAGGATTAAATGTCAGGAACTGTGAAAAACAGCTAAGGTGTATGTACATTTCCCTATTTCAACTCTGTTTGTGTGTGTGTGTGTGTGTGTGTGTGTGTGTGTGTGTGTGTGTGTGTGTGTGTGTGTGTGTGTGTGTGTGTGTGTGTGTGTGTGTGTGTGTGTGTGTGTGTGTGTGTGTGTGTGTGTTTGCAAAAAAATTATGAGAAGGGATGCAGACAATTACATAGATGGATGCTACAATCTATTTGCAATATGAAAGCTGACCTACCCCCTAAAATATGTTATTTATTTAAATAAATAAATAAATAAATATACATAGCAATGCAGAATAGGAAAGATATGCAGAGATCAAATTAAATCTCATTGCCAAAACATAAGTCAGTGTAATACATTGATATTTTGTGTGCACATGACATGTTATTCTTGCTGATATACTGCGTTATGTTGCACCTATGCAACAACCACATTGTAATATGAATCCCTTTCCTTCTCTTTTTCAGGAGGACATTTCTGACATTTGGTGATCCTAACTGACAGGGAATTTTTACTAGGATTAAATGTCAGGAATTGTGATGTATTGGGCTAAGGTGTATGTAAGCTTCCAACTTCAACTGTACGTGTATGTATGTATGTATGTATGTATGTATGTATGTATGTATGTATGTATGTATGTATGTATGTATGTATGTATGTATATGTGTATGTATGTATGTATGTATGTATGTATGTATGTATGTATGTATGTATGTATATATACTACCGTTCAAAAGTTTGATGTCACTTTGATGTCAAGTTTGATGTCACACAATATCCTTGTTTTTGAAAGAAAAGCTCATTTTTGTCTATTAAAATAACATCAAATAAATCAGAAATACAGTGTAGACCTTGTTAATGTTGTTAATTACTATTGTAGCTGGAAACAGCAGATTGTTTATGGAATATCTACATAGGCATACACAGCCCCATTATCAGCAAACATCATTCCTGTGTTCCAATAGCACGTTGTCTTAGCTAATCCAAGTTTATCATTTTAAAAGGCTAATTGATCATTAGAAAACCCTTTTTCAATTATGTTAGCACAGCTGAAAACTGTCGTTCTGGCTAAAGAAGCAATACAACTGGGCTTCTTTAGACTAGTTGAGTATCTGGAGCATCAGCATTTGTGGGTTCAATTTCAGGCTCAAAATGGCCAGAAATAAAGAATTTTCTTCTTAAACTCGTCAGTCTATTCTTGTTCTGAGAAATGAAGGCTATTCCATGCAAGAAATTGCCAAGAAACTGAAGATCTCGTACAATGCTGTGTACTACTCCCTTCACAGAACAGCACAAACTAACCAGAATAGAACAAGAAGTAGGAGGCCCTGGTGCACAACTGAGCAAGAGAACAAGGACATTAGAGTGTCTAGTTTGAGAAACAGACGCCTCAAGTCCTCAACTGGCAGCTTCACTAAATAGTACCCGCAAAACACCAGTCTCAATGTCAACAGTGATGAGGCGACTCCGGGTTTCTGGCCTTCTAGGCCGAGTTGCAAAGAAAAAGCCATATCTCAGACTGGTCAATAAAAATAAAATATTAAGATGGCCAAAAGAAGACAGACACTGGACAGAGGAAGATTGGAAAAAAGTTTTGTGGACAGACGAATCTAAGCTTGAAGTGTTCGGATCACAAAGAAGAACATTTGTGAGACGCAGAAAAAATGTAAAGATGTTGGAGGAGTGCTTGACGCCATCTGTCAAGCATGGTGGAGGCAATGTGATGGTCTAGGGGTTCTTTGGTGGTGGTAAAGTAGGTTTTTTGTAAAGGGGAAAAGGGATCTTGAAGAAGGAAGGCTATCACTCCATTTTGAAACACCATGCCATACCCTGTTGACGGCGCTTATGTGGAGCCAATTTCCTCCTATGAACCAAAGCACAGCTCCAAACTATGCAATAACTATTTAGGGAAGAAGCAGTCAGCTGGTATTCTGTCTATAATGGAGTGGCCAGCACAGTCACCCGATTTCAACCCTATTGAGCTGTTGTGGGAGTAGCTTGACAATATGGTGCGTAAGAACTGTCCATCAAGCCGATCCAACTTGTGAGAGGTGCTTCAGGAAGCATGGGGTGAAATCTCTTCAGATTTCCTCAACAAATTGACAACTAGAATGCCAAAGGTCTGCAAGGCTGTAATTAATGCAAATGGGGGATTCTTTGACAAAGCAAAGTTTGAAGGACACAATTATTATTTCAATTAAAAATAATTATTTATAACCTTGTCAACTTCTTGATTATATTTCCTATTCATTTTGCAACTCATTCCATGTATGTTTTCATTGTCCACCCTCCCTCCCAGAAGCCTGGAAGGGATGAGAGAGCCAAGCCTATGAGTTCGTAGCCTCAACACCGCAGCACACACACACCAATTGATTAATGGACTGCTGAACATATATTTTTTTCTCTTGCTTTGTCTGCTCTTTTCAATATTATGTCTATCTCTGATAAGCTACCCAGGAAAGGGCTGAAAATAGCCCATATTAACATATGTAGCCTTAGAAATGAAGTTCATGAAATCAATAAATTGCTAACATCAGATAACGTTCATATATTAGCCATTTCTGAGACTCTCTTAGATAATTCATTTGATGATACATCAGTAGCAATAAAAGGATATAACATTTATAGAAGAGACAGAACTGCTTATGGGGGAGGAGTTGCTGTAGTATATTCAGAGCCATATCCCTGTAATGCTTAGAGAAGATCTTATATCAAGTGTTATTGAAGTGTTGTGGTTGCAGGTTCACTTGGCACATCTAAAACATTTTCTTTTGGGGTGTTGCTATAGGCCACAAAGTGCTAACAGTCAGTATCTAAATAATATGTGTGAAATGCTTGATAGTGTGTGGTGTAAACAGAGAGGTCGACTTTCTTGGGGACCTGAATATTGACTGGTTTTCATCAAGCTATCCGCTCAAGAGGAAGCTTCTTACTGTAACCAGTGCCTGTAATCTGGTTCAGGTTATTAATCAACCTACCAGGGTGTTTACAAACGCTACAGCAACAAGATCATCCACATGTATCGATCACATTTTTACTAATGCTGTAGAACTTTGTTCTAAAGCTATATCCATACCCATTGGATGCAGTGATCACAATATAGTGGCTATATCCAGGAAAGCCAAAGTTCCCAACAGCTGGGCCTAAAATAGTGTATAAGAGATCACAAAATATTTTGCTGTGACTCTTATGTGGATGATGTTAGAAATATTTGTTGGTCTCACGCTGCACTTGATGAATTTATGAAATTGCTTCTTCCCATTATTGATAAATATGCACCTGTTAAGAAACAGACTGTTAGAACTGTTAAGGCTCCATCGGTTGATGAGGAATTGAAAAACTGTATGGTTGAAAGAGATGGGGCAAAAGGAGTGGCTAATAAGTCTGACTGCACATCTGGCTGGCTTACTTATTGCAAATTGAGAAATGATGTGACTAAACTCAACAAAAAGAAGAAGAAACTTTAGTATGAAGTCGAGATCAATGATATAAAGAATTATGGAAAAAAACTTTGGAGTCCTTTACATGTAATTATTGGCAGAAAGACAAATTCAACTCCATCTTTCATCGAATCAAATGTCTTATTCAATCACAAGATCAATTGATGTAGCCAATTATTTTAATGATTATTTAATTGGCAAAGTGGGCAAGCTTGGGCAGGAAATACCCCTGACAAACAAAGAGCAATTATAATTATGCATAAAAAAACTAATAATGAAAGAAAAGGAGTGCAAGTTTGAATTTTGTAAAGTTAGTGTGGAAGAGGTGGAAAAATTACTGTTAACGACCAATAATGACAAACCTCCTGGCATTGACAACTTAGATGTAAAGCTACTGAGGATGATAGCTGCCTCTATAGCCACTCCTATCTGTCATATTTTTTATGTGAGCCTAGAGGAAAGTCTTTGTCCTCAGGCCTGGAGGGAAGCCAAAGTATTTCCGCTACCCAAGAGTGGTAAATCAGCTTTTATTGGTTCTAACAGCAGACCTATAAGCGTGCTGCCAGCTCTTAGCAAACTGGTCAAACAAAAAATTGTGTTTGACCAAATACAATACTATTTCTCTGTAAACAAATTAGCAAAATACTTTCAGCATGCTTATAGAGAAGGGCACTCAACATGTACTGCACTGACACAAATGACTGATTGTTGGTTGAAAGAAATTGATAAGAAGAAGATTGTGGGAGTTGTACTGTTAGATTTCAGTGCAGCCTTTATTATTGACCATAACCTGTTGTTGAAAAAACTTGTGTTATGGCTTTTCAACCTCTACCATATCGTGGATTCAGAGCTATCTATCTAATAGAACTCAAAGGGTTTTCTTTAATGGAAGCGTCTCTAATGTCAAACATGTAAAGTGTGGTGTACTGCAGGGCAGCTCTCAAGGCCCTCTAATCTTTTCTATTTTTACCAATGACCTGCCACTGGCATTAAACAAAGCATGTGTGTCCATGTATGCTGATGATTCAACCATATACGCATCAGCAACCACAGCTAATGAAGTCACTGAAACCCTTAACAAAGAGTTGCAGTCTGTTTTGGAATGGGTGGCCAGTAATACACTGGTCCGACTCATCTCTAAAACGAAGAGCATTGAATTTGGTAAAAATCATTCCTTAAATGCGAGACCTCAGCTGAATCTGGTAATGAATGGTGTGGCTGTTGAACAAGTTGAGGAGACTAAATTACTTGGCGTTACCTTAGATTGTAAACTGTCATGGTCAAAACATATAGATTCAATGGCTGCAAAGATGAGTAGAGGTCTAGCCATAATAAAGAGATGCTCTGCTTTTTTGACACCACACTCCAAAAAGCAAGTTCTGCAGGCACTAGTTTTGTCTAATCTTGATTATTGTCCAGTCATGTGGTCCATTGCTGCAAGAAAAGATCTAGTTAAGCAGCAGCTGGCCAAGAACAGAGTGGTTTTGTTCTTAATTGTAATCAGGCTCTATAGCCACTCCTATAAATACTATGCATGACAGTCTCTCTTGGCTAAGAGTCGAGGAGAGACTGACTGCATCACTTCTTCTTTTTATAAGAAACATTAATGTGTTGAAAATCCCAAATTGTTTGCATAGTCAACTTACACACAGCTCTGACACACACACTTATCCCACCAGGCATGCCACCAGGGGTCTTTACATTGTCCCCGAATCCAGAACAAATTCAAGAAAACTATTATATAGTATTATAAAGAGCCCTTATTGCATGGAACTTCCTTCCATCTCATATTGCTCAAATAAACAGCAAACCTGGTTTCAAAAAACAGATAAAGCAAAATCTCGCGGCACAACGCCTCTCCCCTATTTGACCTAGATAGTTTGTGCGTATGCCTTGGTATGTATGCTGCGTGTGCCTTTTTAAAAATGTATGTAGTTCTGTCCTTGAGCTGTCTAATGCTGTTCTGTATTCTGTCATTCTGTATTATGTTGCTTTTGCAACAGTTAATGGGGATCCTAATAAAATACCAAATAGCACACAGAAGAAGGCCACACAAGGAATGGATCAAACTAGAAACATCGGGAATGATCACGGAAAGAAGGGACCTGAAAAATAAAACAACAGACGTCAAATCACAAAGGCTAAAACAGAAATTGGAGGAGCAGTACAGAAAAATCAACACACACGTCTAAAGAGTAAGAAGAGTAAGAAGAAGAGACAAAAGGGCCTACCTGGAGGAGCTGGCATGTGCAGCTGAAAAAGCAAGCAGCATGAAACCAGCAAGGAACAGTTTACAAAATCACTAACCTAATCTGTGGCAGAAAATTCAAGTCAAATACTCAAATCAAAGACAAGCAAGGCAATCTCCTGACTACAGAAAATTAACAGGAAGCATGATGGACACAACATTTCAGAGATAAACATACCTGAAGCTGCTCCAGAAGATCTAGACATAAACCCACACACCAAATAATAAATCATCACAACCATGAAGTCATTGGGAAAGCTCTAGGTCCTAACAACCTCAATACAGAGCTGTTCAAAATTGAGTGTTGGCTGAAAACATCCTTCTTCCACTCTTCACTGATATCTGGATGAAGGGAAAGATACCTTCAGACTGGACCAAGAGGGTCATCATACAGGTCAAGGGCACACTATCCGATTGCAACACCTGGAGAGGCTTTTATCTGTTCCCAGCAAGATCCTTTGCAAGATTATCGTACAAAGGATGCCTTCAGCTATAGACAAAGTGCATAGGAATGAACAAAGCAGGTTTTAAGGGAGGAAAGAGCTGTACAGACCAGATCTTCACCCTCAGGAACATCATTGATCAACGGAATGAGTGGCAACGGAAACTACATAAACTTAATTGACTTCCAGAAGGCTTTTGACAGCATTCCCCGTGAAAGCCTATGGAAGATCTTACGGATTTATGGAATCCCCACCCATGTTGTTAAGAACATCATAAAACAGTTCTAAAGCGCTGTTTCATGCACTGTGGAAACGAGCAACATGAGCTTTGCTGTGAAGTCTGGAGTTTGTCAAGGTTGTGTGACGAACGGCCTTACTCTTCAACCTGGCGGTAGACTAGGTCATGTGGCGAACAACAGAAGATCAAGCAAGAGAAATACGATGGACCTTGTATTCTACTCTAGAAGACCTTGACTTCGCCGATGACCAATGTTTCCTCAGCAAATGTTAGGTCTTGTGAGCGCAAACTTGAATGTTAAGAAAATGTTTTGCAACTTCCGGCGTGCGTTTACAGTGAACATTGAGGCTGTACCCTTAAAGTTTTAGACAGTAGCCAATAGGCTATTGCGGCTATTTGATGATAATGTAGGTCTACCAACAAAACCAATGGAGCAGATCCCATAACATGTTCACATGGGAACAGCTTTTGATTTCTATGATATAGCCAACAGTAATTTATATGTGGTGTTCAATGCAGGTCTACTTTGCTTGAGCCTTTTAAAAGGTTTTTACATTTTGAAGGGCTCGACATTAATTACAGATTTTGTACTTGGTCTGTAACACCATGTTTCAAATATGCGACTGTAAATAGGTGATTATTACCATACAGAGAATTAGAAAATGTATGCTATTGGCTTATTTGCATATACAAGCCTGTCTCAAAATAAAACATTGCCCAATTAATTAAGACAGTAACACAGTGTTTTACGTGACTTGCTTTTCAAAGACAGCAATGAAATGTGGCCTGCATGTTTTGGGCTCTTGTAGGAAGCAGTAACACCTCATTTGTGACCTATACTTATCTATAACTGTGCTAATAACTGCTAACTATAAAAGAATATCAACAAATGTGCACACATGCGGCTCTGCGCTCTGATCTGAACTGATCAGAACTGATCTGAACTGATCTGAACTGATCTGATCTGAAAAGCGCATTCACTTGCTACCCCCGCCAACAATATCACTGACTAAATCTTGCAAAGTTAGCTTTGTTTTGGTTTGTTGCATTGAAAAGTGGCTGATATATTGTTGATTTGAACACAGAAAAAACATTGATCTATATAGTGAAGACTAATGGGCCAACTCAGTGTAGTTCAATCTCTTGCATCTCTGCACAGAATAGCATTTATTCTGAGCGGCATTGCTGATAACCTTGCTCTTTTATCACACACACCAACATCTACAAGATAAAACTGACCTGCTAGTCGGCCTGTTTATCAACTGCAGCAAGGAAAAGGTCATGCCCATCAGCATCAACACAGCAAAAGCAGTACAAATCAACAAACATGACCTGGAGTTAACCCAGCAATTCTACTTACCTTGGGAGAACCATATGCCATGATGGAGGCACCAGACATCTGTACCAGAATCAATAAAGCAAGAGCCATCTTTATGAATAAAGTCTTGAAATCCGGACAATATGGCCCAATACAAAACTTGAAATCTACCAGAGCTGTGTACTGGCAACTCTCCTTTATGGTTCAGAATGTTGGAAAATGACAGAAGCAGACCTGAAAAAATTATCTACCTTCCACACAACTCGTCTCCGGAGAATCATGCACATCTTCTGGCCAATATCAAACACCAACCTCCTTAGACAAAAGAAGCAGGAAGCCATGGATGCCATACTTAAGAAACAACGCTGGAGCTGGATTGGACACGTCCTGAGAAAGAGTACAGACTCTATCCCATTGGACTCCAGAGGGCAGACGTAAGAGGCGGAGGCCCAAGACAACGTGGCGGAGAACAATCGAGTCCGAGCTTCAACAGCATCAGCAGAGTTGGGGCACGGTGGAGATGGCCAGAGACAGAGAGAAATTGAGTGCCTCTGTTGCTGCCCTATGCACCAGCCGAGGCGATGGAGATGAGTGAGTGAGTGACCCAGACTGACCAGACGGTCAAAGTGCTGATGTGACGTCCACTTACTCCAGACAAGCCATCGCCATGGAAACAAGTTGGTCATAAAACATTCTGGAGTATTCCTGAGTCATTTGTTCATTATTACCCAGTGAATTAGGAACAAACTGAGGAGACACCCCCTGGCCAGAGGAGATAGAGGAGAGAGGAAGAGAAAGAGAAGAAAATATGAAGAGAAGATAATAAAAGGAGAAAGGAGGAGAGGATAGAGAGTGGAGAGAAAGGGGGAGAGGTAGAGAGAGAGAAAGAAAGAAAGAAAGAAAGAAAGAAAGAAAGAAAGAAAGAAAGAAAGAAAGAAAGAAAGAAAGAAAGAAAGAAAGAAAGAAAGAAAGAAAGAAAGAAAGAAAGAAAGAAAGAAAGAAAGAGAGGAGAGAGACAGAGGAGTGAGAGCAGTGAGTGTCTGATCACTGACATGTGTTAAATAAAGGTCAACTGCCCCTTAGGCCGTTTAAAACCAAAGAAGTTGGTTCTAAACAGCCTATGTGGCATCGGTATGAGTTCATTCTAGTGTCAAAATTGATTACAAAGGGTAAATAGTATAACTTTGGTCATAAAGTCAGTCTCATCCAAAACTGAGTTTTGTAAGGGACTGAAAGTTATTTCTAATCAAATCAAAATCAAATCAAATTTTATTGATTGTAGTAGGGGCTGGAATGTCACTGGAAGCTTTCGGAAGCCTAGGGATTCTTTAGCCAGCATGTGTATTCAATAAAAGGCTTTTAGTACTTTATATTAAACAGTTTAAGCGTACAGAAGTAGTCTGTATCTTCGTAAAGTAACCTACACGACGTGGTGTCAGAAGTGGCCACTGAAATACTTTGAAAAGAGTTCAGAGGACTGAACGCGGCGGAGGGAGGAGAGTGGCTAGCAGCGAGGCAGCACTATGGATTGCCAGCAGCAGACTGGCGTACACCAGCATGAAAGAAAGCTTTGAAAGATTTTTTGGTACAATTTTTTTTTTCTTTACGAACAAGCTAGTTTTAGTCAGAGGATGCAACAGGCAAATGAGACTGTAGACTCGTTTATCACATCACTGTATACATTGGCTGAAAACTGCAACTTTACGGGCCATTACATGAAAACGCTCACGAGGGACAGACTAGTTGTAGGTCTGAAAACAACATTGTCAGAGGGAATGCAGTTACACAAAGACTTGACTCTAACAAAATACACTAATATGGCGACACAATCTGAGGTAATAAAAAGACAACAAACTGACTTGAGGGTAGAGATAGTAGTGCTAGAAAAGCAATTACTGTGGATGCAGTGCATGCTGAAAAACGCTTCAAACAAAGTAAGTTCAAGAAAAAGGGAAAAGCACACACACAGAGAAAAAGTAAACAGGATGCACTTAGCGAGCAAGGACAGAAAATATGCTCCAATTGTGGGAAAACGCCTCATTCAGTGCCACAACTGTGGTAAGAGAGGACATTATGGAAAAGTGTGTACGTCAGGTATCGCAGTAAATGCCGTCTCAGTAGACAATAGTAGACTTTTCCTTGGCACAGTGAATGCAGGAGAAGACCCATGGTCCGTACGGATACAAATCAGAAATACCAATGTCAGGTTTAAGATCGATACAGGAGCTGACCTGACTGTTATACCAGAGGAGGTGTACAAAGAGATCACCAAAGAGGACAATGTAGACAATCTAACCTCTGTCAACAAACCACTGTCTGGGCCAGGGGGAGCTTGACTTAGTGTAGTTGGGGTAGCAAACAAATACATTTATGTAGTGAAAAACCTACACACAGCTTTAACTAAGCTGAAGTTAGTGGATAGGCTAGATAGCATAGGCATGGACACAGTTAAAGGAACATACCCCAAGCTCTGTGGTGGTTTAGGTTTAGTGCAGCAGCCTTACACAATTAAACTCAAGCCAGATGCCAAATAGTTCTCACTCAAGGTGCCATGGAGAGTTCCCCTGCTGTTGTTCCCCTACCGTTGATGGAAAAGGTGTAGGAATTGAAGCGAATGGAACAGTGGGACGTCAATACCAAGATAGAGGAGCCTACTGACTGGTGCTCAGGGATGGTTGTTGTTCCTGAGAAAGATGGTAACGGTTCGCATCTGCGTGGATCTAACCTCGCTGAATGAGTTTGTGTGCAGATAGAAATTCATCCTGCCAACACTGGAGCAAACACTGGGAATGTTGGCAGGAGTACAGATATTTACCAAGCTTGATGTTAACATGGGATTTTGGCAAATACCACTAACAAAGGAGTCGGCACACTACACTACATTTACCATTCCATTCGGAAGGTACTTTTTCAACCGTCTTCCATTTGGGATAGCCTACGCTCCAGAACACTTCCAGAAATAGATGAGGACGGAGTTGATGGAGGGTCTCGATGGAGTGGTGTGCCACATGGATGACGTGCTAGTCTGGGGGAGAGATCAAGCTGAGTACGACGCGAGAGTACACACAGTCCTGGAAAAAAGCCAAAAAGGTAGGCGTCACAAAAGTGCAAGTTTGGGAAAAGAGAGGTAAAGTTCCTCGGTCATATCATCTCCACAGATGTTGTCAAAGAAAAACCAGCGGTACTGGGGATGTGAGCAGCTGAAAGTGTTCCAGTGACTTTATCATAGGACGAGAGATTCTGAATGAGGCTCATTAAGTATTCTTTCTTCATCACTCATGTTCCAGGGAAGAGCCTTAAAACAGCCGATACGCTCTCAAGCGCAACTGTGTTGAACAGTGAGAGTAGAGCCGATGGTGAACTGCTGGAGGATACAAACACCTATATCGACACAATAATAGAGAACTTACCCACGAGTGATCACTTGTCTGCCGGGTTCAGAAGTGATGAGACACTGCATAGAAGGATGGCCGGACCCCAGCACACTGGACGGGGCACTAAAGCACTACTGGACTGAGAGAGCTCTGTTGATTGTGCATGAGGGTCTTCTGTTACAGGGCACTAGGTTAGGGATGCCATCTACAATGAGAAACAGTGTGCTCGAGAAAACACATGAGGGACACCAGGCAGTAGTCTAATGCAGAGAAGGTGCTAGACAATCAAGTATGGTTGCCAGGCCTTTGCAGTCAGTTAAGCGAGTTAGTCTTGCACTGCAGGGTGTGAGTCAAGGAGTGGACAAATGTCAGAGAGCCACTCATGCCAACCAAACTACCAGACCGACCATGGCAGAAACTAGGTGCAGACCTATTCACATTGAGTGGCACTAACTACTTACTGGTGGTCAAGTATTTCTCAAGATACTGTATGTAGACATAGCTGAGCTCAGTCTTTCGAGGTCCAAAGATGTCCTTGTACATTTGAAATCTTTGTTTGCCCGCCACGGGATAGCAGAGACGTTGGTCACAGATAATGGGCCACAGTTTTCAGGGATAGACCAGCAAAGCCTTCGCAACAGACTACGGTTTGAGCATGTGACGAGCAGCCTTCAGTTTCCCCAGAGCAACGGGGAGGCCGAAACAAGCCATTCAGACGGTCGAAAACCTGCTGAAGAAGGCTGCGAATCCATATCTGGAATTGCTTGCCTAGAGATCTTACAGGTCTGAGCAATGGATTCAGTCTAGCAGAACTAGTCGTATTACCTTACCAGCCACATTAGAGCCAGTACTTCCAGACTTCAAGAAAGTTCAACTCAAGGAAAGAGGGAAGAGGTGGATGGAAGCAAAAGGCTACTTCAAGAGACATTGGGTGAGAGACCTTTCCAGACTGTCACCAGGAGACAACGAAGCAAAAGCAAAGGGCACAGTGGCATCTCCACAACACAATCCCTGCTCTTACCTTATCAGCGAGCCACAAAGCACACTGGCACTCCGCCATCATTTGGTGCCTATGCCAGCTACAAAGAACAACTGTGAAGACAGCCAACAGTTGCAGCTACCTGAGGAGGACATACTGACATAAACTGTCAGGTCACACCTGCCTTTGTGAGAACAAGATCAGGCAGAGAAGTGATAAAACCAGAGATTTAATCTTTGACTGAATGAAAGTAACATGTATAAAAGTTGAATGTAGTGCGAACGGTTCAACATAAATATTTGTTAAATAAAATAACAGTGAAATGTTCACGTGATATACTGAGCTTTAGTAAAAAGCCAGACTAGGAACAGGTCTGTTTTACAAGGGCAGAATAACCCCTTATGACCTGCTGAGACAAAGGTACTACCACCCTTTGTTCTTCAGAAAGGGGGATGTGGTGTAATGTTAATGTTGAGCAGTGTCATAGGGGGGGCTGGAATGTCACGGGAAGAAGGCGGAAGCCTAAGGATCCTTTACATGCTGACAAGACCGGGCGCGCGTGTGTCCGCATGCGCCATTGCGCGTAATTTAATTTTGTCCAGTCACACCACACGCCATCAAGACACGAAGGTATAAATATAAAAACAAACTCTGAACCAACTATATTCATTTGGGGACAGGTCGAAACGCATGAAACATTCATGGCAATTGAGCTAGCTAGCTTACTGTTGCTAGCTAATTTGTCCTGGTATATGAACATTGGGTCGTTATTTTATCTGAAATGCACAAGGTTCTCTCTACTCTGACAATTAATGCAAAGATAAAAGGGTATACCCAGTTAGTTTATAGTAATCTCTCCTCATTCAGTCTTCTTCTTCTTTGGACTTTATATAGCGGTTGGCAACCAACTTTAAGGTGCATTACCACCACCAACTGGACTGGAGTGTGGACCTCAGTTCATATTTAAATCATCCACGTGGGTATATGCTGCTAAAAACCAATGAGGAGATGGGAAAGGCGGGACTTGCAGCACGTCACGCGTCAAAAATAGAACCAAGTTATATTTTAGTGCCTGGCTACGCAGACTCTCATTGACGCACACGAGCAGTTTGGATAAAATGATTGATTAACATGTATGTGTACATTTATTTTGCAATGCTACCTCACGTAACGCGAGCGGTGTGGTCAGCATGTGTGTTCAATACAAGGCTTTTATTACTTTATATTAAACAATATAAATGTACAGAAGTAGTCTGTGTCTTCATAAAGTAACTTACAAAAAGTATATACAGTATCAGACAAAAGTTTGGACACACCTAATCATTCAAGGGGTTTTCTTTATTTTTACCATTTTCTACATTGTAGAATAATAGTGAAGACATCAAAACTATGAAATAACATAAATGGAATCATGTAGTAACATAGAAAGTGTCAAACAAATCAAACTATATTTAACATTTTAGATTCTTCAAAGTGGCCACCGTTTACCTTGATGACAGCTTTGCACACTCTTGGCATTCTCTCAACCAGCTTCATGAGGAATGCTTTTTCAACAGTCTTGAAGGAGTTCCCACATATGCTGAGCACTTGTTGGCTGCTTTTCCTTCACCCTGCGGTCCAACTCATCCATAACCATCTCAATTGCGTTGAGATCGGGTGATTGTGGAGGCCAGATCATCTTATGCAGCACTCCATCACTCTCCTTCCTGGTCAAATAGCCCTTACACAGCCTGGAGGTGTGTTTTGGGTCATTGTCCTGTTGAAAAACAAATGATAGTAACACTACGAGCAAACCATATGGGATGACATATCGCTGAACAAATTCTGTTGTAGCCATGCTGGTTAAGTGTACCTTGAATTCTAAATATATCCCTGACAATGTCACCAGCAAAGCAATCCACACCATCACACCTCCTCCTCCATGCTTCACGGTTGGAACCACACATGTGGAGATAATCCATTCACCTACTCTGCGTCTCACAA
Organism: Oncorhynchus kisutch; assembly: GCF_002021735.2. NCBI lineage: Eukaryota > Metazoa > Chordata > Actinopteri > Salmoniformes > Salmonidae > Oncorhynchus > Oncorhynchus kisutch. The sequence continues at coordinate 62,004,576 of NC_034179.2, read as the reverse complement.
AGACACGCCGGTTGGAACCAAAAATCTCAAATTTGGACTCAACAGACCAAAGGACAGATGGGCATCTAGGATATAGGGTTGGGCCCCGTTCCATCCTAATAGGACAATAAAAACATGATATATTTGTAATTTATTTTAAAATGTAAAGTTGAGGTCAGAAGGTTACATACACCTAAGCCAAATACATTTAAACTCGGTTTTTCACAGTTCCTGACATCTAATCCTAGTAAAAATTCCCTGCCTTAGGTCAGTTAGGATCAACACTTTAAGAATGTGAAATGTCAGAATAATAGTAGAGAGAATGATTTATTTCAGCCTTTACTTCTTTCATCACATTCCCAGTGGGTCAGAAGTGTACATACACTCAATTAGTATTTGGTAGCATTGCCTTTAAATTGTTTAACTTGGGTCAAATGTTTTGGGTAGCCTTCCACAAGCTTCCCACAATAAGTTGGGTGAATTTGGGCCCATTCCTCCTGACAGAGCTGGTGTAACTGAATCGGGTTCATAGGCCTCCTTGCTCGCACACGCTTTTTCAGTTCTACCCACAAATCTTCTGTTGGATTGAGGTCAGGGCTTTGTGATGGCCACTCCAATACCTTGACTTTGTTATCCTTAAGCCATTTTGCCACATCTTTGGAAGTATGCTTGGGGTCATTATCCATTTGGAAGACCCATTTGCGACCAAGCTTTAACTTCCTGACTGATGTCTTGAGCGCTTGAGAGCTTCAATATATCCACATTATTTCCCTCCCTCCTGCAGCAAAGCTGCCACCCCATGCTTCACGGTTGGGATGGTGTTCTTCGGCTTGCAAGCCTCCCCCTTTTTCACCCAAACATAACGATAGTCATCATGGCCAAACAGTTCTATTTTTGTTTCATCAGAACAGAGGACATTTCTCCAAAAAGTATGATATTTGTCCCCATATGCAGTTGCAAACCATAGTCAGGCTTTTTTTATGGTGGTTTTGGAGCAGTGGCTTCTTTCTTGCTGAGCGGCCTTTCAGGCTATGTCAATATAGGACTCGTTTTACTGTGGATATAGATACCTTTGTACCAGTTTCCTCCAGCACCTTCACAAGATCCTTTGCTGTTGTTCTGGGATTGATTTGCACTTTTCACACCTAAGTACATTCATCTCTAGGAGACAAAACGTGTCTCCTTCCTGAGCGGTATGACGGCTGCATGGTCCCATGGTGTTTATACTTGCGTACTATTGTTTGTACAGATGAACGTGGTAGCTTCAGGCATTTGGAAATTGCTCCCAATGATGAACCAGACTTGTGGAGATCTAAAATGTGTTCTCTGAGGTCTTGGCTGATTTCTTTAGATTTTCCCATGATGTCAAGCAAAGAGGCACTGAGTTTGAAGGTAGGCCTTGAAATACATCCACATGTACATGTACATCCAATTGACTCAAATGATATTAATTAGTCTATCAGAAGATTCTAAAGCCACGACATAATTTTCTGGAATTTTCCAAGCTGTTTAAAGGCACAGTCAACTTAGTGTATGGGAACTTCTGACCCACTGGAATTGTGATACAGGGAATTATAAATAAAATAATCTGTCAGTGAACAATTGTTGGAAAATTACTATCCTAACCGACTTGCCAAAACTACAGTTTGTTAACAAGAAATGTGTGGAGCGGTTGACCTACAGTGGGGCAAAAAAGTATTTAGTCAGCCACCAATTGTGCAAGTTCTCCCACTTAAAAAGATGAGAGAGGCCTGTAATTGTCATCATAGGTACACTTCAACTATGACAGACAAAATGAGAAAAAAAATCCAGGAAATCACATTGTAGGATTTTTAATGAATTTATTTGCAAATTATGGTGGAAAATAAGTATTTGGTCAATAACAAAAGTTTATCTCAATACTTTGTTTTCTGTAAGTCTTCACAAGGTTTTCACACACTGTTGCTGGTATTTTGGCCCATTCCTCCATGCAGATCTGCTCTAGAGCAGTGATGTTTTGGGGCTGTTGATAGGCAACATGGACTTTCAACTCCCTCCAAAGATTTTCTCTGGGGTTGAGATCTGGAGACTGGCTAGGCCACTCCAGGACCTTGAAATGCTTCTTACGAAGCCACTCCTTCGTTGCCCAGGCGGTGTGTTTGGGATCATTGTCATGCTGAAAGACCCAGCCACGGACAACACGCTGGTAAGACTTGACAATACGAACTGGCAACAGAAAACAGAAAAGACTGGTATAAATACAAGGGGATAATGGGAGATAATGGTGGGGGTGGAGACAAGCACAAGAAAGGTGAAAGATCAGTGTGTGAAAGGTGAAAGACCAGGGACGCCACCTGGTGTCCTACCCGGGCACATACCTGGTTGAACGGGTGCCATCGGCGGAACTCAGCAATAAGGGCTGAGTCCAGGATGTTCCAAGTGGGGACCCAGCACCTCTCCTCTGGGCAATAACCCTCCCAGTCAACCAGATACTCTTCCTGGGGTCCAGCAAAATTAAAGCAGCTTATACAATTTTAAAACTGGAAACTGGAAACCCCTGCCCAGAGGTCGAACACTCAGGAGGCGCCTCACCGTGTACGCCGGATGGCCATCGATAAGACGGGGGGGGATGGGCGGCTTCAGAAAACCTATCCATCACTGTAAGGATGGTGGTGTTGCCATTAGATGGAGGGAGACCAGTGTCAAAGTCCATGGATATATGGGACCAGGGGCGATGAGGAACAAGGAGTGGTTGAAGGAGGCTAGCCAGAGTTTGCCGTGGAGTCTTATTCTGAGCACACGCCATGCATGCTCAACGAATGTGTAGACGTCAGAAACCATATTGGGCCACTAAAAGCATTGTTGGAGGAAGGCCAGGTTTCAGCGGAAGCAGAGATGGCAGGTTAGCTTAGAGGAATGAGCCCACTCCAGGACCAGGGACCGAGCTAAATCTGGGACAAACATTGGGAACATTGGCTGGGAATGTTGCACCTTGCAGACCAGGCTCTCAACACCGCAGACTAGTGTAACTGCTAGACAGGAGGTAGTGAGGATGGACTCCGAGTCAGATGATGTGGCAACAGAACTGTACAGGTGAGAGAGAGCATCAGGGTTCACATTCTTGGACCCTGGGTCGTAGGAGATGGCTTGCCTGTCTTGAGTTGAGGCACTTTGTGGTGCGGAGATATTCTAAATTCTTATGGTCGATCCACACCGACAATGGATGTTGCGCCCCTTCAAGCCAATGCCTCGAATCCTCCAAAGCCATATCGACTGCTAGAAGTTTCCGATTTCCTACATCATAGTTCCTCACAGCGGGATTGAGACAATGGGTCAGGAAGGTACAGGGATGCAGCTTTTAGTCCCAGGCAGAATGCTGAGACAGGACGGCCCCCACTCCAACGTCAGAAGTGTTGACCTCTACCACAAACTAACGTAACGGGTCCGGATGGACGGGGGTGGGGGCTGTGGTGAACAGATGCTTCAGATTCAAGAAACGACCGGTCAGCAGCTGGGGACCA